>NC_080178.1:68275465-68574014 GCF_950295315.1 Erinaceus europaeus
GGGGGTTGAACTTAGGTTCCTTTCTGTCTGTCCTATATAAAAAAAGATAAAATGGTCACCAGGAGTGGTGGATTTATCATATATGCAAATACTGACCTCAATAATAACTGGTACCAAATTAAAACAAAACAAAAAAAGAAGAATGAATAAATGAATGAATGAAAGGGAGGAAGAGAAAGAAAGTAGAATTGGGGCAGGACTGACATGAATGGGGCAAGGATACTGGGTTCCAGCCTTTGTTACCTATTTACTCATTGCAAAGTTCTGACAAGTCTGAAGCAATTTGAAAGAATAAGGATGTTGTAATGGTTTTATTGATAAAACTGAATATAGTGTATTTTTTAAGGGAAATCCATTTGTTTGGAGTGATAAAATATCCTTGCCTGTACAAAATAAGTATAGCAGTGAGTCATATGTATAACATTGGTTTACCCAAGTGAAAATTGTTAGTCTTTGTCAGTCTTCTGATACTCTGTTCATGTTTCTGGAAGTCTGAACAAAGATGAATAGACAAGAATTGATTTCTTGTATAGGTTTGACTTATAAGGAGAACTGCTGGGGGACAGAGAGTACCATTATTGTAATGATTACTGTGATTTTCATTAATTTGTGCATTATAATCCTGAGTTTAATTGTGACTTTCCTTAAATGCTTTGAAATTGCAGACATAAGTTCGCCAGATTGTACAGAACTGTACTATGGTGGGTTACAAATATTTTTCATTTTTTTGTAAGTAACACTCATTCTTTATACAAATATTGTAGAAGTGAAAGATTTGGGGGCTGAGAGGGTACCACGCACCCAGTTGAATACACACATTACTATGAACAGGATGCAGATTCAGTGTCCCACTCCCCACCTGCATACATAGCTTCACAAGTGGTGAAGTAGGTTTGCAGGTATATTTATCTCTCCATCTCTATTCCTCACTCACCTCTCTGCTCGCAATTTCTTTTTTTAATTTTTATTTATAAAGTGGAAATATTGACAAAACTATGGGATCAGAAGGGTACATTTACAAAATGACCACCCTCAGAGTTCCATATCCAAATCCCCTCCCCTGATAGCTTTCCTATTCTTTATCCCTCTGGGAGTATGGACCCAGGGTTATTATGAGGTGCAGAAGGTGGAAGGTCTGGCTTCTGTAATAGCTTCCCCGATGAACATGGGCATTGACAGGTCGATCCATACTCCCAGCCTGTCTCTCTCTTTCCCTTGTGGAGCAGGGATCTCGGGAGGCAGAGCTCCAAGACACATGGTGGGGTTGTCTGCCTAGGGAAGTCAGGTTGGCATCCTGCTAGCATCTGGAACCTGGTGGCTGAAAAAGAGTTAACATATAAAGCAGAATAAAGTGTTGGACTAATCATGAAGGTAAAGGCTGGAATATTGCAGATGAATATTTGGGGTCTCTGTTTTGGAAAAAGCTAGTAGGTCTATTTTAGGTATATTTTCCAAGGGGCACATGACTTTGCTAGTTTTGCCTGCACCTGACATCTAGTATGCAGGTGGACCCAGGTTATTGTCTGGGGAGATGATGTCGTGGATAGAAAAAGGACCAGAAAGCTGGATCAGGGCAGAGAGTAGCTCCCCAAAATGGGAAAAGTCTATAAATATTGTTAACTGTAAACCCCATCAATTTGATCTGAGGCCCATATTCAGCACAGGGGCCTATGTAACCTCTGCATCCCTGTAGGTCTGAGCTCACCTTCTGTGGTCACAGCTAGGAACATTCCATGCTGCACTAATTTCAGGACCCATCTTCCTTGGGTAGTAGGTAGAGTATGTTGTCCAAGCTCCCTTCGGAGAATGGAACATTCCCTACCCTTGTTGATCCACAATGAGAGCAAGTGGATCAGCAGTATCTAGAACTTCTTCATTTGGGAAGGCAAGCTATCACCTATCTTGCACCTTCTTGCTTCTTTAAACTTCTTAATTTTTGACATCTTTTCTACTCATTTTAAATTATTACAGTTGAAAACTTGCACATTCTGTTCTAAAATATACTTACATCTTCTCTGTGTTGTCTCTTATTTGATTCTGGGAGTTGAGAACATACTTGTGATACCTAGCATGTAAAGCATGTATTGTATATAGGATGCCCTTTCCTTCTTGAGTTCTTTGACCTGAAATAGCCTTGTGCTTGTTTCCTTGGGTTTTATGTAAAAGAAAGTACACAAATTGTATATTTTTTGAATCACTAGGTGCTAAAAACATATTTCATTTCCTCTTGTAATAATGTGTCTGAGTGTGAAATTCTGGGGATATTACACTTTGCTTCAGTATGATCTTAGAAGTATCTGATTCTGGTTACTGGTCACATTAATCCTTCTTACTGTTAGCCATTATTTAAAAATCTCATTGAGAATATGAGTTATTTTGCACCTTGCATAAATTCAGTTTTATGTCAGGAGACATTAATTCTGCTAGTTCAGCCTGACTAGCCTCTTTTGAACTGCTGGATTAGCCCACTTGCGTCATGACTTTTCTTTCACTGTCTGTTTATGTGTTCTTCCAGAACCTTTACAGTTTTGCAAGGCAACTATCACCCTTCTATTCATATGCAATATATGAATATTTGCCATTCCCAAACAGGTCTTTAGGCTTGTCACGATTCTTTATAGTGATAGGTATCTAACTGAGATGCCTGATATATCTCAAAGTGTAGTGTATTGCATCTGGCATCCAGAATGCTGTGACACCATATCATGTCCCATGGCTAGGCCTAACATCCCACTGAAGAGAGGCCTACTTTGAGAGCATTTGTCTCAGCATTCTCCCCGAGAAGGGTGCATTGAGAAGGGTGCATTCCACCACAGACTCTGGGCAGAGTGTTAAGAACAGTCACCTCAACGCAGTAAGACTCCCAGGCATCTGGATCAGAAATAGCTTGCTGTCTGTCTCCTTTTATCCCAGTATCACCATCTGGTTATTCTTTTGATTCTAAAACAAAAGGACACACTGAACTTTCCTATTCATTAGGTAATTATTATTTAAGTCATTATTATTCTTGATGTAATGATTTTTTTATTTTAATTTAAAAATATACCACAAATACCGGTCTCTGTATGTATATACATATATTTCCCTTAGTGTCTGTTTGCCTGGATTGGATTGGACGTTACAGCATTGGTTGATTTCTTCAAAGCGATTCCAGAAATTCTTTTTTTTTTTTTTTTGCCTCCAGGGGTTCAGTGCTGGCTCTACAAATCCACTGCTCCTGGCAGCCATTTTTTTTCCTTCTATTTTATTGGATAGGACAGAGAGAAATTGAGAAGAGGGAATAGAGAGGGAGAAAGAAAGATAGACACCTGCAGACCTGCTCTGCTGCTTGTGAAGCAACCCCCTTGCAGGTGGGGAGCCAAGGACTCAAACTCAGATCCTTAAACAGATTCTTGTGCTTGGTACTATGTGAATTTAACCAGGTGCACCACCGCCTAGCTCCCCAATTCCAGAAATTCTTCAAAGGTACTGGACCACTAGTAGGGTAATGGGACCATCCTTGTTTCTCATTATTACGTAGTTTGCCTACCCCATCTGAAAAACAGTGAACATTAGCAAATATTGAGCTGTCATCAGTGTTAAAATGGGAACCCCAGTGTTTCCAAGCAGAGATAAAATAATTGCTTCACTAGAAGGACAGAGACTGATGGGGAGGCTTACAGGAGACATGGTAGATTCATTATCAATCCCGGCAGACAGTTTTCTGTCAAGAGCAACTTTTCAAGAAGAACTGTTTTATCATTTTTGCAAGAATGATCAAGTGCCTTCAGAGTCATGCTGAAAAGAGAATGGGTGGTAGGTGGTCAGCTTGCTTCTGTCCATAAAGTGACTTGCAGGGGGGATTCACATACATATCTCACAGGAATACGAGTTGTCTCATATCATGGACTGTCTGCCTGCTGTGAATAGTTGCAATTGTGACTATTAAATAGCCTCTAAATTAAATACTTTCTGATTTTCTCTTTCACTAGAATACAAGTGTATGAGAGGATGGAACATGTCTACCATGTTTTCTGTTGCACATCCAAAGCCTAGCCTAGTACTAAACAGTCAGGAAATGTAGGCTGAGGCAATGCGAATATTAATGATGGACAGTAAGGCAAAACCTGGGGACAGTCCTTGCTGCTTCAAAGTCTAGTGGCTTTTATCAAAGGCAGGTAGGAGCCCTTGTAAAAAATAAGATGCAGACAGCCTCCACAATGAGAGGGATGACTTCAGATTGATGCCCCAGCCTGAAGATGGGACTGGAGCTGAAGAGTGTTGGGCTTTGTTCTAGAGTTTAGAACATAGCCACTGGACACTGCATTGCCCTGGGCTGTAGCGAGGGCATTTGGGGAGGGGGGGAGAGAGTGGGGAAAAAGAGAGAGAGAAAGGGAGAAGGGGGGAGGGGAAGGGGGCAGACATCAGCACTGCTCCATTTATGAAGATTCTCCCATGCAGACGCTGTCATGTGGTGGCTGGGGTTTCAAACCCGGGCTCTCAATGTACCGTAAAGGGTGTTTTAACAGGCGAGCCATCTCCTGTGCCTCCCACCTCTATCCCCCAACACCTGATGTAGCCAGCTAGTTATTATTTGTAAAGATTGCCTACATGTTACCTTCTCTGAGCTGTATTATCTGAATTCTCATTGTCCCTATGAATATGGTGACCCAGGTAGTATATCCCATCCTGTCCATCTGCATTTGGCTCCTGAGGAATGACTGGATGAGAGATTCATTGTGTCCACACCAGGTGATGGGTGGGTGGGTATAGGAGGAACAACCAGACTGACCTTTGTCTTTGTTTTCTTTGCAGATATTTCAGTGAGCCTGCTGACCCTTGTGGTCACTGCCTGTGGCCTCGCTCTCTTTGGTGTATCCCTCTTCGTGTCTTGGAAACTCTGCTGGGTTCCATGGCGAGAACGAGGCCTGTTCTCTGGTAGCAAAGACAACAATCAAGAGCCTCTTAACTACACGGACACAGAGACCAATGAGCAGGAGAACAGTGAGGGCTTTCTAGACCCTCCCACCCCTTGCCCTGACTCCTCCATGAAGATCAGCCACACCTCCCCAGACATTCCCCTCTCAACCCAGACTGGGGGACAGGAGAACTGTGCCCATGGCGTCCGGGTTCAGCGCCAAGTCACAGAACCAACCTCATCAGTTAGGTCAGTAATGTCCTGCTCCTTTCAGAATACAAGGCAAGACCCCCCCATTTCTCTCTCTTGGGAATAATGATGTTGATTACTCATGTTCCTGTCAGCCTTCAGACATCAGAGCTATAAATAGGGAGAAACTGAGTGATACTTATACTCTACTTAGGTTCCTCAACTCTTCTGAGTCTCTTCTTAGTCTATAATTTAAATAGTTAACAATGTTAAGACTTAGCAAGGCAAGCACTGCCTAAGAACTTTCTACGCACTGTTTTATTATATCTTATAACCATGTGTATAGTGCATCCTTTCTTTCTTCACAGAAGAACCTTAAAATCAAGGAGCTTAAGTAACATAGTCATAGCATTGGAGGCGCTCTAGAAGTCTGGCCATGGAACGTTGGTTTGCTCCAGGTCAGGGTTACAACCATGGTTCAACCAACGCCAGAGCCTGACTGAAGTCAGATGACTTTACTTATGTGTATGACATGAATAAGCTGCTTTCTGGAATGAAACAAAGGCATGTGCCTCATGTACTCTGCACAGGGTGGTGTCTAGTAAAGTTCAAAAGCAGAGAGCTGCCATTTTGCTTTTAGTGTTTCTGGTATTGAGAATGGCCTCTCTTAAAACTTAGATGTTTCATAAGGGTGACTGAGGTTCAACAGCAACTCTGCAGCACTGAAGTAAACTCACTTTCAGTACAAGATGTCAGGAAAAAGACTTAGGAAGCAGCTTTTTTTTTTTTATTTAAGTGGAAATATTTTCTTGAGTGATAGCCAGACAAATTACATGCACCTTTATTAAGAAAGCATCAACAGGGTTTGGGGGTAACTTTTTAAATCTTTTTTTTAATTATCTAGAAACAGAAATATGATTTTTGCTCTTTTTTTTTATTAATCAAGTTTATCCTAGAGGCTCTGCTCATTCACATTGAGATGGAATATGGCAGTTTATAACTTTTTTCAGAAACCTATTTTAGCATCATTTCTATTTCTGAATCAAAGAGCTAAACCTAAACTATTCCTCTGTGAGGAAATGGATGGTTATTTACCATTTGATTTAGAAGAAATCCTGATTTTATCACTGGGATTTCTTTTGGGATTTAAGACTTAAATATAACTGGAATTCTGATGCCGCCACAGAGTTGGTACAGCGGTGCAGACTCATAATAAAGTCCTTTCAGCACATAAGTAACTAGCCTGTTAAATAGAGTGTCAAAATTATCTTCTCTGTGGTTTTACTCTGCGTGCTAATTTTTCTGATCTGGATTCTGTCATAGAGGGTGACGGTACTATGTCTTTATTAGATTATTAATCTAAGCATTCTGCCATACTTCTAATAAACCGGTAACAATCGTGTTATTATAGTTACTATAGTATTTCAGAAAAAAAAATATCTAAGTATACAAGTACTCTGAACCTACAGAAATATATTGCATTTGAAAATAAAAACTGATAGCTTTACCACGGACTTGTGTAAGTTGGATAGAAAGGAAAAAAATAAGAAGACGATGGTCAAGGAATAGCTCTGTAAAGTGAATTTTACACTTAGTTTTATTTTAGTTTTACAGTCACACAATTAAAATTTTTCTTCTGATGTCCAAAATCAAGCTTAGTAATATCTAAATTACTCTAAGAAAAAATTATTATTTTCAGCTACATTTGACCTAATGATTGTCATTTGTATCTTTATCCAGTTAGAAAATTCTTACCTAAATAGCTGCCAGCCTAGTTTATGGGACATGTCTGGGAAAAACAGCTTTGTCTCATGGCATAGATAGTAAGAGTGGTGTGTGATTTTTCCACTTATCCAGGATTTTTGCTATGAATACACATACACAGAGAGAGAGAGAGAAAGAGAGAGAGAGAGAGAGACTTTTTACTGGCAAACCAGAAAAATTGAACCAAATTCTCATCATGCTTTCACTTCTTTTTTGTCTTTAACATCTTTCTTTTGTCTTTCTTTTTTTCTTGTTCCCCTTTATGTTGTTAGTGATTTACTAATGGTTTTAAAAAAATAAACAATTAGAGAGATATATTTTCATACCACACCCACCACCAGAGTTCCGTTCGCCCCCCCCCCAACAATAACCACCATAGTTTTCATAAAGTCTTAGAGACAGTCTCACCCACTCATTTTTTAAAGTTTTTTTCTTTCTAGCCAAGTCTTTGCTGGGGTTTTCTACTTGTGTGACTTCTTTATTCCCAGTGGACTATTTTATTCTGTTTTACTGTATTTTATTTTATTCTTTCAGCTAGCAGATGATACACAGAGAGGGAGAGACATAGAGAAAAGGAGAAGAGACATCACAACACTTCTCTACCCCTTGAGAAGCTTCCCTTTTATATAGTGCTCCCCTGGGGTGCGGGAGGGGCTTGAACCCAGGTCTTTGTGAATGGTACTGGGTGAGCTATCTCTTGGCCCTCAAATTTCCCTGTCTTGAATAGCACTTAGCAGAGAAACCTGTGATGGTTCTGAAACCACAATTTACCCCTTCTCTTTCCTCTCCTTGGGTCCTGGAGCTTTGTTAGCACTGGTGCCCGTGAACCAAGAGATATATAAGCAAGATCTCACTTCTGAGATGAGATCACTGAGATGAAGAAGGTAGGAGAGCATACACCCATCCATGGCTGCACAGGAAATAACAGGAGTAGAAAGGATGCTGGGGATTTTTACACAGAGCCTGAAATGGGAGATGTCATGGGCATAGGCAAGGAGTAGACACCAGGCAGAAGAGCTGGAGATGCCAACGTGCTGGAGATCTGAGAGCTAAGATGTGACTAAACTCGCTAACTGCAATATAGATCACCAGAGGTTGATAAGTATGGAACCAAACTAAATAAGCAGACTCAAGTTCTCTCTCTTTCTCTCTCTCTCATCTCTCTCTCTCTCTCTCTCTCCCTGTGTGTGTGTTTTCTCAAGCTATGGAGAACCAATATGGCAGGACTAGTCCTTGTGGTTATTGTGATTGCAGTATACCCTTCAGCAGTAATCATCAGTAAACTTTGGGGGGAAATAGAGAATTACTACTTAAAAGACTTGGAAGTTAGGGGGTAGATAGCATAATGGTTATGCAAAGAAACTCTTGAGCTTGCGGTTCCAAAGTCCCAGGTCTGACTCCCCACACCACCATAAGCCAGAGCTGAACAGTGCTCTAGTTAAAAAAAAAAAAAAAAATGAAAAGACTTGGAAATTACACAGCTCAACTAGACTGTGTGAGGGCTGGACGTGAGGAATAGAGGAGGGGGTAGAAAGAGAAAGAGTGGGTGTAGACCTTGGGGTTCTGCCTTCCTTGGGATCAGAAGAGGGAGTCTAAGGATTATGGATTTTATTTGTGAATTTCAACCATAAAAGGAGAACACAGGACTCAGAATAGGGAGTCAGAAAGAAAACAGAAATTAGGGGTTCGGACGGTAGCGCAGCGGGTTAACCGCACGTGGCGCAAAGTGCAATGACCAGCATAAGGATCCCAGTTTGAGCCCCCAGCTCCCTACCTCCAGGGGAGTCGCTTCACAGGCGGTGAAGCAGGTCTGCAGGTGTCTGTCTTTCTTTCCCCCTCTCTGTCTTCCCCTCCTCTCTCTATTTCTCTCTGTCCTATCCAACAACGAAGGACATCAATAATAACAATAATAACCACAACAAGGCTACAACAACAAGGGTAACAAAGGGGGGAAAATGGCCTCCAGGAGCAGTGGATTCATGGTGCAGGTACTAAGCCCCAGCAATAACTCTGGAGGCAAAAAAAAAATGGAAAAAAGAAAAGACATTAATTGGCCTCAGTTGGTAGTTATCTCATTCAACCAGAATCTGTAAAACAAAGGCGCCTTCGTGGGAATTGACTATCTAGCCTTCTGGCTAGCAGCATGTTTATTTGAGCTAGGCATCTTTGAATTGAATGCCTAGCATTAAAACTGAACACTTGCATTACAAAAAAGAAAGGCTAATTCTCAGGATGTATACTACACACCTTCTCCATGACCTTCAAGACTTTCATTCTTCTGCTGTGCTTCCTTGGCTCTTAGACTCTTTTTGCCCTGCTTTTTCAGTTAGTTTTCCACCAACTCCTCACCTCTCTTGCCTGCCATTCCCTTGAAGGTGGTGACTAGGTTTTGCCTTTCTGTGCCTTCTACTTCATGTAATTGCTTTGCACGTTCACATTTGATGAATTGTCTGCCCCCTCCTCCTTCTTAAGATCCAGTGGAGACACTTGTCTTTTGTGGGGGTAGTGCAGAGATCAGGGCTTTGTTTGGGGACTTATGGTGGAATGTTGGAACTGGCTCTTTTGCTTTTGGGGAAAGGAGAGGAAGGAAATCTCACTGATGTCCAGACTCCTGCTTCTGCTGACCCTTACGTGCAAAATTTAGCACAAGACTCAGAAGACCTTCAGACATGCATGTTTTTTGTTAATGGTGATATTTTCTCCCCTCTTTCTCCTTTTTTTTTAATTAGTGATTTAACAGAGTTTTACAGAATTACAAGATTTCATGGGTTTGATTTCACAGCCACACATGGTCAGGCTATGTCATGTGTTAAGGTTTCTGTCTTACAGATTTTTGTTATTCATCTTGGAACTTAGACTATTTCTGGTTCCCCACCACCACCACCGGTCTTCCTGTTCTGGTCTGTCCAGTCTTTAAGTTCTTTTCCCTGTCTCTCCACAGTAGAAAAATGACATCTGCCCACACTGAGGAAACTCTCTTCATTCCTTATCACGTAAAGTCTTTGGAAACCATCCTTCCCTCCCACCGAGTCCTAAGAGCATCCAAATGCAGGGCTCTCTAGATCTCTTTAGAGGACTACCTGCTTTAGGCACACATCCCTCTGTGCCACTTAGTGTCACTGAAACTCTCGACCTGGGGTGCCTGTAGTTTACTGCACTCAAGGAATACCTCGTGACCACTTTAGAGCCGCCTCATCTGGTTGAGAGGAGCCAAGTCACAGCATTCTGTTCCTTATATTTTTTTTCTTGCTATTGACCTGTCTTTTCTTCTCTCCTCCATTTGAGTAGCCTACCAGAGCTGTGGAATATTGATTTCCCATTTCCTCTCCTCAACTTCATGTCCCCAGGGCAGCCTTCCTGCACTGCCTTCTCATCTCTCAGTCCAGAGAGCTGCATATGTTATGCAGAGAGGGTATGAATTGTCTTGGCTCCCTGGCTGTTCTGAGCTTCTTTAGCTACCCCATCCATCCACCCCCAATTCCACTAACTCCTTTCTGCAAGAAAACACATTTTAAAGAGAGCCTCAGGAATGAGAACTGTCTTGACTTGTTACAGTTTTTACTATCTACTTTAAGTCTGCTTTCTCAATAGTAAGTGCGGTTTTAAATGAGGCTGAGGGGGGAGGAGATGGGTAGGTGCTGAAATGTAACAGGTCATATAAAATATTAGAGTATATTGGGGGCCAGGTGGTAGCACAGTGGGTTAAGTGCACATGGAGCGAAGTGGAAGAACCAGCCTAGGGATTCCAGTTTGAGTCCCCAGTTCCCCGGCTGCAGGGGGTGTCGCTTCACAAGCAGTGAAAGCAGGTCTGCAGGTGTCTATCTTTCTCTCCCCTTTTCTGTCTTCCCCTCCTCTCTCAATTTCTGTCTGTCCTATCCAAGAACGACAGCAATAACAACAACAATAATAACAACACCAATAAACCAGGGCAGCAAAAGGGAAAAAATGGCCTCGAGGAACAGTAGGTTTGTAGTGCAGGCACCAAGCCCCAACAATAAACCTGGAAGCAAAAAGCAAGCAAGAAAGAAATATAATATATTAGGGTAGATTAGTAATAGAAGATCATAATATTCCTATCTGTGACTGATTTTTTAAATATTATGAACTATATTAGGATTTTGAATGAAGGCGTCCTGTACAATTGTGTTCTTTTCTTTCTTTTTTTAGAGACAGAGAAAGCAGAGAGAGTGAAATAGACCACAGCTCCAAAGCTTCCTTCACTGTGGTGGGGAGACTCAGCTCACATGCCTGGGCTGCACACTGTGGCAAAGCAGTATATGATATTATCTAACTGAGCTATTTTGCCAGCCTTGTGCAGTTGTGTTCTGAGGAAATGGGGCCTTGTTTTGTTCTTTGAGGTTCAAATATCTCCACAAAGTCCTCCCCGATCTACTTCTTCTGCCTCCTGGCAATTCGTTGTGGTTAGGAAAAGGAGAGCATGTAGGACTTACTTCTCTTCATAGTTCACGTCTTTGAAAATGTAAACATAAGGGGCTGGCAGTTGGCTTACCTGGTAGAGTACTCATGTCACTTGTGTCATCATGCACAAGGACCCACCTCTGAACTCTGGCCACCACATGCGAAAGTCTGTGGAGGAGAGCTTCCCCAGCAGTGGAGCTCTGCTGTGGTGTCTCCCCTTCTTTCTAGCTCTTACCCTTTATTTAGAGGGAAGAAAAAGTAGCCTCCAGAAATAGTGGGGTCATGCAGATACAAACCCCCCAGCAGTAACTCTGGTGGCAAAAAAAGAAGAAAAAAAGAAAGAGAAAGAAAGAAGGAAGGAAGGAAGGAAGGAAGGAAGGAAGGAAAAATGCACAGGCAAACTAGAGTATATCTCATTGCTAAGCAGCCAAATTAGTGCGTTTAAATTAAATTTTACATGGCAGACTTAGTACTACAGGTCAGGGTTATGTCAAAGTGTTACTCTGATGCATCTAAAGCCAATACTCGAATGAACTTGATGGGCTTCGCCAACCTCATGAGAAAAGTGGCAGCCATGAGGTTAGTGTAGACACCAACCTGCTTTTCCATCACAGATGTTGACTCCAGGGAAGCTGCCTATCCAGCAGGTCTTGAGGGGAACACTTAAACAACATCAGTAACTAGACCGCATACATTGTAAGTGGAAACTAATTCAGGAACCAAGTAGGACTCTAATATAAATCCAGCATGGAAAATCAGTAGCAAAGAAATCAAGAGCCGTTGCCAGTTTTTTATGGTCTCTGTGCAGGGTTGGCTGCTTGCTGCCTACCCTGCCTGGCTTTGTTGCCTAGCGGCCCCAGTGAAATAAGATTAAAGCCTTTCTTCTAGGACTCTGGAGGCTCTGCATCTGGTCAAGGAAATGATCCAGGTGTACTTGTTTACAGAGCCATTTTTAGGCTCATTGACAGCAGCTTCCATTTCTCCTCCTCCTCAAGACAAGTGAAAAGGCTTAGAGAAAACTTAGGATTGTGGGTTCCCCTATAGGAAATTAAAATCTCACAGCAGCAACGTTCCAAGGCAGCAGCGTCTTTGTCCACACGTGCCTGGGTGTTTCTGCCTGCAGTGTACTGTGCGGCATGTGACAGAAGTGGTGACTGTGATGCGATCTTGGGTCTCGTAGTGACTAGTGATCAGTGACTAGTGTTTTAGGATGATGAGAGATGTCCAACATCTGTATGACAATACAGAATGATTTCAAACAGTTTTTAGAGCCTATTAGTTTGATTTTTATGTATTTATTTCACAAAGTTGGGGCCAGGCAGCGGTGTACCTGGTTAAGTGCACATGGATCCATGTTCGAGTCCCTGGTCCCCACCTGCAGAGGGGAAGCTTCACAAGTGGTGAAGCAAGTCTGCAGGTGTCTCTCTCTCTCTCTCTCTCTGTCTATCCACTCCTCCCCTCTCAATTTCTGTCTCTATCCAATTAAAAAAAGAACACTGAATATTACTAAGAATGGAGAAGAAGACCCAACTGAAAGGTGTGTGCTGCCTCACTAATAGGTCCACGTACCAATCCTTCAGACACAGCCTAACTGTTCACTTTCTGCTTTTGGTTAAGAGACACTGTTTTAATTAATGTTATTGAGGGCTTGGTAATAGCACACACACGACTATACTCAAGAACTCAGCCACCAACTGAGACCACCTACACAAGGAAGACTTCTGGAGTCCTGGAGCATTGCTGTGGTCTCTCTTTTCTCTGTGTCTTCCTCTAGCTCTCCGTCTCTTTCTCCCTTTCTTTATCTCATACTTTATTAAAAGAAAAAAAAAG
Organism: Erinaceus europaeus; assembly: GCF_950295315.1. Lineage (NCBI taxonomy): Eukaryota > Metazoa > Chordata > Mammalia > Eulipotyphla > Erinaceidae > Erinaceus > Erinaceus europaeus. The sequence continues at coordinate 68,288,565 of NC_080178.1, forward strand.
TCCACTGGGAGTGTCAGAAAAGTGCAGGCATGGAACCCTGGTGATAACGCAAGTGGGGAAAAAAAACAGGTAAGAGTGAGGTTATTGAGAGAAATTCTAAACTTTGAGCTGAAAACAAACAAAAATAACCTAAAAAAAAAAAGCCATGTATAAATGATTTGTTCTCCAGTTTATAAAAACTCAGACTGATGAAACATGTTACAAAGAGATTTTCTGGGAAACTTCTTACCTAAATAAATAAGCTTATAGAGAAAAAGTAGTTTCTGTGAACAAACATTTAACTTGCCAATAATCAGTTTCCAGTCTCCAACTGAATACCCAAAGACATTTATAGTAGCTTACTGTCATCTTTATACCCTTTGTGTTTATTGCAGAATTAAAAGCCTTCCTCCTGGTCATTATTAATTACCCAAGCGGTCTAATACAAGCACAGTCACTGAGATGCCACTTGTAGCTGTCAAAGCCAACACTGCAAGAAGACACATCCTATCATATACATTCACACAAGAGCAAAACTGTGTTCTAGTGATGAAATTATTTCATTTAAACATTAAAAAGAATTTTCCATCACTATAAAGCTAGTGACAAGAAAGTCTGAACAGTGTGGAGGAAAATTTTTCTCAAGACAACTTTGATGCATCAGTTTCAGGATATGTTGAATATGTTTTCTTAAATCAGTTTGTGCAAATCTTTCTTTTTCAGCAGTTGTGTAAACTGCTCTCCAACGGCATTTTAATTTAAAATGTGTATTAAATCTTTAAAGGTTCGATGTTATGTGTTAGTAACTCCATATACCTGATACCAAGACTGTTTTGAGCTTCAAGCCTTTGAAGAGCAGTTTACTTCCGTTAATGAGTATTTTGAATTTAGTCCAAAGGGGCGGGAGTGATCCAGAAAACCTAAACTCTTAGAGCCTGACAGCCTACCTGCATCTCAGGCACAAGTTTCAGAAACACCTGTAGTTAATGAGGTTATAACTTTATTCTCTCTTGCTCTTCACTTAAGGCATAATTCAATCCGAAGGCAACTCAACCTGTCAAACCCTGACTTCAATATCCAGCAGCTTCAAAAACAGGAGCAGTTGACTGGAATTGGCCGAATTAAACCAGAATTATATAAGCAGAGGTCTTTGGATAATGATGATGGGAGAAGGAGTAACAGCAAAGCCTGTGGGAAACTGAACTTCATTTTAAAATATGACTGTGACTTAGAGCAGCTCATAGTGAAGATTCACAAAGCTGTCAATTTGCCTGCCAAGGATTTTTCTGGGACTTCAGATCCTTATGTCAAAATTTATTTGCTTCCTGATCGGAAAACAAAACATCAGACTAAAGTTCACAGAAAGACCCTGAACCCTGTGTTCGATGAAGTATTTTTGTTTCCTGTTCCCTACAATGACCTTGAAGCACGGAAGCTCCACTTTTCTGTGTATGACTTTGATAGGTTTTCTCGCCATGACTTAATTGGCCAAGTGGTGGTGGATCACTTCTTGGACTTGGCTGACTTCCCCAGGGAGTGCATCCTTTGGAAGGATATCGAATACGTCACCAATGTAAGTTCAACCATTTTTTTCATTTTGTGGGATGGAAGGGGCTTCTTAGTCATCATGAAAACATACTGCTTATACCTTATTTGTTTCATTGAATGTTATGATCTTATGAGGATTCTGATCCCCTTAAATTTAGTCTGCTATTTTGGTCAGTTATATTATCAGTTTCCTAATTGTAAGCCAAACATATTCCTATTATGATGTGAACTAGTTATATTACTTCCTTTTTATGCTGTTAACTTCAGTGAGCATCTTCTGCATCTATTCATGGGTGATACATGTGATTTACTTTCTTGTAGATCCTTTATCTGGGGTAGAATCTAGATAATTGTTGATTTATAGAATTAGTTATATGTAATATATACTAAGCAGAATACCTTCCATTTTTTTCCCTGTTCAGTACATTTAGAGGCCTTGGGTTTTGTCTATTTTTTCTTCAAACTAAGATGAGCTTTCTTGGGCCATGGAATGGCTTAGTGGTAAGATATAGTGTATGCATGCTAGATGCCCCCGGCTCAGTTCCTGACACCATCAGCAGCTAGAAATGAGTGATGATCTAGTCAAAAAAAAGAAAAGATCTCATTCTTATCTTTTTCAAATTTTTGTTTTGTTTTATCTTTACTTATTGAATAAAGACAGACAGAAATCGAGAGGAAAGGGGGTGGTAGAGAGGGAGAGAGACAGAGAGACACCTGCAACCCTGCTTCACCACTCGAAAAGCTCTACTCTTGCAGGTAGGAACCAGCGTATCCGTAATCCATAACCTTCAACCATAAGTTACAGCTCTTGAATATGTCTTTATTTTGTTATTGCTCCTAGAAGACTGTCCTTCTGGTTATAAAAATTGGGGGTGGGTGGATATCAATTCTTAGTTATTCTGATTTTGCTATTGTGGCCCTGTCATTCCACAGTCTTTTGACTTTTAGTTGTTTGTGAGAAGTCAGTTTTCTCTCTTCTGTCTTATTGATGTCAAAAATCGATTTCCTGTTATATAGTTTAATTATAATAATTGCTAGGTAAGGACCATTTTTATTTTTCCTGACTGAGATTTATTGGGACTCTTGATTCTGAGATTCTCTTTTTATCACTTCTGGAAAATTCTCAGTTATATACTTTTGTCCATGTCCATCTATAAAACTGCTGCTTGCTGTTTCCGCAGGGGTCTTTTTAAAATTGATTTATTTTATTTATTTTTATTGTCACCAGGGTTGTCACTGAGATTGGTACTGGCACTATGAATCCACTGCTCCCCTGTGGACATTCCCCCCCCCTTTTTTTTTCTTTAAATTGTTTATTTTATTTCATAGTTCAAGAAAAATTGAGAGGATTGAGGAAGATAAAGAAGGAGAGAGAAAGAAATACACCTGCAGCACTGCTTGTGAAGCTCTCACCTTGCAGGCAAGGAGTGGGTCTTGAACCTGGGTCCTTGCATATAGTAATGTGCTCAGCTTCCTTCCCCTCCCCTCCCTTCCTTTCCCCTCGCCTCTCCTCTCCTCTCCTTTCCTTCTTTCTCTCTTTCTTTCCTTTATCATCAACATAATTTCAGTTGCTTTTAAAATTATTTTTACTGTCATATATATATATATATATATATATCATTTTATAGTCTGTTGTTTGTAATTCAGGTAGTTATAATCTTTGCAGCTATTTCTCTGGTTGGCATGTGTGTCTAACATACCAGGCCTGGTTGTCTCTTGTATTTAGCTATTTCTGATTCTAAGCTATTTCTGATTCTAAGCTTGGGGCTTTTTTGGTAGAAGATGTCCAAACATTTGACTTTAAATGCACTTCTTCTTTTTTTTTTTTTAATTTTTTATGTTATTTATTCCCTTTTGTTGCCCTTGTTGTTTTATTGTTGTAGTTATTATTGTTGTTGTCGTCATTGTTGGATTGGACAGAGAGAAATGGAGACAGGAGGGGAAGACAGAGAGGAGGAGAGAAAGATAGACACCTGCAGACCTGCTTCACCGCCTGTGAAGTGACTCCCCTGCAGGTGGGGAGCCGGGGCTCGAACCGGGATCCTTATGCCGGTCCTTGTGCTTTGCGCCACCTGCGCTTAACCCGCTGCGCTACAGCCCAACTCCCTTAAATGCACTTCTTTAGAAGAAGTTATTTCTTAGTATTTCTCCGAGGTGTTGAGGTGAGCTACCACCACAGAATCACATTAAGCTAAAATTTGAACTCCGTGGGTTTCAGACAACAAAGGTAGAATGGATATAATGACTCTATTTCAGTGCAAAGTTCTATTAATGGTTAAAAAGTGGCAGAGAGTGGAACTATACATTGTGATCTTACAATCTTGTAACATACTATTAATAACAAATAGTAATCCTTTTTTAAAAACTGGCAGAGAGAAGCCGGGTCACGTTGCATCTGGCTGAGTGCACACTTACTATGTGCAAGGACCAAGTTCAAGCTCCCAAGCCCATCTGCAAGGGCAAGTTTTACAAGGGCTGAAGCAGTGCTGTAGGTGTCTCTCTTCCTTTCTATCTTCCCTTCCCTCTTGATTTCTCTCTGTCCTATCAAATAAATAAATTTAAATTTAAAAAATACGGAAAGAAAAAAAAACTGACAAGACTTTTTCTCTTAGTTTTACCTACAGCCAGTTCCAAGCAGGATGTTTCCTCAGTGTCTACTTTTATTTATTTTATTATTATTTTTTATTTATAAAAAGGAAACACTGACAAAAATCAGAGGATAAGAGGGGTACAACTGCACACAATTCCCACCACCAGAACTCTGTATCCCATCCCCTCCCCTGATAGCTTTCCTATTCTTTAACCCTCTGGGAGTATGGACCCAAGGTCATTGTGGGATGCAGAAGGTGGAAGGTCTGGATTCTGTAATTGCTTCCTCGCTGAACATGGGCATTGACAGGTCGATCCATACTCTCTCTCTTTCCCTAGTGGGGCAAACCTCTGGGGAAGTGGGGCTCTAGGACACACTGGTGGGGTTGTCTGCCCAGGGAAGTCTGGTCGGCATCATGTTAGCATCTGGAATCTGGTGGCTGAAAAAAGAATTAACATATAAAGCCAAACAAATTGTTGGCTAATCATGAACCTAAAGGCTGGAATAGTGCAGATGAACAGTTGCGGGGGTCTCCATTTTATAGACAGCTAGTAGGCCTATTTTAGTTATCTCCTTATAAAAGACAGATGTTTTATTTTATCCATCCTTTAAAGAAATGACACTTCATTTTCAGGACTCCTGCTTTATCCAGCTTTGTCCTAAAGTAGGTCCCAAATGCTCTGAACTATCAGAAAGCCCTACATGTCTCTATTTAAGCTCAGCAGTTACCTTTTTAATTTAATGTTTACTTGTTTCTTTCAACTGAATTTCCATTCCGTTTGACCATTTCTGCTATACATGAAAAGTAATTTTGTAAACTTGTAGTTTTACCTGTAGGCATTTTTTTTTTTTTTTTGCCTCTAGGGTTATCACTAGGACTCGGTGCCTGCACTACAAATCCACTGCTCCTGGAAGCCATTTGCCCCATTTTGTTGCCTTTGTTGTTGTTGTTATTGTTGCCATTGCTGTTGTTGAATAGGACAGAGAGACATCGAGAGAGGGAGGGGAAGACAGGGAGGGGGAGAAAAAGATAGATACCTGCAGACCTGCTTCACTGCCTATAAAGGGACCCCCCTGCAGGTGGGGAGCCAGGGGCTGGAACTGGGATCCTTGTGCTGGTCCTTGCGCTTTGTGTCATGTGCACTTAACCTAGTGCACTACTGCCCAGCCACTCTATAGATATTTCTGTGAACATCCTACTGCTGAAAATACTGTGCTCTATATTGTTCAAAGCCTATGTAAAAAAAAAAAAAAGCAGTCTTTACTTGTCCTAACCAAATAATACCCTATATTTACTACATGTTTGCCCTGTGCTCGAATACACCCCCCCAAAAAAAAAAGACTTTAAAAACCCATAATCTAAAATACATAGGTAAAATATAGTTGAAGGGTCATAGGAGATTCATGCAGAGTCATATAGCTAAATAATTGCCAAGTGGTAGTTAGGACTAAGTTAACAGCCCAGTCCGTTCATGAGACGGTATCTTAAAATTATTGAACATTCTAGTGTGCTTCTCTTTACCCTCTTTCCTGACCAGCTCCTGCAAAACTGTTAGACCCTAGTGTAAATAGTACTTCAGAGAACTCTTTTTACTTTTTTGTTTCTTCTCTTTTTGCCACCAGGGTGTGGCTATAGGTGTCTGTCTCTCTCTCTCTGCTCTATTCCCCCTCACTCTCAACTTCTCGCTGTCCTATCAAATTAAATAAATAGTTATAAGAGAGAGAGAGAGAAGGAAAACATTGAGACAGAGAAAGATGTGATGTGATCTACTGGGTGATGTGCTACACCTGCCCCCAGCCTGAGAGAACTCTTCTCTGAGACCTGACCTAGGAGAATTTTTCTTGTATTTTCTTCCAGAATTAATCACACATCACATGTTTTTCCTCCCTTCAGATAATGCTGTGGATACAGAAGCCATTTATGTTTTCTCTCAGCCCCCCCACCCCCACTCCTGGAGTTAGGGGCCTGGAACATAATGTGATTTCACATCTTAGACCTTTTTCATTGAGATAAACAAAGAGAGATAAAGACAAAAAGAGAGGAGTCTGGGTGGTAGCGCAGCAGGTTAAATGCACGTGGCGTGAAGCGCAAGGACTGGTGTAAGGATCCTGGTTCGAGCCCACAGATCCCCATCTGCAGGGGGGTCACTTCACAGGTGGTGAAGCAGGTCTGCAGGTGTCTTTCACTCGCTCTCTGTCTTTCCCTCCTCTTACCATTTCTCTCTGCCCTATCCAACAACAACAGCAACAGCAATAACAACAACATTGATAACAAAGGCAACAAATGGGGAAAAAGTGCCTCCAGGAGCAGTGGATTCGTAGTGCAGGCACCGAGTCCCAGCAATAACCCTGGAGGCAAAAATAAATAAATAATTTTAAAAAAAGACAAAAGGAGAGAGAGTATGGTTGTGGGTTTTGAACCCAGGCCCCAAACACATAGTAAGGCATGTGCTCTGCTCTGTGAGCCATCTCTCCAGCTGCTAGCACCATGTCTGGAATGTAGACTAGTGCCTCTAAAAATTCCAGCCTCTAGAATTTTGTTTGTGAGTGTAAAAATTAATACGGTGTTGTTGATTAAATGAAGCTCTGTATGAGGGCCTAATCTGGTGAGACTCCAGGGAGTGATTTTGTGGGAAGGAAGTGTAATTCAGAACTAACGCCATAAACTAATCTTTTAAAACTTTGTTCTTTATTTTTCCAAAGAGATTATGAGTTTTACAAATGTTAACAATCAAATAAAACTAATTCTAAAACCTTCCTACTAAGGAGAAAAGTACCAGTTGTTCAGTGTGAAAGAAAAAAGGATAGTGTAATTAAACCTCTAAATTACTGAAGTAAGATAATACATCTCTGCAAGGAGAGTATCTAGCCCAACTCTAGCAGCTGGGGAATGTCAACACTTGGGGAAGGAGTGCATTGGTGGTTTGGGAGGATGTGGCAGTTGTGCTCATTGCTGGGGCAGAGACAGAACCTCCCTCTAGCTTTCAAGCTTCTTTTCAGGCATATGAGACAGATTAGCAGATGAACAGAATCATAGACATACAGGTACTATAGATGGATTCGAAAGCAAAATAGGAACCTATATCCTAAGCTTAAGAACGGGAGAGGAGACTAACAGGATGAGGAGAGGGTGATTCATATGAGAGTTCCCCACACTTTCCCTGAGTGAGGCTCCTTGGAAATGGTCACTGAAGAAGGTTTCTGGGCCATAGGTGGAGACCAGACAGCTTCTCAGACCTGCTAAAAGTAATACTTTTATATCCTTTTTCTCATTTTAAAATTGGGCTCCTAAAGGATTAGGCCATATTTTTTTTCTGTGGGGGGGATTAACCTGAAATTGATAAATTGAGTTGAGTTTGACTGTCAGAGCTTTGGAGCAGTTAGTAAGATAAAGTTGAATTTGAGGCCGGAAGTGGTCAGAGACTCAGTAATTGCTGAGGTCTTGATAACATATCTAGATAATATATCCAAAGACTCCTCCAAAAAAGCTACTAGAAGTAGTAAATTCAGTAAAGTAGCAGGATATAATGTTCATATAACTTCAAGGTTCCATTTAGTTTAGTTTGCTTGTTTTGGTCTTTTAGTTACCAATTTCCCTGCATCCTCATATTTCAAATGTAACTGTCTTGCACAAGATGTAATTATTACTTTTAGTCTATTCTGCAAATAATTGATGCTTAGCAATTGAAATTGGTTTACTTACCTCATTGTGACTATTGGAGTTACTATTTACTATGCCTGCACTGCAAATCTAATGCTCCTGGAGGCCATTTTTCCCATTTTGTTGCCCTTGTTGTTGTTATTGTCATTGTTGTTGTTGTTGGTTAGGACAGAGAGAAATTGAGATAGGAGGGGAAGACAGAGAGGGGAAGAGAAAGATAGACACCTGCAGACCTGTTTCACCCCTTGTGAAGCAACCTCCCCTGCAGGTGGGGAGCTGGGAGCTCGAACCAGGATCCTTATGCCGGTCCTTGTGCTCTCTGCCATGTGCCCTTAGCCCGCTGTGCTACCACCCGGTCCCCAGGTTTTCCCTCTTTTAATCAGGTTCTCATTTTACTTTCTTCTTTCGTTACTTAGAAGCTATACCTTCTATTTTTACTTGCTTAGCATTTTCCTATGAAATGCAGCCTGTAACTTTGTTTATTAATAAAGTGACAAGTTAATCTTGGAATTACACTTCCTCCAAACTGTATGTATAGGCTTTCGCTAACCATTTCCATTCCAGTTAACATGCTGTTATTTTACAGTATTTAATTTCTATCTGGTTTTCTTTTTATGCCCTCAAACCTGATCATTAATGTTTTGTATAGGCAATGATTGTTTGAATTCACCACTTACTTACCACTGTGCTTTATCATTTCTTAGGGTCTTGTTCCTACATTATTTTTCATGTCTAGGACAGCCTTGAGAAATTCCTTCAGTAAAAGTGTCTGTTGCACTCTGAATTGTTACTATTTGTCTGAAAAGATCATGGTTTCACAATCACAAGTTAGAAAAAATCAAATATACAACTCTTATGTGGATAATTTTTTTTCCTTAGCAACTGATCTATTATGGTCTTGCCTCCAGACTCTTGGTTTTTAGAAATCAGCTGCAACCTGTTTGAACTGTGCTTTTCTTTTCTCTGTGCCTTCTCTTTGTCATTTGACAGTGATATAAATGGTCTGGATTTTTTTTTTAATGTGATTTACCTTAGCATACAGAGGTGTCCTAAGTCTGAGGATAAGTGTCTTAATGATTCTGAGAGTTTCCAGCCAACATCATCTTAGAACACTGTCTCTCCTTGACACCTCCTGCCTCCTTTTAAGCATGTCCATAGAGTCTTGCTCTTAGTTTCACCTTCGTTCGTTTGTTCTTCTTCCATTTGTGATGCAGCTTGGATATTTTCTCAATATCTGTCCTTCAGCTGAGGAAATAGTTCTCTAGCAGTTTCTAACTAGGTATTAAACAAGTCCATTTGGTTTCCTGTTTTATTGATAACATTTTCATACTGAATGAGCTGGATTTCCAGTTTGTGTAATTACTTGAGGGGCAGAGTGGTGGTGCACCTGGTTGAGTGTACATAGTATAATTACTTGATCCTTTTTTATACTTTAGTACCTTTTGCCCAGTTAATTGATCATCTGCTTGTAATGAATGTTATTTTATTTATTTGTTATTCTTTTTTTAATTTATAAAAAAGGGAACATTGACAAAGCCATAGGATAAGAGGGGTACAGCTCCACATAATTCCCGCCACCAGAACTCTGTATCCCATCCCCTCCCCTGATAGCTTTCCTGTTGTTTAACCCTCTGGGAGTACGGACCCAAGGTCATTGTGGGATGCAGAAGGTGGCAGGTCTGGCTTCTGGAATTGCTTCCCCGCTGAACATGTGCACTGGCAGGTTGATCCATACTCCCAGCCTGCCTCTCTCTTTCCCAAGTAGGGTGGGGCTTTGGGGAAGCAGAGCTCCAGGACACATTGTTGGGGTTGTCTGTCCAGGGAAGTCTGGTCGGCTTCATGGTAGCATCTGGAACCTGGTGGCTGAAAAGAGAGTTAACATACAAAGCCAAATAAATTGTTGAACAAGCATGAACCTAAAGGCTGGAATGGTGCAGATGAAGAGTTGAGGGGTACTCCATTTTGTAGATAGCTAGTAGGCATATTTTAGTTATATTCCAAAGAGCCTACGACTATGTTAGTTTTTTTTTCCCTGAGCCTGAAATCTGATATGCAGGTGGATCCAAGTTATTATCTGGAGAGATGATATCATGGCTGGAAAAAGACCAGAAAAATGGATCAGGGAAGAGAGTAGCTCCCTAATATGGGAAAGAGGTATAAATATTGTTGACTGTAAACCCCATCGATTTGATTTGGTCTGGGGCCCATATTCAGTTTAGGAGCCTATGTGACCTCTGCATCCCTGTAGATCTGAGCTCACATTCTGTGGTCATGAGTAGGAACATTCCAAGCCGCCCCAATATCGACCCATCTTCCTCAGGTGTAGCACAGAGTATGTTATCCATCCTCCCTTCAGAGGATGGAATATTCTCTACCGTTGTTGATCCAAGTTGAGGGCAAGGTCTTATGGGTGGCCCACAAAGGGGTCTATTTTGTTGTTCCTAATAGAGATGACTAATAACAGTGGAGAGGGATTTATTCAAAGTCTAGGCCCATCAAGTCTGTTTGGGCATCTCAGGACTCCCTGGTTAGGGCCCCAGCTGGTGGAATGGCCTGATAGTTACTAAAGAGTCATCATTAAATTGTGCCAGTCTCTTGCCCTTATTCAGCTTTTGCAGTCCTTGCTTTGCTAAGGTTAGCTTTGGAATGAGTGAGAGAACTGTAATAGGAAGTAGGTGAGGAGGGTATCTAAGTCTAAGTGGGCACTATTTCATTATGAACTTGATACTGACTCACTGCAGACTAATGTGTATTTTTGCTTTCAGGTATATATTTTGCCCTTATTTTTATTTTTATTTTTATTTTTTTATTTAAGAAAGGATTAATTAACAAAACCATAAGGTAGGAGGGGTACACCTCCACACAATTCCCACCACCCAATCTTTATAACCCACCCACTCCCCTGATAGCTTTCCCATTCTCTATCCCTCTGGGAGCATGGACCCAGGGTCACTGAGGGTTGCAGAAGGTAGAAGGTCTGGCTTCTGTAATTGCTTCCCCGCTGAACATGGACGTTGACTGGTCGGTCCATACTCCCAGTCTGCCTCTCTCTTTCCCTAGTAGGGTGGGTCTCTAGGGAAGCTGAGCTCCAGGACACATTAGTGGGGTCTTCAATTCAGGGAAGCCTGGCCAGCATCCTGGTGGCATCTGGAACCTGGTGATTGAAAAGAGAGTTAACATAGGAAGCCAAACAAATTGTTGAGCAATCATGGGCCCAAAGCTTGGAATAGTGGAGATGAAGTGTTAGGGAGGTACTCACTGCAAACTCTAGTGTACTTCTGCTTTCAGGTATATATTTTGCAGTAGTTTATGGATACATGTGAACATAAGCTCTCTCTCACAGAAACTGGTGTATATCTAGGTTATGGGACTTTGTTAGAAAGTGAACCACCAGAGATTATATTAGAGTGTACTATAAAAGGAAAGGTCTCACCCGAGTAATGAAGCTGAAGGGTTGTCATTACACATGAAGTCTCTGGACACAGTCTGAGGTGAAGCATGTTGAGGTGGCAATCGTTGCGTTGGTTAGGTTGTGATCGGGGGATGCAATATTATTTGTTTTGGATTGGGAGAGGCATACGGGAAAGTGGGTCCTATACAAGGTTTCCAGGACTGGGGGAAGTAGGGGCTCTCTAGGGGATATGTGAGGTTCCTGCTGTCTTAGGGTTCAAAAAGACAATCAATATGTTGTCATCACATTATTTGGTAATTGGGTTAACTTTGAAAAGTCCTTTTGTTAGGGTTTGCTGTACAGTATCCAGTATCTTGTATATAGTTGTGCCATTGGATGCTTCTAATCTACTTGGTCTAGGCTTTTGAGAAAGTCCGCATATCAAATACACAGCCTATATATTAAAAAGATTCAGTTTGTGTTTTGAAAAACTTTGAGACATACAATTGATTTTCCCCCTCTCATATTAATTAACTACTGATTTATATGTCTACATTTTGCTAGGAGTGTACATAAACACCATTCCCACCACCAAAAGACTGTGACCCATCCCTCCCACCCACTCCCACCCCCCACTGCCCCAGGAAGCTGCATGTCTACCCCTCACCACAGGGTTTTTACTTTGGTGCCCTACTTACAATTTGATCAGGTCCTGCTTTTAGTTTCCCTTTCAGATCTTCTTACTCAACTTCTGTTGATGAGTGGGATCATCCCATACTCATCTTTATCTTTCTGACTTAGTTCACTTAACATAATTCCTTCTAGCTCTGTCCAAGATGGGTCAGAGAAGGTGGGTTCATTGTTCTTGATAGCTGCATAGTATTATTTTGCCCTTATTTATGGATACATGTGAACATATGCTCTATCTCACAGGACCTAGTCTATATCTAGGTTTTGGGACTTTGTTAAGAAGTGAACCACCTGGAATAGAATTAGAGAATCCCATGAAAGGAAAGGTCTCACCGGAGTAATGAGAGTGAAGGGTTGACATTCCACGCCTGATGTCCCTGGACACAGTCTGAAGTGAAGCATGCTGAGGTGGTACTCGTTGCATTGATTAAGTTGGGATCAGTGGATGCAATATCATTTGGTATGAATTAAAAGAAGCATATAGGAAAGTGAGCCCCACCCTAGAGGTTCCAAGACTGGGGGAAATATAGGCTCTATAGAGGAAGGGGAAGGTTCCTACTGTCTTAGGGTTAAGAAAACTAGATAGTTATTGCTATAATCACATTATTTGGCAACTGGGTTAACTTTGAAAAATCCCTTTGTTAGGGTTTGCTGTATAATACACAGCATCACCATAATTTATGTCCTTTGACATTATTTGTATATAGCTGTGCCACCGGTTGCTTCTGTTTTCCCTGATCTAGGCTTTTAAGAGAGTCAACATATCAAAGACTCAGCCTATATATTTAAAAGACTCAGTTTGTGCTTTAAAAAGTTTGAGACATATAATCAATTTTCTCCTCTCATATTAGTGATTTATATGACTACAAATTAATAGGAGTGTACATAAACACCATTCCCACCACCAAACGATTGTGTCCCCTCCCCTCCCCTCCCATCCCATCCCATCCCCTCCCATCCCATCCCATCCCATCCCATCCCATCCCATCCCATCCCATCCCATCCCATCCCATCCCATCCCATCCCATCTCATCCCATCCCATCCCTCTACTCCAGGAAGCCAAACATCCACCCTCACCGTCACCCCAGGGTTTTTACTTTGGTGCCCTACTTGAATATGTTATTTTAGACATCTCTTCTATATTTGATATTAAGTAACTGGGAAGATGAACAGTTGTAGTACATAGGACTGACATGCAAGATGACCCAGGTCTCATTCCCAGCAACACAATACCAGAAGAAAGTAGGGCTTTGGTATCTCTCTTCTCTGTCTCTTTCTCTCTTTCTGAGAATAAATACATGCACAGTCAGATATCTCCCAGGATGAATACACAGCTAGCTCACTGAAAACAGCTCTTCTGCAAACCTGGAACAATTGAAAACAAAATTTAATAGAGTTGTCATGGGTAGCAATTTCATCTTTGAAGAAAGGTGAAACTAGCTAGGTAGAAAGTTCCTCTGGGACTATGTTTAATGATCTTCTACCTGTGGAAGCATTACAATCCAAAACTACGAGCCAGTTTCCTGACAGGAAGCCTTATCCCATGGATTGGCATTTGCTTGCTTGGAAAATGAGTTCTGAGTCTTTGGAGAATCGAAGCAGTCTGTGGTATTTACAATACAGGCTTACTGTCCAGTGGCTAAGTGTAGTCTAATTCTGACAGATGGCTCTCAGGGGAAATTTTCTTTCAGAGTAGATTATGCTTCCATGCTGAAATGCTCTAATTAAGGGAGTCTATAAACATAGTGGGGGAGTGAAAGAGAGGAGAAGATAACCTCTTTCTTAGCAGGCAGTTTTTGGAAAATGGCCATGTTTGCAATCTTTATCTTCTCAACCCCACACTCCACCAAGAATCTAGGCCATTGCTCTGCTAAAAATCTTGGTCATGATGGAACGGTGGTCAGCTTTTAGGACAGAGAGCTGTGACAACACTTCCTACAAGGTCCTGCCTCTCTAGTCTCATGTCCATCTGGTTTCTTTGGACCTTTGTTAACTATTTAGCTAATTAAATGTGTAACTACCCTGGGTTATAACTCCCAGAATAAATGGATCATTAAAATGAGCATGACTAATTTTTCTAAATCCCAGCAGATCCATAAATTTGTCTGTTGGATATTGTTAATCTTCCTTTGTATAAGTCTACTACTTTTAATTTGAAGTATTTAATAACATAATGGATGGAAACCAAGGTGATGATGGCTAATGAAGTAAGTAAGGAGATGAAAGTCAACTAACTTCTGGATGGTTTTGCTTGCTCATATATGGAATATAAATCACTGAATCACATGAACTGGTGGGGGAGGGGGGACCAAACTGTTTTTGATAAGATTTTGTAAGAACTATGGTGGTTGAAGTTGGTGTGCTGATCTTTGGTGGGTTCAAAGTGTAACTTTACCTTTATAATTTTATAATCTTGTAAACTATTATTAAATCACTAATAAAAATTATATTTTAAAAAAGCAATACTTAAGAGGAGGCCAGGTGGTGGTGCCCTGGGTTAAATATCCATAGTACAAAGCGGCAAGAACCAGTGCAAGGATCCCAGTTCGACACCCCACCCCGGCTCCCCACCTGCAGGGGGTTGCTTCTCAAGCTGTGAAGCAGGTCTGGAGATGTCTCTCTCTTTCTCTCTCCGATTCTGTCTCCACCTCCTCTCTCAATTTCTTTCTGTCCTACCCAATAAAATGAAAAAAAAAAAAAAGGCTGCCTGAAGCAGTGGATTCATAGTGCTGGCATTGAGCCCCAGCAGTAACCCTGGAGGGGAGAAAAAAAGAAGCAATGCTTAAGATACTGCTCTCTCACATGCATTAGTTGCTACTAGCTTAACATTCCAGTGATATACTTGACTGTCACATGCAGGAGGATGAATTTTGCACAAGTGAGTAGAGAAAACTCAAATTTGGAAGCTAGGAAGTCAGTTTCTGGATCAGAAAGTATATTCAGGTTCTACCTTTTGTTACTTAGTCTACCAATGTTTTTTGATACCTACAGTGCTTTAAGTAATGTTCTATGATCAAATACACTATGGTCATTACACCTTTTGGAGCTTATGGTTTTGGGCAACAGGAAGGTGGGCAGAAGGGACAGATAGCAAACAAAAAGATGTACAGGTGTGCTTTGTCCTCTAGTGCTTGGAGAAGCTGATGTTGAAATAGAGACTAGAGTCGGGCGGTAGCACAGCGGGTTAAGCGCACATGGCGCCAAGTGCAAGGACTGGCATAAGGATCCCGGTTCGAGCCCCTGGCTCCCCACCTGCAGGGAGGTCGCTTCACAGAAGCAGGTCTGCAGGTGTCTATGTTTCTCTCGCCCTCTTTCTCTTCCCCTCCTCTCTCCATTTCTCTCTGTCCTATCCAACAATGATGACATTAATAACTACAACAATAAAACAAAAGGTTACAAATAAATATAAAATAAAAAATAGAGACTAGATGAAGGTTAGGAGTTCACCAGTCCCAGAACAAAATCTTAGGCAAAAGGAACTGACATGTACAAAGACCCTGAGACAGAAACACTTTTGGCAAGTTCCATGAGCCGAAAATGCAGAGTGGTTACACAAAGAGATCAGAACTCAGGCAGAAATGGAATTAGTAGGGCTATGTGGGCAAGAAGTCTCTTTAGCTCTAGTTTTATGAGTAATTTCATAGGAATTGAAACCACGAAGGACCACATATAGATTTGCTCTTAAAAGAACACCCTGGTTGCAAAACAGGAAATGGCTGGGAGGGGACAACGAGAAAGCGATTAGGTATTGTGGAAGTTCCAGGGAGAGAGAAAATTTTCTGTCATGGAATAATGCATGGTGTAGTAGAAAAAGAGAAAAGTGGCAGAATCCAGAAGGCTTTTTAATACTGACATTGACTACTTGCTATACAGTGGTTGCATATGTTTAAGGTGTGTTTCTTGATAGCATGTGGTATATATATCTATTTGTTAAACCAAAATAATGAATATGTTCATTACTTAAAACATGTATGTTCATTACTTAAAACATATATGTTCCTTTGTGCCCTTCTGCATCTCCCCTTCTGACTCTAATACTTGGGAGCATCCCCACACAATTTTTTTTTTGCCTCTTTGGATTATTGCTGGGGCTCATTGCTGGCCCTACAAAACCACTGATCCCTCCCAGCAGCCATTTTTTCCTTTTTATTTGCCTCAAGGGTTATCACTGGGCCTTGGTGTCTGTACTATGAATCCACTGCTTCTGGAGGCCATTTATGCCATTTTTGTTGCTGTTGTTGTTGTTGTTGTTGTTGTTGTTGACATTGCTGTTGTTGTTGGATAGGACAGAGAGAAACTGAGAGAGGAAGGGAAGACGGGGAGGGAGAGAGAGAGAGAGACTCCTGGACACCTGCTTTACCTCCCCAGTGCAGGTGGGGAGCTGGGGGCTCGAATTGGGATCCTTATGCCGGTCCTTAGACTTTGTGCCATGTGCACTTAACCTTTTTTTTCTTTCTAATATTTTATCAGATACAACAGAGAGAAATTGAGAGGGAAGGTATAGAGGGAGAGAGACACCTGCAGACCTGCTTCACTAATGGTGAACCCCAGTCCTTGCACTTGCTAATATGTGTGCTTAACTGAGTGCATCACCACCGACCCCACATATTAACATTGGTTTACAAATTGTAGGATTAGAAGGATAAGATTTTACACACACACTCTCAGACACACACACACACACACACACACACACACACACACACACACACACACATACATATGTGTGTGTATGGAGTGTGCATAACTCACCGCATCCACCACCAAGGTTTGTTTCACTTCTTTCATTCTCAATTAACTATTTTTGAGATTTGGCTACATTATTGAATGTATTAATAGTTCAGTCCTTTCACTGCTGACCACTATTCCATTGCATGAATATACCACTATTTGTTTATCTGCTATTTGTTTGAATAATAGTAATTATTATTGAATTACTTTCAGTTTGGGACTAATAAAGATAAAACTGCTACCAATAAGGGGCCGGGAGGTAGTGCAGCAGGTTAAGCGCACATGCACAAAGCGCAAGGACCCCAGCTCTCCACGTGCAGGGGAGTTGCTTCACAGGTGTAAAGCAGGTCTGCAGGTGTCTATCTTTCTTTCCTCCTCTCTGTCTTCCCCTGCTGTCTCCATTTCTCTCTGTCCTATTCAACAACAACTATAACAATAATACTAACAACAACAACAACGATAGACAACAAGGGCAATAAAAGGGAAAAAATGGCCTCCAGGAGCAGTGGATTCGTAGTGCAGGCACCGAGCGAGCCCCAGCAATAACCCTGGAGGCAAAAAATTTTTTTTCTCTCAATATTCATGTGTATTGTATGAGTTTCTCCTTTCATTTTTCCTGGGTAAGTAGTTAAGAATAGAATGGGTGCATCTATAACAGGTATGTGCTTACCTTTGTAAGAAATGGCTGAACTGTCAACCAAAGTGGTTAGGCCATTTTATATCTATGGTATCAGTGACTGGAAAGTTCTTGTTGCTCTGCAGTCTTACCAGCACTTGGTAGGGTTGGTCTTTAATTTTAGGCAAACTAACAGATGTAAAATGGAATCTCTTTGCAATTTAATTTGCATTTCCCTTGTGACTTCTGATATTGGGCATCTTTTCGAGTGCTTATCGGCCTTCTGTTATTTTCTTTAATTATGTGTTTGCTCAGACCTTTTGTCCAGTTTTTTAATTGGGTTTGCTTTTTTATTATGGAGTTGTGAGCCTTCTTTATATATTCTGGTATCCATTCAATCCTCTTACAAAGTGTGTTCTTCTAAGCTATTTTCATTCTCTTAACGTTATCTTTTAAAAGTAAGAAGTTGATAGTTTTGTTCAAATCCATTTAGTCAATTTAATCTTTAGTAGACTGTGCTTTTGGTGTCAAGTCAAAGAAATCTTTGCCTAACCCAAGTTATCAAGTATAATTTTCTCATGTTTTCTTTTCTGGAGCTGTATAGTTTCAGCTCTTACTTTGGGACTGATCTGCTTTGAGTTAAAATTTTTACATGGTGTAACATATGGGTGAAATTCCTTTTCACTTGTGTATGATATCCTGCGGTGTTAGTACCGTTGTTGAAAATGATAGTATTTTGTCTACATAACAAGTTCATTACACTTTTGAAGAAAATGAGTCATCTGTATAGGTCTATTTCCGAACTTATCTCTCTTACCTTTATTTTGGTATCTTTATTTTGAGCAATAAGGTCTCGATTCTGTATATTTATGACAGTTCCTAAAATCAGTTAATCTAAACACTTAAATTAACTTTGTTATGTTTGTTCTAGCTTTGTCCTAATTGTTCAAACTGATTTTAGTTATTCCAAGTTCTTTCCATTTACATGTGAATTTTATAATCAGGCTGTTTCTTTATACATGCTCACATACTCTGATGGAATTTTAACTAAGGGTTGTATTGACTATGAATCAATTTGGAAAGAATAGGCATCTTAAAATAGTGACACTTCCTAGTAATAAACAGTTCCTATCTCTCCATTGATGCATTTTTTATTATTTATTTCAGCAATGTTTTGTGGTACAAACTCTGGAATTCTCTTATTCATCTTATCTTGCTGTTATACTGAGCTCTGCCTGGGTTCCTTTCTGTGCTGTCTTAAAAATTCTTTTGATGTAGTGATTGAGTCAATCATAAGATCTCATTTTATTCATTTATTTATTTATTTTAATGGTCCCAGGAGCTCAGTGTTAGCACTAAGAAATCACCGCTCCCAGCAGCCATGATTTTTTTCTTTTTCTTTTCTTCCTTTTTCTTTCTATTTTATTTGAAAGAAATCAAGAGAGAAGGAAGAGATAGAGAGGGGGAAAGAAAGACACCCACAGATCTGTTTCACCACTTGTGAAGCAACCCTCCCTTGCAGTGGAGAGCTGGGATTCGAACCTGTGTCCTTGAGCCTTGGTAGTGTGTCTGTGCTCAAGGTGGGTGCACCACCACCTGACCCCAGATTTCATCTCACTTGTTTCCTGCCACTCAAGTATCACTTATCTTCATTGTCTGATGCCCACTGTCTTGGAAATCATTGTTTCTTACACTTTGTTCAGCTACTTGGTTGTTTAAGATGGGATGGTAAATTCACTCCCTGATGCTCCCATCAGAAGTGATTAATTTTCTCTGAGACTTGAATAGTGGAAGTAACCAAAGATGATTTTTTTCTCTTTTTTCAGTTTCTAGCATTAACAACCTGAGGAGGGTGTTGATATTTACTATTAGGGAGCATTAGGTGAAGAATAAATAGGGTATTTATTTATCTTGATGTGGAGAAGAGCCATGTATTTTGTTTGCATTCATTTACCCCCTCCAGTGAAACATTCAAGTGTGAGAAAATATGGAAAGCAGTTAGATATGACATCCTGGAGTTCAGAAATGGAGTCTGAGATGGGTATGTGAATTTGTGCATTTTTCACATCTGCTATTTATGTTATTTCTATTACTGAACTTGATGCTTAATAGGAGAACTAGAGTGAAGAGAGTATGGAGCCAGTTCCTGTGATCACAATGTAACCTGACTAGGACAGCCAGGGAAGTGAAAGGAAAGCAAGTGGATTGAAGTCATTAGAAGAATGTTTCCCAGAGCTATAGCAAAGTCTAGTAGTTCAAAACGTCCTCTGTTGTTCATTAAGAAAGGACTTGAAAGAACCCATAGAGTTCTGCCATATGAAAGACTCATAGAAGGTAGCAGTGTGAACTTACAGCATAGTGGAGTAGATTAAAAAAAAAAAAAAAAGGAATTGAGAAGGAAAAGAGATGAGTTTAAATAGCTCTGAAACATTTGGCTACAAAAAAAAAAAAAAGAGGAAGTGGAGGGGGTGGGGGATTGAATTTGGGGACAGGGTTGTCAGGATGGGAGGGCCCCAAGCATTCTAAATACCTTGGTTGATAAGAACCAGAGATGTGGGAGAGCTTTTAGCTGTAAGAAAGAGGTTAAGCAGTAGAAGGAGCCTATTGGAAGGGGAAAGTGACCTGGAGCAGAGTTTGTGAGTCTAGTATTGAGCAGACACTTCTTCCCATATCCCAAGTAGGAAGCAGCAGTGCCAAACAAGCAAGAAGTGCAGCCCATCTGATGGCTCTGTCTGTCCGTGAAGTATGGTGAGGGACTGTGTTGTGAATGAAAGTGAAGTAGCCCCTGCCTGTGGTCCTCTGGGGTGCACTGGTCTAAAGACTTCATATATAATGACTACAAAAATAGAACTTGTTGGGGGCTGGGCGAGAGCGCAGCGGGTTAAGCGCACATGGCGCAAAAGTGCAAGGACCAGCTCAGGGGTCCCCGTTCGAGCCCCTGGCTCCCCACCTGCACCGGGTTCGCTTCACAAGCAGTGAAGCAGGTCTGCAGGTGTCTGTCTTTCTCTCCACCCCTCTGTCTTCCCCTCCTCTCTCCATTTCTCTCTGTCCTAGCCAACAACAGCAGCAGTAGCAATAACAACAATAATAAGAACAATAATAAACCAAAAGGGAAACAAAAGGGAAAATATGGCCTCCAGGAGCAGTGGATTCATATTGCAGGCTAGTGATAACC
The DNA here is from genome assembly GCF_950295315.1 of Erinaceus europaeus. Taxonomy (NCBI): domain Eukaryota; kingdom Metazoa; phylum Chordata; class Mammalia; order Eulipotyphla; family Erinaceidae; genus Erinaceus; species Erinaceus europaeus. The sequence goes on from NC_080178.1 coordinate 68,308,947, forward strand.
CTGGAAGCAAAAAAAAAAAAAAAAAAAGAACTTGCTAAATTATCTACATTTGTTTTCTTATTTACCCCTCCCTCCTTTCTTTCTTCCTTTCTCTCTTTCTTTCTTCCTTTCTTTCCTTCCTTCCTTCCTTCTTCCTTTTGTCTTATTTTTTTCTTTACCAGAACGTTGTTCAGTTCTGGCTTATGGTGGTGCTGGGACTGAAGCCTCAGTCATGAATGTCTTTCGCATAACCATTATGCTGTCTCCTTAGCCCAATAATCTCACTTTACTATTGCTCTATTTTAAACTTTAAACATATTTTACTTTTCAAAAATAATTTGTTGACATTTATTAGGTCATAGAATCAATGAATAAAATTTAAAGTAAAGGGTAGTTCTATCATCTACAGTTATCTACAGTTATCAACTGGCCAAAAGATGTGGCCAGTTCCTAGAAGATTCTGTGTGCGTCCCCTGTGTAATCTCTTGAGTGTGATTCTTCACGTGCAACGTGTATGACACTGTGACATGGTTTGACCTGCTACCTTTGCTTTGATACATTTAGGGAAAGAAGTAGAGCACATACATAGCTGTGCATCTCAGTGAACCCTATCTCACTGCCCAGGGAGTGGGCACTCTGTCCTTAATCAACTGGACAGGACTTAGCTCCATTTGTTCATGTTTCCTGAGATGAGGGCTTCCCTGGCAGCCAGGCACCTCCTGACTAAGCAAAAAGCCCCACATGCAACCCTTCAGAGAGCGACTGTCTGTATGTTTCCATCAATGTGGCTGAAATAGAAGGTGGGCTGCTGAGTTAAGCAGTGCTACTTTCAGAGAGTTCCTATGAAAACATTTTAATCAAAGCAAAGTAAAGCTTGTAGGGACAGGACCTGGGGAAGTGTTACATGTAGTCTGAGGGCCGTAGGCCCAGCATCTCTGAGGCTGGCGCTGGCCTCTGGGAATCAGAAAATTTACAGATGCCCATGCAGTGCTTCCACTTAGGCCAGATGGGAAGGTTGCACTGTGCTTTCACACCAAAATGTGGCTAGCAGCGGAAGGTTGCACTGTGCTTTCACACCAAAATGTGGCTAGCAGCCTATTGAGGGGACAGAAAGCAGAACAGAGGAAACTGTGGAGATTCGCCATAGAAGGCAGAGATCAGCAATCGGTAAGGGCAGAGTACTAGAAATGGTCGAAGGCCCAGGCAAGCATTTGTTCCTCCAACAAACAATGCAAGCCAGGTTTGCTGCTTGGTGTGGGGATGCCCAGAGAAACTGGAGGAGAATACCACCAGCTGGCCGCAACAGAGTCTGCGACATCTGAGTGGAAAGCAGTGCCAGAAGCGGCAACTAGTCTCTAGCTGTTTTAATTCCCTTCTGACTCTGGTAGAGAAAGGCGGGGGGAGAGGAGAGCATTTCCCAACAAGGGAGCTTTCTTAACACCTGGATTTCATATTGATAGGAGTTTTCAGAGTTCGAAAGATTCCCTCTTCTGGTCATGCAATATTTAATAATGATACTTATTTTAATTTTTATGATAAATTTTTCCCCTTATTTTTAATTTTTTTTAGCTATTTATGATTGGATAGAGACAGAGAGAATATGAGAGGGGAGGGGGAGATAGAGAGGGATAAAGACAGAGAGACACCTGCAGCCCTGCTTCACCACTCGTGAAGCGTCCCCCCTACAGGTGGGGACTGGGGTCTTGAACCTGGGTCCTTGTGCACTGTAATGGGTGTGCCTAACCAGGTGTGCCGCCGCCTGTCCCCCTAGTGATATACATTTTTAAATAGGGGGATGTCCCTCTCAGTGGTGCATACAGGCTCCAGAACACCACCTAGGAATCTTGTGTCATTCTCTGCACACTAACTAACCCCCTCGTCCTCCCCAGAGTCTATTAATCTGTTTCCAAAAAGAAAGGTCACCATATGGCCCTGCAAATGTCACCTGGCCATCAGCATGGCTTCACCTCAAATGAGGAGGCATGAGAACAGCTAATTCATAATTGTTGTTTTCTTATCACATCAGTCTTGTGCTGTAGTGAGTATTTAGTGCTTTTGTAAGACACCATGTTGGAGAGTAAGAGCCATAATTATGCCATTAAAGAATATTGCTTCTGCATTAAGTGGAGGTGGATCCCTGTGACTCACAGATCCTGGACATCTTGTAAAAGCTCCTCTCCCTGAGCATTTAGGGCCATATTTTACTGGCCTCTGCTTCAGGAACAGAGCATTCCCTCAGCATTCTCAATACCTTGAGCTATTTTTAGTGTTTAGTCCCAGGCAGGTGTCAGAGCCTTCAGACTTTTGTATTATTATCTTTTTTTTTTTTAACAAAAGAGAATCCTTTTGTGTTTTCAGGCTGTGGGTAGTTATTGATTTGGGGGGAATCAGCTTAGTTCCTTTTCTAAATGGAGTTGGTCCTCTTTTACTATCTTTTTAATTTTCCTACTCACAGAAAATATCCGGTCTAATTCTGATTCTGTAGATATCCCTGCTCAAGCAGTTAGTGGCTGAGGTTTAGTTTGAGCATGAGAAGAATGAGAGGGAGGCCACAGCTGTGAGTGGACCATATATCCTGATGCCATTTTGAACTTTCCATTGCTTGGGAGGGGGGCTGTATTTGCAACAGGAAATTTCAGGTGGACTCTTGTCAATGTCACCACCACTTTCTCCTCACTAAGTATTATCTTTGGATGGATAAAGAACAGGGAATGGGATATGGAACTCTGGTGGTGGGAATTGTGTGGAATCCCTCTAATCGCACAATCATGTCGATCATTATTAAATCATACATATTAAAAAAAAAAAAAAACGCTTCCAGAATTGCCCAGGAGGTGGTACAGCCGGAAGAGTACTAGACTTACAAGCATGAGACCCCAAGTCTGAGCTATAGCATTACATATGTGGAAGTAAAGCTTTGGTTCTCTCACTCTCCCCATCTCTCTCACCAGAAAATAAACATATCTGGAACACAAACAAAAACTCCTCTTTCAAGTAACCTGGGAGGTGGCTCAGCAGGTAGAGTGCAGGTCTTGCTACGTAGGAGGCTAGGGTTTACTGGCCTGCACCACACAGGAACACCAAAGGCAGCACTGGGGGAGTCCCATGGATGCTAAAGCCATGTGTCTCCATCTCCCTCTTTCTAAGAATCGGAGTGGTGTGGAACTATACCCTATAATCTCTGTCTTGTAACCCGCAACTAGTCACAAATTAAAAAGACTTACAGTGGGAGCTGGGCGGTAGCACAGTGGGTTTAGCGCACATGGTGCACAGTGCAATGACCGGCATAAGGATCTCGGTTCGAACCCCCGGCTCCCCACCTGCAGGGGACTCGCTTCAAAGGCGGTGAAGCAGGTCTGCAGTTGTTTGTCTTTCTCTCCCCTTCTCTGTCTTCTCCTCCTCTCTCCATTTCTTTCTGTCCTATCCAACAACAACATCAATAACAGCAACAATAATAACTACAACAATAAAACAAGGGCAACAAAAAGTAATAAATAAATAAATATTTTTAAAAGATTTACAGTAAATGAAATATAAAATTAAAAATTGCTTGGAGACGCGGAGTGACAGTACATCAAACCATGGGAAGCTCTGGGCTCATTTTCTAGAACCGTGTTAAAAACAGAATAAAATAAAAATAAAAGGAAATGCTTCTTCCACAGATGCCAGAAGCTGGGAGAAAGGGGCCTGGGGACTTGTTATTGAATGGGTACATAGTATCTGGGTTCATTCTCCATCATCATATTAAACAAATAACAATAAAATAAAATGCCTCTCACACAACTGCCAGAAGCTGGCAGAGAGGGGTTTGGAATGAGCACAGCTGTGCTATTGAATGGGCACAGCATTTGGGATGCTGGAGAAATTGTGGAAGATTTTAGTGGTGATGACCAGACAACGTTGTGGATATACTTAAGGCTGCTGAATTGTGCTCTTGCAAGTGTTTTAAGTGGTAAATTTAGTATTATGAATATTTTGTCACAACTAAATGAATACAAGCAAATGAAGTAGCCAACACCCTCTATCTACCAGGATGTGAAAGAGAAGTGCTATTGAGTGGAGAGCCTGGCTCTGAGCTCACAGAGCTGCCCTTCCTGAGACTGGGCATGGAGGCTGTGTCATGGGGGTAGTTCCTCCTCATGCCCAAAGAGACTCCAGAAGCTGAGGCTGGCCTTCTCAGCTCCTGGAGAATTGGGCACCAGCCTGCCAACACGTAGCCTGACAACTTACACATGTAAACCTCGATCTCGCATCTAGTTCCCACTTGCTGTGTTGTCCCTTTGCGAGGTTCTCTCCTGATTACTGAGCACACACATTGGAAATACAAAGCAAAAATCTTAATTTAAAATGCAGGTCTTTCTTTCCCACTAGCCATCAGCATAATCACCAGGGTATACTTCCAATGGGCTCTACAGTGGTTACATTGCTTTTGTAAATCTCGCAGTTCATTCCCACAGAAATAAAAGGTGTATCATTCCCATTTTAGTGTGTGTGCTCAACCAGGTGCACCACTACCTGGCCCCTCACACCCATTTTAGAGAAGAGGAAATTGGCATATAGAGGGGTTTATTATTTATCACATAATTATATATTATATATCACATATTATTATAATCACATAAATAGTAAGTTGCAAAATGAAGTTTGAATGTAAGCCTATTTAAAACTTGTATTTTCCCCATAATGACAGACTTTAAATTATCTTAATCAAAATGTACTTTAACTATATCAAACAGAAAAGATTATACACAACAAAGGGTATCATCACCGAAACAGGACATGTTACAGAATGAGAGATTTTCATATGTCATACATCAGATAAACCTCTAGTAACTACAATATATGAAGAACTCACTAACCACAGCAATACAAAAATAACCCCATAAAAATAGGGAGAGGCCGTGGACAGAATCTTCACCAAAGAAGAGATTCAAAGAGTTAACAGACATAAGGGAAATTGCTCAAAGTCATTTATTATCAGAGCAATGCAAATAAAAACAACAATGAGATACCACTTCACACCTGTGAGAATGTCTACAGTTGGGCCGGGCGGTAGCACAGCAGGTTAAGCGCACACGGAGAATGTCTACAGTAGAAAGGACAGAAAAAATAGTATAGTCGAGAATGGGGGGGGCATGGGGAAGAACCCTTCTACACTCCTGGTAGTAATGTCAGTTTATCCTGTCTCCATGGAAAACTGTCTGGTCTGGAGATATCTCAGAACACTAAAAATAGACCTGCACTATGACCCAGCAATTTCTCTTCTGGGAATTTATGTAAAGGAAACTGAAACACCTATCAAAGAGATCTACATAAACCTGTGTTCATAACAGCACAATTTGTAATAGCCCAAACTTAGAAGCAACCCTAGATGGCCAATGGTAGATGAGTGGCTAAGAAGAAAAAAAAAAAGAAAAAGAAAAAAATATATATCCAATGTGGCTAAGAAAATATATATATATACAAAAAGATACATATATACTTTACACATTAAAGATTATGAAGTCATCTCCTTTATCTGATCTTGGATGGAACTTGAAGGAATCATGTTAAGTGAGATAAACCCAGAAGAGAAGGCTGGATACCAGATGACCTCACTCTTAGGTGTAATTTAAGAAACAAGGACGGAAATGGAAAACACAAAGTGAAACTTAGACTGGGTGTGGTGTCTTACCCCAAAGCAAAGACTGAGAAAGGGGGACAGGGCATTGGGGTCCTGGTGCACAGTGGTGGAAAAGGACCAAAGTTAGGGATGAGTGCTTTGCAGAGAGCTACCATGTGGAGATGAGAAATTATACCCTTGTGTCAGCAGCTATACTGAAATCCATTAACACCTCCCCCCATAAAATGATTTGAAGAATGTAAAAAACATACTTTAACCATTTTTGTATGTTCATTGTCAACTCTGAAATAACAGTTATTTGAGTTGGTATTCAAATGGAGAGTGTTAACTTTGCTGGCATTATAGACTCCCTTCTCCCTGTGGGTCACTTGTGCCAGTGGGACCATTCACAGGGCCTTGTTCCCTCTGGGTAGTTTTTGATGAGTAGATAAAAAATCAGAGCCAGAATTGGAGACAGGCTGACCAGACAGATTTCCAGAAATTTTTTTTTTATTAATCAATAGAAGATGTTGAAACACTGAGGTGGAAGAAACTATTAATCAATATTTTGCTCTGGGAAAAGATAACATGTAACTAGAAATGAGACTTTAATAAGCCACTAGGGGATTGTGATGACTTTCCCAAATAGCTCAGGTTACCTTGAGTACTCACAGCCCCATCTTCTGAAGATGTAGGTAGGTTAATGGCAGACTTCAGACTTGACTATTCAGGGGATCAGAGAATCCAACACTGCTTTCAGCCTTCTTTCTCAACTTACTAAAATAGTATCTCTTTTATCTAATACACATTGAACAGGTATGTTAAGTAACACCAACTTGAAAGATGGCCAAGGTCAGCCCCTTTCTGAGCTCCTCACCTGCAGGAAACAAAATCTCATCCAAGTCTTACACCCTTTTACCTCCAAAATGCAGTGTGGCTGCCTGGGGTCACTTTCCTTCATTTGTCTTAGCTCAAGATTTACTGCCTCACCAGTGTGTCCTGAAACCCCACCTCTCCAGAGCCTTGCCCCACTAGGGAAAGATGGAAACAGGCTGGGGTTGTGGATCCACCTGTCAACACCCATGTGCAGCTGAGAAGCAATTATGGAAGCCAGACCTTCCACGTTCTGCACCCCATAATGATCCTGGGTCCATTTTCCCAGAAGGATAAAGAATAGGAAAGCTCCCAGTGGAGGGGGTGGGATACAGACCTCTGGTGGTGGGAATTGTATGGAATTGTACCCCCTTATCCCACAGTCTTGTCTGCCATTATTAAATCACTCATACAATATTTAAAAAATAAATAAAAGATTTGCTGCTAAGGCTTTCTTCCTCTGTCTTTCAAGTCCAGTCCTCCACGCCTCCTTTCATTACTGGCTCTGCTATTGTCACCACCACTAACTCTCAACCTGACATCAGGATTGCATGAGAATAGGGCCAGAAGGAGGAAGTAAATACTCTGTACATTTTGACACTGCTGAAAAACAAATAAATTGATGATCAGGTAATGGTGCACTGGATTAAGCACACACATTACAGTGTGCAAGGTTCAAGCCCCTGTTCCTTACCTGCAGGGGGAAGCTTCCTAAGTGGTGAAGCAGTTGCTGCAGATGTCTCTCTCTCTTCCTCTCTATATCCCCATCCCCTCTGTTCTCTCTGTCTCTATCCAATAATAAAGATTTAAAAAGATTAAAAAATGAATTTCCAGTTTTTATAAGCTATATTATATATTTTAATATTTGAAAATGTTTTGTGAACTATTCTTTTTTATTATTATTTATAAAAAGGAAACACTGACCAAACCATAGGACAAGAGGAGTACAACTCCACACAGTTCCCACCACCAGAACTCCACATCCCCTCCCCTCCCCTGATAGCTTTCCTGTTCTTTATCCCTCTGGGAGTATGGACCCAAGGTCATAATGGGGTGCAGAAGGTGGGAGGTCTGGCTTCTGTGATTGCTCCCCTCCATCCCCGAACATAGGCACTGGCAGGTTGATCCATACTCCCAGCTTGTCTCTCTCTTTTCCTAGTTGGGTGGAGCTCTGGGGAGGTTGGCATCATGGTAGCATCTGGAACCCAGTGGCTGAACTATTCTTCTAAACTAAGATGGGGGGGAGAACCTGATAAAAGCTCGATGGTTTCTTGAATCTTTAGCACAGGTAAGGTTTGATCTATGCGTCTTTTGGGGCAGTGGGCACATTTTCAAAAGAATGCCATCTGTGCTAATTGGCCTGGGATGTGGCTAGCCAGGGTCAAACCCCCACTGTCCGCACAAGAGGGCCCCAGGCTTTTCACAGCTTGTCTGATGGCAGTCACTAACTTCGCAACTTGCTGGCCTACATTGGAGAGCAATTCCTGAATTATGGGCTCCCCACGTGGGAACTATGTGTGGAGACTGACTGTTCCTTTCTTGCCCAGAGCCTTAGCCTGTCCACATTGATTTTTATGGGGGAGAGAAAGTGTTTTCTTTTGTAAACATCACACCAGTATCTTCAATAAAATGATGTAATGGGATTAATGATGCTCTTTCCAGAATCCTTATCGATTCTGAAGATGGAAGTTGAAACTTGAGATGAGGCTGTTTTGTCAACACTGGGCTGCTCTGTTAAGCAAAGACAATCCCTGGACTTATAGCCGTGCTATCTGAATACCCAGAGATGGGGGAGTTCTGTCCCTGGGTAAGGTTCAGAGTTTGGATACAGAATAAAAAGAAAATGAACAATCTGGCAGATACTGCTGTTAAATGAGAACAGCTGGTGATGGGGGTTGGGGAGATACCTCAGTGATACAGGATATGTTGTGTGTGAATGAAGCCCTAAATTCATTCCCTAACACTGCATTAAAAAAAAAAAAAAGAATACTATTGATAAAATAAGCAGAGCCTTATAAATGACAGAGAGGTATCAGGGTCTCTCACATTGAAAAATAGAATTGTTTATGGGGGCCAGAAGGTGTACTCACATGACAATGTGCAAAGTCCCAGGTTCAAATCCCTGGTCCTCACCTACAAGGGGAAAGCTCCATGAGTAGAGAAGCAGGGCTGCAGGTGTCTCTCTGTCTCTCTCCCTCTCTGTCTCTCTCACTCCCCTCTCAGTTTCTCTCTGTTCCTATCCAATAGTAAATAAACAGAAATTTTAAAAAATAATAAAAAATAGAATAGTTTGTGAGCGTGAATTTGTTCATGGCATAGGTAGAGGTGATAATTTAGAAATGTACACTTTACTTGAAACTCATCAAATTATATAGGTTATGTTTGTGCAACTCTTTGTATAACAGCCATTCTTCAGTAATAATATATATATATCAACCCAGGGAGTGGTGCACTAGACAATTGGATTTACAAGCATGATATTCAGAGTTTAATCCTAGGCATAATATGTAATTCTGTAATAATTACACAGACTATTTAATTTAATCTGAAAAGTCATGTAAGATATTACTAGGTACTTCAAAACGTGTAGTAAGAAGACAAAACTTGTTCTGAGGAATCAGATAACGCATCCTCAAAGAAGTAGTTTTTAATTTGAGGTTGAAGAGCCGAAGTTAAAGAAGACTACAGTGTGTCTTTTGGGACAAAAATGAATGGGACTAGCAGTAATCATCCTTAGTGGAGTAAGTAAGGAAGTAGAGAGCTGTGAAATGATAGCACTCATGGAATATAGAGAACTGAAACACATAAACTTGAAAAAAAGAACAAATATGTATATATAGTCGGCCCATACTCTGACCTTGGGAGAACTGTGGTGGTTACTGTGGAAGGGGCTTGGGACACAGATCTTTGCTGGTGGGAGTGGTATAGTTGTAACCCTATTATCTTGTAAATCACTATTAAACCACTAACAAAAATTTTTTAAAAAAAGGAAATTGAAGTATGATTCTAGAATTGAAGCACACTCCTGTTATACAGTGGCAGCAGCTAAGGGGTGCTTGAGTGAAAATAAGCATTACTACAGACATGAAACTGAATTTCTCATAATTCATGACAGGGTCTGAATCCACTAGATGGTACATACAGTTGGCACTAAGGTTCAAAGAGACACTGGAGAAAGATTACAGTTTTATAGTTATCAGTGATCTGCATTTTGCATACATTAATTCCCATAGAAAAACACCAAATTCAGTTGTGTACTGTTATAGTTAACAAAACAATAAAGAGAACATTAAGGGGGGGCGGGCAGTAGCACGGTGGGCTAAGGGCACATGGTGTGAAGCGCAAGGACTGGCATAAGGATCCCGGTTTGAGCCCCTGGATCCCCACCAGCAGGGGGGTCACTTCACAGGCTGTGAAGCAGGTCTGCAGGTGTCTGTCTTTCTCTCCCCTCTCTCTGTCTTACCCTCCTCTCTCCATTTCTCTCTGTCCTATCCAACAACGAATGACATCGATAACAACAACAATAATAATGACAACAATGACAAACAACAAGGACAACAAAAGGGGAAAAATAGCCTCCAGGAGCAGTGAATTCGTAGTGCAGGCACCGAGCCCCAGCAATAACCCTAGAGGCAAAAAAGAAAAAGAAAGAAAATATTAAGAGAAAAAAAAGCTAAAGTATGTTGGTCTCGTGTTTGATCCCTGGTATCTCATATACCAGAGAGATTCTCTGGTTTCCTCTCTTTATCAGTAAATACAGAACCACCACCCCCCACCTTGTTGTCATTGGAGGTTATTGCCTGGGCTCAGTGCCTGCACTACAAATCCACCACTCAGTCTATGGCCATACCAACCTGAACACGCCCAATTTCGTCTGATCTCAGAAGCAAATCCACCACTCCTGGTGGCCATTGCTTCCTTTTTTTTTTTTCCTTTCTGTATTTTTTGGCAGGACAGAGAGAAATTGGGGCAGAGGGAGATAGGAATAGAAAAAGAGAGGCACTTGCAAACCTGCTTCACGAAGCATTTCCCCTGCAGGTAGGGAGCAGGGGCTGGAACCTGAATCCTTGCTCATGGTGATTGATGTTTGCACTTAACTGGGTGCACCACCGCCCAGCCCCCAATAAATACATAATTTTTAATAGCCCAGGAAGTGGCAAAGTGATGAGTCATTTTGACAAAAGGGAAAATAAATAAATATAAAAAAATTTAAAAAACAGATAGCAAAGCAATAATTTTTAGATAAATGGATAAGCAGAGTTCTCAAAACACAGTTTTCCTACTTATCCTAGTAGATACCTTGGCAAGAACCTAACAAAATTAAATCCCAAGCCAGGAGGAACCATTGCTTAGCTGTCACACCCCTTTTGGGAAAATACCTATTAAGTTTTCTGTACTGGAAGCAGAAACAATGGGGTGGATAGCCAGCATCATTAATTCCTCCCAGTTTCTTCTCTATATGTATGTTTGTTTTAAACCCAGGCACTGCTCAGCTCTGTCTGATGGTGGTGCTGGGGATTGAGTATGGGACCTTGGAGCCTCAGGCATGAAAATATTTTGCATAAAAATTATGCTGTCACCCCAGCCCTCAATATGTATCTTATACTTTGAACATAAAAATAATTTTCAGAAGCTATAACAGGTACTCAGATTAAAAGTTTTAAAATTCTAATATGTTATGTATCCCCAGTATAGCCACTAAGGTAGATGCGCATCTTTTATACGCATAACCATGTAAATAATGTATATTGCTCCAAATGTGCTGAGATTGTTCCCAAGTGACATCACAATTGACATATCCTTCTGTGACTTGTTTTCCTCTCTGAATAGCACTGTGGACAAGGTTTATCCACACTGATACATGAACAAAGTGATCAGTTACTTTCATTGTCATGTAGAATTCCATTTTGTGAATAAATTGGTTTGCTGGTCCATTCCTCATGACTGATAGATCAATTTCACTTCCCAGTTAAATTTTTTTTCTGTAATGAATATCCTCATCCGTATTCCCTTGGGGCATGACTGGCAATGAAATTGCTAGGACTCAGAGGTTACACATAATTCAGTTTTATTAGGTATTTTTAAATCTTTTCCCCAAGTAGTTATGTCCCCCTTTATTTCAATAGGACTACATGGATTTCAGTATCTATAAATGTTCCCCCAGTTTTAGTTTTTCACTTTGTTTATTGTAACAATCTGACAGATATTAGATTATGCTTCATTATTATCTTAAGGTCCAAATATTTTTATGCCATACATATGTGTGTTATGTCATATATGATTGCAAGGCAATTCATAAGAAATCTTAATGGTACTTTATAATACTATTATAATCAGATCACATAGTTTGGTCATTTTTCCTGTAAGGTATTTTTGTCCACTAATTATTGGGATCTCTTCACTTTCAGGTTACAAATCATTTTTCAATTATGCATGTTGTGAAAGCCTTTTCTCAGGTTCAAGCAGAAACCTTTCATATGAATACAGTCAGATTTGTCTTTTTATTTTTTTATAATATTTTTAATGAAAGATACAAGGAGAAAAATACAGAAGAAAGGCCAGAGCACTGCTCAGCTCTGGCTTATGGTGGTGCTGGGGATTGAACCTGGGACCTCAGAGCCTCAGGCATGAATGTCTTTTGCAAATCTTTTGTGCTTGTCTCCCCAGCTCCCTCTCTTCATTCTTCGTGGCCAACAGTCTTAGAATCTACTTTAAGAAATCTTTTCTACTGCATCTTTATAAAGAGAACGTATTAGAATATTCGTAATGGTCTGCTTCTCTAGCTTCATGAAAAAAGAGCTGGACATTTTAGTTTCAATTATTTATGTATTAATTTGACTAAAATTGGCACCCTTATAATAATGACTTTTTTCCTACCCATAGATATCCTCTTTATTTCTTCATTGATTTAGATATTCATCGATTTACTCAAAAATTCATTAATTGAGTCATACTGTGTCAGGCATTATACAAGAGACTGTTATGTTTCTGAGAATAAAAGCAGTAAAAAAAAGTATCAGCTCTGAGGATGCTATCCTCAAGTAGGGGAAAAGAGTGAAACACAAATTTCACATGCTAAGAGGTGATCATTGCTAAGTATTGTAAAAACAAAGGCAGCCTTTTGGATAGGAAAAAAAAAAAGTGATTCTTGGAAACCATAGTAGGGACTTGTTGTTTAGGTCTTAGGCCAATAAAGCTAAGTTACACTGAGAATCGGTGAAAAGAATACAAGTCTAATAGTAATCGACTCGTTTCTGTCATAAGTTCGTTCTCCAGCAATCAACTTGCATTCCCAAGGAGACCAGATCCCAAGAGAGAGATGTTTTCCCAAAATGTCTCTTAAATAGCCCTCCAGGTCGCGCTATTAAGTAATATGCCATTGCTAAAATGATTATCTGTTAATTAATTACACCTGTGTGGCCACACCTTCCTCTTTATTGATTCTGACAATTAACGGTCACAATGGATCAGGATTTCCAACAGCTGTGTAGAAGAAAAACATGATTAGAAAGGAATGACAGGCTATCACTATTTTATATAGGGTATTCTTTTTGTTTTCTGTAGTTGAATAATGTTCTATTTTTTTGTAGTTTCTATAGATGTATTTCTCAGTACAGTATAGTTCTTCATGCTTCTGTGATAGTTGTCTTACAACTAGTTGGTTTTTTTTTGAATAGCAAATAAAAATATTGATCTGATATCAATATTAAATATTGAATAAAAAAATTGATCTGATATCTACGGATCTGATATCAAACAGACTTGGTTTTGATAATTAAATTAGTTTCTAAGTTCTTTTTATCTTGTCATGTTTTAATATACCACAATTTTGTTTCTGTTCAATCCTCCTGTTAATTATTTTCTTATCGTGCAGCATGGCTGGCCCATTAGAAACAGTGAGAGCAGATGTTTTCATTTTCTCAAAGGGGAGGCTTCTGAAATTTCACCACAAAGTAGACACCTATAATCAGGTTAAAGGTTCATACTTTGCCAAATATCTTTTTCACAAATGAGTGCTAAATTTTAGTATCTCTCTAGGTCTAATAAAATGTTGACAGCATTTTGCATTTTCACCATGTTATATGGTAGGTTACCACATTGTTTTGTCTGTTAAATCACTCTTAAATGCTGATAATAAATCTTACTGTCACCATATATTCTTCTTTTACATATCACTTGCTCACAATTCCTATGACATTTTACAGCTTTGTTTATAAGCATTATTAAAAAAATGTCTAATTTTCCACCCTTACATTGCCCACATCATTCAGGTTACATATCTCCATTAGATAAGTTAAGAAAAATTCCTCTTTTTGAAAGTGTATTCTATCTGCTACTATCATTCCATCCTGATTTCCCTGGGAAGATGACCTCACCAATACTTCCTGGAACCTCATCTCTCTTGAGCCCTACCCAACTAGGGAAAGATAGAAATAGGCTGGGGCTACAGATAGACCTGCCAACATCTGTGTCCAGCGGAGAAGCAATTACAGAAGCCAGAACTCCCACCTTATACGCCCCCAAAAGAATTTTTGCCCATACTCTCAGAGAGGCAAATGATAGAGGAAGATAACTAGAGGGCTCTGAACCCCAATTCCATCAGGACCCTGGGAGAGAAGAGGAACAGAAGGAAGGACACTCAGAAGTAGTAAGAGGTGTAGGTGTTACTTAGAAATTAAGAGAAGGCAGGACCATAAAAAATGGGACAAATATATATATGTGTGTGTGTGTGTGTGTGTGTGTGTGTGTTAATTAACCGTTTACCATACTGCTCTGACCCAGGGCTCATATATATTCACATTTAGCATAAGAGCCTGTCAGTCTGAGTTTGCAGTCCATTGTCACAGTTGGGAACATTCTAGACTGCATTCATTGCAGAACAAGTCTTCTTTGAGTGGCAGGGCAGGATGACCCAGCTTCTCTTCAGAGATTGGGGCAGTCCTTACCACTGCTACTTTATAGAGAGGGCAAGGTCCTAGAAAGGCCCACAAGAGGGGTTATGATGATGTTCCTGATGGAAGTGACCAGAAATAGAGAGAGGGGTCCATTAGAGATCTAGGCCCATGGTATCTGTATGGGAATGCAAGGATTCCCTATAGGTAGTCTATCTTGATTTACATCAGAGTGTTATAGAATGTAAGGCAAATTGGAATATGGAGGTACACTTGAATATGATGGTTTTTTACCTTAATTTCTCCACTTAAAAAAAAATCTGGACTGAGGAAATAGCATAATGGTTATGCAAAAGACTTTCATGCCTAAGGTTCTGAGGCCCCAGGTTCAATCCCCAGCACCTCTATATTGCTTTGATTCTTTAGACCCCCACATATAAATGTGATCATCTAGAGTGGCCTCTTTCTCCTTCTGGCTGATTTTGCTTGACATGATCCCCTCTAGCTCCATCCATGTTATAAAAAAAAAAAAAGACAAAATTTCATCTTTACAACTAAGAAGTATTCCAGTAGGGGGGTGGAAAGGCATACAATCTTGGATACTGTTGGTGGGTAAGGTTGTGGTACCATATTTTGAAAGGGTTTGAAATGTACCCATAAAACATAAGTCCCCCAAACATGAATGTTCTATAACATGTTGTTACCTCAATTAAAAAAAAATGTGTGAGGAAGAGCAAGAGGATCTAATGATATATTATCCAGGTTAAAGGAACTGTTCTCTCAGGGAAAAGTGGTTGCTTATGACACTTTCCACTGGAAGGTCACGCTGAAGCGTCCTGTTGCTTAGCATGGAAGGTAGTCTGTGTAAGTAGTTTGGGTAGGACCCACAGACGTAAGCCAGGTGGAAGCAGATTGATGAGCAAGTGAGAATTGAGGAATTGGAGGTATTTTGCTTAAACAATCCTTTAAAGAACTTTGGCCAGACAGGGAAATTTCAGATAGTAGCTAGGAGTCAGATTTGTGTGAATTTTTTTTTTAATAAAAAAATATATGTTCAAACACTGCTAAATAGGATCCAGTAAGGAGAAAAAATGATGACCCGGAAGAGCAGAGAGAAAGCATTAAGCTTCTAAGAGGGCTTAGTGGGGAGGGTGATATGCCACCCACTAAGGTAATAGTATGGCGATAGTGATAGTATGAGGATCACATTTTTTTTGGTGTTTTTTTTTTCTATTTTTTATTTAAGAAAGGATTAATTAACAAAACCATAGGGTAGGAGGGGTACAATTCCACACAATTCCCACCACCCAATCTCCATTTCCCACCCCGTCCCATGATAGCTTTCCCATTCTCTATCCCTCTGGGAGCATGGACCCAGGGTCATTGTGGGTTGCAGAAGGTAGAAGGTCTGGCTTCTGTAATTGCTTCCCCGCTGAACATGGGCGTTGACTGGTCGGTCCATACTCCCAGTCTGCCTCTCTCTTTCCCTAGTAGGGTGGGTCTCTGGGGAAGCTGAGCTCCAGGACACATTGGTGGGGTCTTCAGTCTAGGGAAGCCTGGCCGGCATCCTGATGACATCTGGAACCTGGTGACTGAAAAGAGTGTTAACATACGAAGCCAAACAAATTGTTGAACAATCATGGACCCAAAGCTTGGAATAGTGGAGAGGAAGTGTTAGGGGGGTACTCACTGCAAACTCTAGTGTACTTCATTTTTCTAAGTAAGAAAGAATAAAGAAGGTGGGAGTAGATAGCATAATGGTTATGCAAACAGATTTTCATGCCTGCAGCTCTTGAAGTCCCAGTTTCTATTCCCCGCACCACCATAAAACCAGAACTGATCAGTGCTCTGGTAAAAAAAAAAAAAAAAAAAAAAAAGGAAAGGAAAGAAAAAGAGAAAAAAAAATACAAGAGTAAGGAGAGGCCAGGCAGTGGTGCCCCCCAGTTAGGTGCACATTGTAGCATGTGCCATGACCCGGCACAAGTATCTGAGTTTGAGCCTCTGCTCTCCACCTGCAGTGGGGATGCTTCAGGTGCAGTGAAGCAGGTCTGCAGGTGTCTGTCTTTCTCCTCTCCCCTCTTAATTTCTCTCTGTCCTATCTTTCTCCTCTCCCCTCTTAATTTCTCTCTGTCCTATTAGATATCCTATTTAGCAGTGTTTGAACATATCTTTTTCGGTTAAAAAAATTTACACAAATCTAACTCCTAGCTACTATCTGAAATTTGGCCTGTCTGGCCAAAGTTCTCTAAAGGATTGTTTAAGCAAAATAGAGAAAGAGAGAGGGGGGAGGGGGAAGAAAGGAAGGAAGGAAAATATGGCCACCAGGAGCAGTGGATTCCTAGTGCTGCCACCAAGTTCCATCGATAACTCTAAAGGAAAAAAAAAAAGATATATAGATAGAAAGGAAGAATAAGGCTACAGGCATCTTTGTAAGCACGTTTAGGGAGCAAACTGAAGGAATTCTCATCTAATAACTTCTTTTATCCTCCAAGAAATAAACAGCAAAAGAAATGGTTCAAGCTTAGAGTGTAGGACTTGCATGCCTTTTGTACGTCTTTCAGCCCCCCAAATCTTCTCTTGCTTCTCTGTTTCTCAAAATAAATAAGATCTTTCAAAATAAGCAACATTCATTTGCACATATTAAGGTACATACAAAGCCACACACATACACCATTTATATATATATATATATATATATTCCTATAAAACATGACTTAAATTAAAAAGATAATATTTAGGATTTTGAAGAGAAATAGGAGATATGGTAACCTGAAATTGACTATATTTTGTTGAAGTTTTGGTGTCAGGGCATATGTTATTTATTTATTTTAAAAAAAGATTGTCTATTTGGGGCATAGATGATGGGGAGAGAGAAGCACATACGATGCAGATGCCAGAGATGAAATCCCGAAGTTCATGCTTGAGAGTTCACTGTGCTACTTCATATGCCGCCACTTACTATATCTAATAACCCTCGTTCCCGCCACTCCCAAAAAAGAAGGTTATCCTTAATCTGAAAACGTGGAAACAAATGTTCAGTGAGCTGTTAATGGTAGAACTGGAATTAACCCGGGTCTTCTGTACTTGAAAGTGACGCTTTAATTTCAAACTTTAGAAAAGTGTGGCAAAGACAAAAATGATCTCTTTTAGCTTTTTCACTTTTGTTGGAAATTCTCTGGCCTTTCATAGGCCTTTCTATAGTCTGTGTGAAGATTTAAGATCTTTTGTGACCCAATTGAAAACTCTAAGCTACATGGACAGAGTTAGTCATCTTCCGTGGCTACATTTATTGCTGTTAAATATAAGGCATCACTAGGACTAAAATAGAATGTGGGGTCAGATTCCTTCATGGCTAGGAAACTCTGCAGCTGTGTCAGATGGATGAGGGAGCAAATGCTGGAGGGAAAAAGGAAAGAAAATGACCTGTCCTAAACTGAACCTTCTGTCTTAGTTTCCTGATACTAAGGATCTCTCATTTGGTACCTTAGAAGAGCATCTTAACTGAGTTTGCTCTGAGAACATGCAGGCTTACCCACCCCCCCCCAAAAAAAAAAACAACCTAGACTTACCCTACCCTCATCCCTCTAAGCAGTGAAACTCTCCCATAACAGAAAGGAATCCAAGAAGGAAAGCTATGATAATAGAGTGTATGCATTTTTGTCTTCATAGTTGTGACAGGAAGAAAAAGAAGAAGAAAAAAAACCTGCTGAAATAAATAACTTAGAAAACTCAAGATAGAAGTGGGAGAATGGGAACAGATGACTAGTTAGGAAAACAGTCCAGTCTAAAGAAGTACATCTCTTATTTTTCTCCCAATTTATAGAGAAAATCTTGTTTCATCTTTTTATAGCCAAAAATGAAACATAAACTCCCATTTCTCGCTTTGCAAGCCTAAAAATACCTGACAGTTTAGAGTATGCCGTCCTCCGTGAATGTTTGTACTGTCTACTTGTGGCTTGCAGATCATTTTGCACATGTCAGCAGATTGGAATGGAACAGCAAGGGCAAGACACTCTTAATTTTTTTTTCCTCACCCCCCACAATCTAACAACTTGTGCCATGCCTTACATAGCATGGATGACTTTTTAAAAATATGATAATAAGTGAATGAACTGAGCTAATTAAACTTTCCTGGCAGAGCATTTTCACTGGCTACTGGTCTTCATTGTTCCCTTTTCTTTTTCCTTTTTTTTTTTTTTTTAGAAAAATTATTTGAATGAGAAAGATCAGAGCACTGCTTAGCTCTGGCTTATGTTGGTCCTGGGGATTGAACCTGGGACCTCAGAGCCTCAGGCATGAAAGTCTTTGAAGAACCATTATGCCATCTCCCCACCCCACTCACATTATTTTCTCTTATCAGCATATTAAAGGGGCTTCTCACCTGGGACCTTAACGCCGGTCCTTGCGCTTTGTGCTTTGCTTAACCCGCTGCGCTACCGCACGACTCCCATGTTGGATCTTTATTATCTCTTTATTATCTTCCCCTAAACGATTTGTCCTATCTGAATAAACCAGCTTATCTAAACTACTAATATTTCATGTGATAAATAATCATAGTTTAATTTGTGTGCAGTCTGCACATTCAAACCTTCTACATTGTCATCACCAAACCACTGTTTTGAATGCAGTATTAACATTTGATGTCTCAGCTGAAATAGTTCTCTATTTTAAGTGACATTGCTGAATGGAATCAGTCTCGGCAGTATTTTGTCTTCATTTGATTAGTGATATTTATATAACTCTTTTTTCAAACATATGCTTCATTTTGCCTTTATTTTGAAACTAGACACAATAGAACACATTGTATGATTCCATTAATATGGAAAGTCCAGTAACAAGGAATCTGTAGAGACTCAGAGTAAACGGGTGGCTGTCTAGGACTGGGGGTAGAAATGGGATGTGACCATTAGATTTATTTTTAGGGTGATAGAAATGTCCTAAATTAGATGATGGTGATGGTTGTAAAATTCTGTAAATGTGCTAACATTCGTTGGATTTTACACTTAAAACAGTTGAATTTTATGGGGTGTAAATTATGCCTGCACAATGCAATTTAAAAAAAGCAAGTCCTTACAACCTGCTCAGACACACATGGAAGATGGGAAAACTAAAAAGTGATATTAATCATAATTGTAATAAATATGGAAATAATTAGAATTTGAAAGTAATTCACTGTTATCCTCGAACAGATGTTCTCTTACACATAACAGTTGATTCTGTGGTCTGCTGTGAATTAAAAAAAAATGTTGGGACATATTGTTAAAATCTGTGCTGCTAAAGTAATGTATGATTAGGAATTTAATGGAAATTTTAGTTCTTAGAGAATAAAAACCTCTTTGTAATATCCAGGCATATTTTTTCAGTTTGTGTAGAGTGATATTCATTTTTTATGAGATAATTATGTCTCAAAGTAGAAGACTTTCTGCTTACTTTGGCCTACTTTTGTGCCTTGTGTTTTTGTTTTATTCTTTCTGTCCATCAGTTTCCTGGTAGCAATTCGCTGATGTTATAATTACAGCCTTTTAGTAATACAGTTTATCATGTGGCATGCCAAAAATCTCATATTCTTATAAATGATAAAATATTGTTTCATCCATTTCATCTCGCAGATAAACTTTTGCATCAGGTCTAAAGACATAAAATAAAGTATGATCCTGCTCTGGTATTTACTTGTATTTATACATAATTTTAATGTGATTTACCAATTTTGCTACATTAAAAAAGTCTTACTGAGGAACATAGGAAAATCTCTCAATTACTCCATCTTTAAAATTATTTAAGAACACTTTATAAATTTTAAAATATAGGTTACTTTTATTCCTTTTTAGTATTTTCCTGGGAATTTTTTTTTTTTTGGCTTCCAGGGTTATTGCTGTGGCTCAGTGCCTGCAAG
The DNA here is from genome assembly GCF_950295315.1 of Erinaceus europaeus. Taxonomy (NCBI): domain Eukaryota; kingdom Metazoa; phylum Chordata; class Mammalia; order Eulipotyphla; family Erinaceidae; genus Erinaceus; species Erinaceus europaeus. The sequence goes on from NC_080178.1 coordinate 68,329,186, forward strand.
ATTCCACTGTTCCTGGAGGCCTTTTTTTCTCTGTTTTGATAGAGGCAGGAAGAGGGAGAAGGGAAGAGAGGGAGCGGGAGAGGGAGAAAGGAGGTGCACCTGCAACACTTTCCATCACTGATGGAGCTTTCCCTCCTGTAGGTTGGTACCAAGGGGCTTAACGACGGTCCTTGTACATGGTAATGTGTCCACTCCACTGGCTCAAACAACAGCCAACTCCAAGAATGTGACTTAAAAAAAAAAAAACTTTTATTCACTAGTGCATACGGAAGAAAGGGAAAAAAAAAACTTTTTGAGATATAATGTAAAAAAATTTTTTTGGTATTACCTTTTTTCTTTATTGCACAGATACAGCCAGAAATCAAGAGGGAAAGGGTGATAGAGAAAGAGAGAGACAGAGAGACACCTGCAGCCCTGTTTCACCACACGCAAACCTTCCACCTGCAGATGGTGACTGGGGGCTCCAACCTGGGTCCTCGCACACTGAAACGTGTTGGCTCAGCCAGGTGCAACACCACCTGGCTCCAAAGTGAGATATAATTTACATTGAATAAAATACACAGGCTTTTTTTTTTTAATGTGGCACCAGATAATGAACAAAGACCTACCAGTCTTACTTCCCCCCCCCCCCCTTCTATATACTTAGAGAAGGAAGGAAGATGTAAAAACACCACTTCATCATTCCTGGAGTTCCCTTTGGGACTGTCCATGCTACTCCTATGTGTCCTAAGTTCTGTAAAGACCACCCCCCCCCCCCACACACACACAAGAATAACAATAGTTCTGACAGAGTCTTGTGTTTGCCCATGTAACCACCATCCTAAACAAGTGTAGAACATTTCCATAGAAAGCACTATTAGGGGAGTCGGGTGGTAGCGCAGAGGGTTAAGCACACGTGGTGCAAAGCATAAGGACCGGCATAAGGATCCCAGTTCGAGCCCCTGGCTCCCCTCCTGCAGGGGAGTGACTTCACAAGCAGTGAAGCAGGTCTGCAGGTGTCTATCTTTCTCTCCTCTTCTCTGTCTTTCCCTCCTCTCTCCATTTCTCTTTGTCCTGTCCAACAACAGCAATGACAACACTAATAACTACAACAACATTAAAAAAAAAAAAAAGGCAACAAAAGGGGATAAATAAACCAAAAAGAAAGAAAACAAACAAAAAAGAAAGTACTGTGAAGTCCTCTTCCAGTCAGTCCTCCCTCCCCCTTCTATTTTAAAAAGATGCCACTTTGTGACTTATATTCTGTGATTCACAAAGATATTCTTTTCTTGTACTTCATGCTTTTGTGCTGGGTATATTCCTTTGCTCAGTGTAATGTTTTTAATAATCACTTGTGTTGTGAACTGTGTCCATTATTAGCATTTTTCCTCTTTTTTGAATGAGTATTATTATACTATTATATCAATAGTTTCAATATCTATTTATCCATATTCCTGTTCTTGGATATTTGGTTTATTTTTAGTTTTGCCCCATTTTTTTTTTCCTTTGTTAGTTTTTATTTTAGGTTAATGTTACTATAGCTACTATGAACATTATTGACCAAGTTCATGTGGACATATGTTTTTATTTTCTTTGGGTAAACACCTGGGAGTAGAACTCCTTGGTCATAGAGTAAATACATATTTAAAATAAATACAACTAGCTTTTTAAAGTGCTTGTCTTGATTTACATGCCCACTGACATTCCATGTGAGTTCCAAGAGCCTCACATTCCTGCCAGTATTTGGCGTTGCCATCGTTATTTGAACCAGTCTAGTGGTGCTGTGTCTTTGTGCTTTTTCTTTATGACTAATGGTTACTGAGCACTTTCTCTTGTTTTTCACATGGCCTCTTTAAACTTTTGCCTTCGCTTTTTGCACATTTTATGGTTCTACCTTTTAGTTTGTGATTTGTAGGAGTTCTTTATTTCTATACACTTTAGTCATCTCTTTCAATACTTGAGGTAGCTATTTTCTTGGCTAACTCTGCTTTTCAACTAAGACATAATTTCCACAAGTATTTCTGCTTTTTTATTTTATTTTTTAAGAAATGACTTCACCTGGATAATGTGCCTATGTTGTAATACATGCAGTCTGGATTCAAACTTGGTCCCTACTGCACTGGGAGAATTTTTAGTGCTGTGCTATTATTATCTCTGTCTCTCGATTTCTATTTGATGAAGTTGAAACATAGCAGGAAAGCCCTGGTGATGACTGGGAAAAAAAAAAAAAAACTTGGTGTGTATTCTTCTTATTTTATTCCACTGACTAAAACGTCCCTAGCTATTGAATAACAGGAATGTGACAGAAATTCTAAAATTCTGTACTGATCCTTAATTCTATGACTATGTTCTTAGTGTTCTTTGATGTGGTAGTATAAAGAAATGTTGACTTTTGAGTTGGGCGGTAGCGCAGCGGGTTAAGCGCAGGTGGCACAAAGCTCAATAAATGTTGACTTTTATTTAATATATTTTCTGCTGGCAGAGGTTTTAAAATGGATTAAATTCCATTAAATTGATTTACTGATTTTGAAATATTCGTTTATCTTGGAGTAAACCTTACTTTGTCATGTTGTGCTCTTAAGATTGATACATTTTATTTACTAAATTAGTACATGGGATTTTTCAATTGTGTTCATGTGAGCAATGTCCTGTAGTTTGTTTTCTTATTTTGGTGGCGATGCTGGCTTATTTTGTGCACCATTGTCAGATACTTTTTCAAGATTATTCTAAGTTCACTATTACAAGCTGTTATTTTCTCCTCTAGAGTGTGTTTTTAAATAAATCAATTACATATGGTGACCTTTCCTCTCCCATTCCTATTTACTGGTTTACTCCTGAGTGATTTCCTTCATCTCACACCTCTTCACATTTTGTCACTTGACAATACCGAGCTCCAGACATCCCCAAGTCTTTTGCCTCTCTGTTCTTTTCCTGAAGCTTTTGGTATAGACTTTGTAGGCATCCTTGATAGTTCAGGAATGTTGGAGGATCTAGGTATGACAAGCTTCACTCACCCCAACACTGAGCCATGCAGTAATAGGCTGAAAAGTACTTGCAATTGCTCATAGTTGGCCACTTCATGACCTATATGGAATGGGCAGTTTCATCATTTTATCGTTTAACGTATGTTACATAATTCAGTCAAATACTTGGAGCTGTCTTACCATATGTCTAGAAGCATCCAAGTGCAGGAGAAAGTGAAGTTGGGAATGTTTTCAATTTCTGCCAAAGACCCTTGTGGGATTTAGCTGTTAGGGTGGTGATTAGACTTGGTGTGGGGAAGGACTTCCTGAAGAACAGTTTCAGTGTTGTTATTTTTCCCTACAACCTCCTAGATTCTTTTGTTTTGCTATCCCAGGTTTCTAAGGAAAGTGTTTGGTTAGGTATCTTATGAACTCTCCTTAGCAAAAGGAGCACTCTACCATGTGCTACAGGATCTGGCTGTATGAATAGCAAAATCATGTCTACAGTGGAAGCAGTGACCAATTCAATAAAGGATTCAAGTTTTCCTTACTGATTAAGGAGACTTTATAACCCAAGGCAAGATCAAGAAAGTTATCAATTCTTAAAAACAGTATAGTTGCTGATTTGTCCAGATGTCCTCTGAGTTTATCCTGTTCCTAATTTGCTTCCCCAACACCCTCCTCACTTGCACCCTTTCATCCCCACCTCTACATAAAAATTAGTGTTATCTCTTTAGATGACTTGTCATTTCCTGTCACTCCTTTGCCTTCAATCCTCTGATGACTCCCCATTTCCTCAGAGCAAAAGTCAAAGTCCTGTAGGACTTACATCATCTCTGACCTCAACTTTCACTAGTCTCCTGCTAAACATTGTCTCTCTTCTGGCTACACTAGCTTCCCCTCTAATGTTCAGAAACACCACAGGCTTAGGGCCATTTTCTATATCTGAACCACTTCCTCTAGATAACCATATGCCTTTCTTCCTTATTCTTTCTGGTCTTCTCTTAAATGGCTTCATCTCTGAGTTCTTCCCTAACCACCCTATTTAAAAATGCATTTCCTTCCAGTACCTTCTGTCTCAATTACTTGTTTTGTGACACTTTTACCATTTAGCATACAATTTAGGGTTGGGGAAATAGCCTAATAGTGAAGCAAATAACTTTCATGCCTGAGACCCCAAGGTCCCAGGGCCATTTTATGCCAGAGATGAGCAGTGCTCTGATGTCTGTCTTTCTCCCATTAAAATAAAATAAACTATTTTCAAAATAGCGTAGACTAGAATTAACTTACTTAATTTTCTTATTGTCTGAGGTCTAGAATGACAACTACCAATGGCAACTCTATTACAGAGAAGATTTTTTTGTCATCTTTTTTATTTGTGATTAATAGTGGGTTCCAAGATTGTAAGACTACAGTGTGTATAGTTCCACAACACAACCACCAACAAGGTCTGTATCCCCATCCTCCCACCTTCCAAAGACAACCTCCGTAGTTCTCATAAGTCTTAAAGTTTGCTTCCTTCTGTGTCTTTTGTTTGTTTTGTGTGTATGTGTGTGTTTGGAAAGTTTATGGGTGTCAGATCTCTAGATTTTCACATATGAGTGAAACTACCTAGTGGTTGACTTTCATCCCTTATTTTAAAGAGAATAATCACCCCCAGTTCCACCCATTTTGTCCCAGAGGACACAAGATCATCATTTTTGATTGCTGAGTAGTAATTAATGGAATAATATCCCATAACTTCTTTAGCTGGTCATCTGTCAGTGGACAGTTAGGCTGCTTCTACTCTTTGGCTATTGTGAATAATGCAGCTGGGGTGCCTATGTCCCTTTGAATTAGTGTTTGAGTGTCCTTTCGATAAATGCCTAAGGGTGGGATTACTGGATCATAAGGCACTTCCATTTTTATTTGTTGAAGGACTGTCCATACAGTCTACCAAAGGGGCTGCCACCAGTTACAGCAAAGATTCTTTTTTTTTTTTAACTTTCTTTTAAATTTATTTTTATTTATTTATTTATTTATAAAAAGGAAACACAAAAAAACATAACAGGGGTACAACTCCACACAGTTCCCACCATCAGAACTTTGTATCCCATCTCCTCCCCTGGTAGCTTCCCTGTTCTTTATCCCTCTGGGAGTATGGATCCAGTGTCATTATGGGATGCAGAAGGGGGAAGGTCTGGCTTCTGGAATTGCTTCCCCGCTGAACATGGGCATTGACAGGTCGATCCATACCCCCAGCCTGCCTCTCTTTATCCCTAGTGGGGCGAGGTTCTGGGGAAGTGAGCTCCAGGACACATTGGTGGGGTTGTCTGCCCAGGAAAGTCCGGTTGGCATCTGTTAGCATCTGGAACCTGGTGGCTGAAAAACGAGTTAACATATAGAGTCAAACAAATTATTGGCTAATCATGAACCTAAAAGCTGGAATAGTTCATATGAAGAGTTGGGGGGGGTCTCTGTTTTGTAAATAGTCATCCTATTTTAGTTATATTCCAAAGAGCTCATGACTATACTAGTTTTTTTCTTGTTCTTTTTGTTCCTTTTTATCCCCAGCACTTAGTATAATATCCAGTCTGGTAGTTATCAATGAATATTAATTGAATAAATATTATACTTTGTGTGAATATTTTGAATATGTGCTTTCTCCTTAGCTCTTGTTCACATGAGACCTCAGCCTTTGTGGAGAGAAGGGAAAATACCTACACAACACACATCCTATGGGGGAGGGACTCTAGAGAGTCCCCAGAGTCATAGGGCAAACCTGGTACCAAGGTTTGTCACTCAAACTACCCCAACATGTGAGATGACCTTGGGCTGTTGTTGTCAAGAGGTAGATTCTCTATAGCAGTTGACTTGCTTGTCCTAGAAATGAGTCTAGAAGTAGTAGGTAGAGACAACTTCAGGTTTTCTTCTGTGTCCTGGGAAAGTAAAAGTGGAAGGTTGTCCTGAAATTCTCGTAAGATCATTGTAAACTTTGGAAAATCACCACCTTTGAATGAAGAGCTGAAGTCAGAGAGAGTATAAGGAATAGGAAGTATCATTAGACCCTTCCTTGATGCAGGTAAACTTTGTGACCATGGGAAATTTCAGTCTCTTAATGGCATTTCACAACCATCTGTATAGCACAAAACCATGCCACTTAAATTAAATATATGTATATGTGTGTGTGTATATATATATGTGTGTGTGTGTGTGTGTGTGTGTGTGTGTGTATGTATACAGTCCACGCAGTGGCACATGTGGTTGATAGCACATGTTATCATGTGTGAGGATCTGAGTTCAAGCCTAGATCTCCATATGTAGGGGCAAGCTCCACCAGCTATGAAGCAATGCTGCAGGTCTCTCTTTCTCTCTCTCTCATTATCCCTTCCTTCCCTTTCAATTTATCACTGTTTCCATAATCGTTAAGATTTTTTCCATGGTCTAGAGATGTCTCCTTTAACTGACTTGCTGATTAGGATGTAAGAGTATTTTCAAATGTGAATCAAGGTGATGAAAAGGAGTTCTTTCTGTTTTATGTCTGATTAATCTGTTTTTCCCTTTATGCACAGATGACTGACATTTATTCATTTAATTATGGGTCTTCTGTGGCCTAGACACTGCTCTGAATTAACAGACATTTCATCCGCTTGTTAAATGATTTCCACATACTTTTTCATTTACATTTTCAAAAGAGAGGGCTGGCAAAATAGCTCCCTTGGATAGTGCATTTGTTTTGTCTCATGGGCATGACCCAGGTTCAGGTCCGGCCCTCGCTACACTGAGGAAAGCATTGGAGCTGTGATGTCTTTCTTTCTGTCTCTCTATCTCTGTCTCTCCAAAAGTGTCAGCCCAAATGACAAAAGTGACAAAGTGAAACGTGACACCAAAAACAATTTTTTTCCCAAGAGAGAGACTATTATTGTCCTTAATAAAAGTGTACCTGAGTTACCTCTGATGATACCTGTACTACCCTTTAATATAACAAAAGTCCTATTTCCTTTAGGAGTGCGGGAAAATTGGCAGTGGACATGGAGGGAAATAATCTGGCACATGTGGTTGGAGGAAAAGCAGATCTTTTTTTTTTTTTTCCTTAAGTCCCATTTGCCCTAGTTCTCAAATAGGATTCAGTCACAGTGGCTTCTCTCTTTTTTATTTCCCAAACTAACTACAAAGGCAAAAACAAATTCCTGTTAGAAGGTCAGCCCTGAGAAGGAAAACATATGGTCAAGGCAATGGTCTGGAGGTTGGAGGCTTTGAGTGCTTAACTTCTCCAAGCTCCCCCAAGCCTCCACCATGCAAGAAAAGAAAAATATGACCAGTTTCTCTTTTCCTGTCTTCCAGGAGCCCCTTGCAAGGGCTCCCACTTGAGAGCAGCATAGGCTGCACAGTCAGAAGGCTACTTGTTTAGTTTATGGCTCCAGGACCTTAGGCAGGTTACTTAACTTCCCTGAGTAGGAGTTCTCCTCTGTAAAATAGCCATCGCTCCAGAAAACAGATATGTGCACAGAAAACAGATATGGCTCCTGCCTTTAGCTTCTCACAGCCTAACACAAATATCTCTAGTTTCATGTGGCAATAGAAACTTGGACAAAGAGCTATCAGAACAGAGAGCACAGGAGAGACCTGAACATTGCACAGGGGGGATAACAGACAAACTGGGCCTTCAAAGATACAAAAGAACATTTGCCAGCAAGCAGTCATTCAGGAAGAAGAAATAGCATACAAAGAGATGAAAAGGTGAGGCATGTATATGGAGTTAAGAATAGTTCTAACAGAATGGAGAATTGGGCATGTTCAGAGAAAGAATAAGAGACTGACTGGAGAAGCCATCTTTTTAAAGATATGCTGAGGCTCACATTTTAACCCAGGAGCACCTGGCATCTATGAGGAGACTTAAGCAAAGAGTAAAAGAATTGTATCTATGTACATATTGAAAGAGGTAGAATTGCCCAAGTTATTCCTCAGCAACTAGTGCAAGGAAAATGAAGAGAGTTGCAAGCAAGACGTGTTTTTTGGAGAGCCCATGAAAGTACTTAGTGATCTGTGGATTAAGATCTGAAATTTGGATAAGAGAGTTGAAGGGATAGAGTCAGAAGAGAGATGGAGATACCTATTGCTGGTCTCTAATAAAAGGTTAAAACACTTTATGTCCTGTGGTTATCTTTGAAGTAAGTCTCTCCTTTGGTACAATACAAGGATAAGAACTGGAGGGAGGGGTGGCAGGGGACCCCCGGTTAAGTGCACATAGTACTGCACACAAGGATACATACAAGGACCCGGATTTGAGCCCCTAGATCCCCCACCTGCAGGGGGGACATTTCATGAGCAGTGAAGCAGGTCTGCAGGTGTCTTTCTCTCTCTGTCTCGCTCTGCCCTCTTAATTTCTCTCTGTCCTATCAAATGAAAAGGAGAAGGGAAAAAAAGCCACCAGAAGTGGTCAGTCTTAGTACCAGCACTGAGTCCCTGTGACTGGAGCAGAAAGGAGGGGGAAGAGAGGGAGAGGGAGAGGGGGAGGGGGAGGGGGAGAGAGAGAGAACGAACTAGGAATATCATGTGAAAGCCCTGGGAAGATTTATTATATTATTTTATTTTTGTTTCCCTTGTTGTTGCACTTGGTTTTTTATTGTTATTGTTGTTGTTGTCACTGTTGTTGGATAGGACAGAGAAAACCGAGAGAGGAGGGGTAGACAGAGAGGGGGAGAGACAGATAGACACCTGCAGACCTGCTTCACCGCTTGTGAATCGACCCCCCTGCAGGTGGGGAGCCGGGGTCTCAAGCAGGAATCCTTACGCCAGTCCTTGCACTTTGCACCATGTGCACTTAACCCACTGTGCCACCGCCTGGCCCCCTATTATATTCTTGTACTATCACAATGTCTGTGGGAAGTTCATGCTTCTCATATATCAAGAAATCATGCCTCAGAGCATATTGGCTTAATTCACTTACTGCCATGCTTCTCTCTAGAGAGCATCTTTATCAGGAAATTTCATCCTTCCAGTTCCCATGTATTGTAAGAATTCTTAGTTTTCATGACAAGTCTAGGGTGAATTCATAATTATTCCCAGCTGATCTTAGTGATTTCTTTTCCTTGAATACTCATGAAACAGTTGCAGTCAGAGTCACCACACGATGCCCAAGAATCTTAAGAGGCTCTGAAACGCCCAAATAATATTTGTTCTTCATTTAAGAATAAATCCTCATCTCCATTTTCTTTAATGTTTCTTTTCTGTTGAGGATTGATGGCTCCATAAAATCTCCTTTCAGAATACTTTATATTCAAGTTAAATACTAAACCCCTTTCTGCAGCCCTGTGACTTTTGAAATCTGCAATCTTTGTTTTCACCAAGGATCATCTTTGACTAAACATACTCCCTGAGGGGGCGGGGTGGGGAGAGCATTGAAAAAGTCATGTATGAATCTCAGAGTCTCTACTAAGGAAGCACTTTAACCAAACTGACTTTATCCAGATCATCTCCAAAGGTGATGGGGGTGAGCTTGCCAGGTGCTGATCTTGGGGGCTACATTCGCTATGCCGGCAGGGATTTCTGAATATGTGGGTCAAATAGCTCAAATCTAAAAAAAGAAATATTATTTTAGTAACACCTGTTTATTATTTTTTTAATTTCTTCATTGGGGAATTAATGTTTTCCATTGGACCGTAAATACAATAGTTTGTACATGCATAACATTTCCTAGTTTTCCATATAACAATACAAGCCCCACCAGGTCCTCTGTCATCCTTTTTGGGCCTGTACTCTCCCCCCCACCCACCCCAGAGTCTTTTACTCTTACAGTTCAGGTTCCTCTTGTGTTTTCTCTTCTGATCTTGTTTTTCAAGTTCTGTCTGAGAGTGAGATCATCCCATATTCATCCTTCTGTTTCTGACTTATTTCACTTAGCAAGAATTTTTCAAGGTCCATCCAAGATCGGCTGAAAATGGTAAAGTCACCATTTTTAATAGCTGAGTAGTATTCCATTGTGTATATATACCACAACTTGCTCAGCAGCTCATCTGTTGTTGGACACCTGAGTTGCTTCCAGGTTTTGGCTATTACAAATTGTGCTGCCAAGAACATATGTGTACACAGATCTTTTTTGGAAGGGTGTGTTGGGTTTCTTAGGATATATCCCCAGGAGAGGAATTGCAGGATCATAGGGTAGGTCCATTTCAAACCTTCAGAAAATTCTCCAGACTGTTCTCCACAGAGGTTGGACCAATTTACATTCCCACCAGCAGTGTAGGAGGGTTCCTTTGACCCCACAACCTTGCCAGAATTTGCTGCTGTTACCTTTCCTGATGTATGACATTCTCACAGGAGTGAGGTGGTATCTCATTGCTGCCTTTATTTGCATTTCTCTGACAATCAAAGACTTGGAGCATTTTTTCATGTGTTTTTTTGGCCTTTTGGATCTCTTTTGTGGTGGATATTCTGTCCATGTCCTCTCCCCATTTTTGGGTGGGGTTATTTGTTTTCTTGTTGTTGAGTTTGGCAAGCTCTTTATGTGTTTTGGTTATTAGCCTCTTGTCAGATGTATGGCATGTAAAGATCTTCTCCCATTCTAGTAACACCTGTTTCTGATGAACTCACGAAGACTGATTTTATTTTTAATTTTTGTATAGGACAGAGAGAAAGTGATGGGGAGGGTAAGATAGGGAGAGAGAAAGATAGACACCTGCAGACCTGCTTTGCTGCTTGTGAAACAACCCCCTACACACAATGCAGATGGGGAGCCGGGGGCTCAAACCAGGATCCTTGTCAGGTGTACCACTGTGTTTTGAAAATAAGACTGAAATCAAAGAAGAGTAAAACCATCATTAAAGCCATACTAATGCTACCTCTTTTTTATATAAGCAAGCAAGAGGGGCCAGGTGCTGGTGCACCTGGTTGAACACACACATTACAGTGCATAAGGACCAAGGTTCAAGGATCCTGGTCCCCACCTCGCAGGAAAAAGCCTCATGAACAATGAAGCAGCCCTGCAGGAGCCTTCCTCTCGATTTCTCATTGTCTCTATCCAAAATAAAGAACTAATAATATTTGAAGAGGGCATGAATGGTCATACTGAGCTATGAACATTCGCTTTATTGTTAAATTCGGTTTGTGTTTTTTCTATTATTATCAATTGTCGTTTTCGACGGGTTAGGTTGTTTTCTCCGGGCTGGCTTCACGGGCGGGTAACAGACGACCAGGGACTCATAGTTGAGCTGTAGGCAGTATCTCTTTATTCATGCAGGACTCAGCACAATCTAAGCCGAGCTAAGCTAAACTCAAGGTAAAGTACTCTAAAACTCACAATGCTGTCTTTATATATACTTGCCAAGTAGGGTGGAAACAGGGCGTGACATAGAGAGGGTGGAGAGAAAAGTGACTGGTGAAAATCAGAGTGTGACAAAGAGGGGATCAGGGTGTGACAAGGAGGGGGGGTGGAGCAAAAACATATCATGAAACAGTGGGGATTGAACCAATGCCCTGGAGGGAGGTGCTTGTTAACAGCGGTTATATAAATAGAATAGTGTTAAGCAGGGGGGATTTAAACCAAATGAAACAGAAGGGGTCTCATGCATACCAACAATCAATCACATCTCTCTCTGTAGCCGGTTTGCTGTGTGGTGGAGATGTGATGGGAGCTCAGCAGAGTCTGAGAGAAGCTTCAAAGGCTTGTGGAGAAGGAGCTGTCCTGCCTCTAGGAATCTTGGAGGGGAAATCCCCAGTCATGTAGGGAGGTAGGAGTGCAGTTTCCTCTCCACAGGTGCAGCCAATCCTTTTCGGAGGGCACCTCTGAGTGCTGACCAATCTGTGGGACCATCCTGAGAATTGTAACCCTGACTCTTGTTTACACGTGTGGCTTTCTTCTATGTGAGTACCTGTGAGCCACACAGAAACATATGCTATGAACACAGAATGTACAGCAGGGGTCCTGCACCACGCACTCGATTCTCCTTTAGTCTCATTGTACTGCAGCCCTTCATGTGAGAAAGCCTATGGCATCTTGAAAGAACATAGCACAATAGTGAAGGAGGAAAATTGGACAGACTAGATATTCACAGGAAGGAAGTAACATGACTTGCGGATGTAGGAGGGTGAGAGAAGAGGAGGAATATACATACGATGACAGCTAGATTTTCAGCTTCAGTTCTGGGAGATTATTTTGAAGATTGAAAAAGCCTTGAATAGGAAGGCTGAGGGAATGGCAACGGGCACTGAATCCATTTCTGAAGTACTAAGATTGAGGTACTGACTTGAACTGGAGTTGGTATGTTGCACCAAAGTAAAGAACTCTGAGCCGCATGGTGGTGCACCTGTTTGAGCAAGCATGTTACAATGCACAAGGATACAGGTTCGAGCCCCTGGTCCCCACCTGCAGAGAGAAAGCTTTGTGAGTGGTGAAGCAGTGCTGCTGGTGTCTCTCTGTCTCTCCTTCTCTCTATCACCCCCTACCCTCTAGATTTCTGGCTATCTCTATCCAATAAATAAAAGTTTAAAAACAAAGGGGGGAGGGATTCTGGAGTAGGGTGGAGAGTGTTCAGGTCCTGGAACATGATGGTAGAGGAGGACCTGGGGGAGGATTAGACTGTTATGTTGAAAAATTAGAAATGTTACACATGTATAAACTATATTTTACTGTCAACTATAAGCCATTAATCCCTCCAATTAAAAGAAAAGGAATAAAAAGATTGAGGCGCTGTATATCTGAATAAAAAGCATTTGGACATATGCATCTATAATCTGGAAAGAGTCTGGGAATGGGCTTTTAAATCTGGGAATCATTCAGCTATAAGTTATATTTTAACCAGGGAAATGAATAAGATCAGATGAACTACTGAGCTTGTGTTTCCGGTCAGACACAAAATGCTTTACACATTTGTGATGCTATTCTTCTGCCCATTCTCCAGTAACTATGTCATTAGTCAGACTTAGTGTTGGGGGCCTGGTGGTGACACACCTGGTTGGTTAAGCCCATCTGCAGGAAGTCCTCTTCATGAGTGGTGAAGCAGGTCTGATGGTCTCTGTTTCTCTCCATCTTCTTATTCTCTCTCAAGTTCTTTCTGTTCTACCTTTTTAAAAAAAAAATAGTGCTCTTTTTTTTTCTCCCTGTAACTGGAGCCTTTTACACCTCTCTGTGCCAGGTTTTTGTTCAGATAGAGACATTGAACTTCCTTCAGTGCCATAGCCCCTGGCATCTGGTGCTAGAGCTTTAGCTTGGTCATAAGCAATGCCAGGCATGAGCCCTATCCAGTAAACCAGGACTTTAGCCCACAAAATCAATGCTTTCTCATGAAGAACTAGCCCAGTAGAGCTCACCTCCAGTGACTAAAAAATAAAGACTGGACCTGAAGCTCCAAAGTCAGCCAAGCAGTGCTTGGTAAAATAAATGAATGAATGAATAAATAAATAAGTAAAAGACTGGATTTCTTTTTTAAAATTTTCTTTATTGGGAGATTAATGTTAGTTTGCACATGCATAACATTTCTCAGTTTTCCACATTATAATACAGCCCCCACTAGGTTAACTGTCATATTTTTTGGACCTGTACTCTCCCCCCTCTCCACCCCAGAGTCTTTTACTTTGGTGCAATACACCAACTCCTGTTCAGGTGCTACTTGTGTTTTCTCTTCTGATCTTGTTTTTCAACTTCTGCCTGAGAATCATCCCATATTCATCCTTCTGTTTCTGACTTATTTCACTTACTATGATTTCTTCAAGCTCAATTCAAGAAAAGACTGGATTTGTAAAGCTCATTAATGAAACTGAATCTAATGAACAATTTCACCATAAACAAAATTGTATGACCAATTGGGTTCACATCTGAATTCTATTAAATATTTGGGGAGGACACAGAGTCACTACCATGCAGATGCTGTCAGAGAATGAAAAAGAAGATGTATTTCTCAGTCAGTTTTTTTTGAAGCTAGCATATTCTGGGCACCAGAATCTCAGATTGTTATAAGAAAGGCAGAAATATACAACAGTTTGTTCATAAGCAGTGTGTTGAAGAAATTAAAGTTTTAGATGATTGATTATAAACATATTTGTTTAATTTCAAATTTATATAGTTAATTTAGCATATGGATATACTTTTAAATTTTAAATTTCTCTAAAAATTATCTTTATTTATTGGATAGAGACAGCCAGAAATTGAGAAGGATTAGGGAGATGGAGAGGGAGAAAGAGACACCTGCAGCATGAACCTGGATCCTTGCATATTATAACGTACACCCAACTAGGTGCCACAACACCCAGATCCTTATATTTTTAAATTTAATCTGAGAAAGATTGAGAAAAAGAGAGAATCAGAGTACTGCTCTAGCACATGCAATGCTGGAAACCAAGGCAACACCTTATCCACTGAATAACTTGTTGGCTACTGATATAAAAATTTAAGAACATAATTTCCCATTAGAACAGAAGAGGAAAAAAATCATATAATCTAAATGAATGTAGAGAAATGTGATAAGATCTAATATTTACTTATAATCCAGGTACTTAACAAAAAAGATATGGAAAGGAAATTTGCTTACCTGATAGAAGGTATCTATAATAGGGATATAGTAATGATGTACAAAGTTTTTCAAGTGTGCAAAGCTTTCCAAGTAATGTCAAGAATAAGATCCACTGCCACTTCCATTCTACATTGTACTTGAGGTCCTAACTACTCAAATAAGATATGGGAAAGAAATGATACAATTTTGGAATGTAGAATCTATTCTGTCATGGTCAGATGTATAAAGAAAAGCCACTCCCAAACATTACAAATGAACTTTGTTTATTAATGGAATTCATTAATGAAAGTACATTGCACTAAATACATTTATTTAGTGCGAGGAAGACACACCGCACATGTGCGCATCTATATGATGAACTGAAGAAAAAATAGAGGCAGGGGTTAAGTAGTATTGAAGGGCTAGATAAAATATTAAGGAGGGAAGGCTTCATAAGCAAGTGCCTTTTGAGTAAAGACTGAGGCAGTGAGGTTAGAAAGCTAGTCATGCAGCTAACGGGGTAATTCCACACTGAGCAAGGAGCAAGCACAGAAGTCCTCAGGTTGAATTGATTTCCTTTGTCTGAAGAAGTGGAAGAGTAGAAAAAAAAGACTAAAAAAAAAAAAAATGATGAGGTCATTAAAGCTGTGAAGAATCAGATCATGTTGGTAATCTGATGAATTTTATCTTGTGCTCTGAGTGGGAATAAAAGCCATTACAAGAATCGAAACAAAAAGCAGCATGATGTAGCTTTATTTTAATAAGCTCACTTGGACTGCACTGTTGAAAATAGTCTGAGGTGTGGAACTGGAGCTATCTGTTAGATTACTGCAATGAACCCAGTGAGAGGTGATGTGGCTTGGTTCAGAGAAAGCAATATGACTGGTAAGAAGTTATGGAAATTTGAAGATAAAAAAACACAGAATCTTCTGACAGATGACATGACAGAGGAGTTGAAAACCATTCCAGTATTTCTGACCTGAGTCAACTGGAAGATGGACTTTCATAAGCCTTCATTTCTGATTGGAGAGGGAGAAAACATTGGGCCAGGACTTATTTTTGCATATTTTGTGTATGCTATGTGAGGTCCAAGTGGGGAAGTGAAGCAGCCAATTAGATATGACTATGAGGGGAGAAAGCAAAGGTAATCATACAAGTAGCAAATTCTTAGGAGAAATAAGAAAATGATCATATAACTTATAAATTAAGTTTACATAATAATGCCACAGGCATGAATGTGACTCCCAAATGTATGTCCTGATTTTTAAAATTTTTATTTATAGAACGAAACATTGATGAAACCATAGGTTAAGAGGGGTACAACTCCACACAATTCCCACCACCAGAATTCCGTATCCCATCCCCTCCCTTGATAGCTTTCCTGTTCTTTAACCCTCTGGGACTATGTCCTGATTATTTAAAGATCATGGAGGAAGCGGTGTGTGTGTGTGTGTGTGTGTAGTGAACACACACTCTTAGAAGATACAGCATTGTTATTTATCAAGTGGAGAGGAAATCCTTACCTGTAATAATCACATTAATAATCTATCCAATAATTAATTAGTTAATTAATTAAAAATACTTTTGAAAATCACATGGTCATATCAGTTGATTCCGAAAAGTCATTTGACAAGATCCAGCACCCATTTATGATAAAGACCCTCCAGAAACTGGGAATAAAAGGACAATTTCACAACATAATAAAGACCACTTACGAGAAACCCACAGCTGACGTAATTCTCAATGGAGAAAAGCTGAAAGTGGTCCCCCTAAAATTGGGAACCAAATAATGATATTCATTTTCTCTCCTATTACTCAAAATATTCCTCAAGGTTCTTGCCATTGTAATCAGACAAGAAATTTGTATCACAATTGTATACAGATTAGAAAGGAAGAAATTGAACTATCACTATTTGCTGATAACATAATAATATCTGTAGAGAACCCCAAGAACTACACACACACACAGGAAAGGATTAACAAAATTCAGTAAAGTAGCAGAATACAAAATCAGTACATTTCTGGACAGTACAGTCTGGACATTTCTGTATACAAACAGGAAGTTTGTATATAGGGAAGGGAAATAAACAGTTCCATTCCATTCGGGGTGAATCTCACAGAGGAGGTGAAAGACTTTTCCAAAGAAAACTATAGGACATTGTTGGAGAAATAGAGAAGGACAAAAAAATGAGAGTACATTCCTTGTTCTTGGATTATAAAAATGAGCATTATTAAAATGGCCATTCTACCAAAGGCAGTCTACAATTTCAGTGCAATCCCTATCAAGATCCCAATGGCATTTTTCAAATGAATTGAACACCTTGTCCCAGGTATGTGTGGAAGTACACACACACACACACACACACAAATAAATAAATAAAGTAAATAGCTAAAGCACTCCTGAGAAAAAAGGAAATGTATAGAAGTATCACACTTTCCAGCTTCACTTTATACTACAAAGCAGTAATAATCAAAACAGCATGGTACTGGAATAAAAATGGACACTTGGATCAGTGTAGCACAATCAAGAGCACAGAAGTGAGCCCACATATATGCAACCACTTAATATATAACAAAGGGGCTAAAAACAAAAAGTGAAACTAGACCACCACCTAATACCATACACCAAAATCAAATCAAAATGGATCAAAGATCTTGATATTAGACTAGAAATGATAAAATTTACAGAAGAAAATGTTGGTTAAACTTTGCAGGATTTTCACATCAAAGATATATTTGAAAACTCAACCCCCTGAGTATAGGAAATAAAAACGAGTAATAAATGGGATTACATGAAACTAAAGAGCTTCCACACATCAAAAGCAAACTATATAAACAACCCAGCAAGTAAAAGATATTTGCACACCATGCATCTAATATGTGATTAATATCAAACATCTATACAACACTGGTACAGATCTACAAAAGAATTAAAAATAACCAATAAAAAAGTAGACCAACAAACTAAACAGTTTTCTAACAGTGAGATACACATGACATACTGACACATGAATAAATGCTCCACTTACCATTATTGAAATGAAAATTGAAAGTACTCTGAGATACCATCTCACAGCCTGCTGGAATGGCTTACATCAACAAATTAGGTGTTGGTGAGGTTGTGGGAAAAAAGGAACTCTGCTATACTGCTGGTGGGAATGCAAACTGGTGCAGCCCCTTTGGAAGATTATATGGAGTGTCTTTCAAAAATAAAAAAGGAATTGCCTTGTGATGCAGCGATACAACCCTGAGGCATTTATCCAATGGACACTGAAACAATAATTCAAAGGGACATATGCACCCCGATGTTCATAGTTGCAGTTTTCACCATAGCCTAAGTGCCCATCAACAGATGAGTAGCTAAAGAAGTTCAGGATATGTATTCCATATGTTATTACTGTGCAGTCAAAAAAAAGATGATATTGGGAGTCGGGCTGTAGCGCAGCGGGTTAAGCGCAGGTGGCGCAAAGCACAAGGACCGGCATAAGGATCCTGGTTCGAACCCCGGCTCCCCACTTGCAGGGGAGTTGCTTCACAGGCGGTGAAGCAGGTCTGCAGGTGTCTGTCTTTCTCTCCTCCTCTCTGTCTTCCCCTCCTCTCTCCATTTCTCTCTGTCCTATCCAACAACAACAACAACAATAATAACTACAACAATAAAAAAAACAACAAGGACAACAAAAGGGAATAAATAAATAAAATAAATATTTTAAAAAATTAAAATTAAAAAAAAAGATGATATTATGACCTGTCCTTTGGAATAAGATGGGTGGAACTAGAAGTGATTAAGCTTAGTGAAATAAGAGATGAAGAGCAACTACCAGATGGTTTCAATCATGTGTGGAATCTAGAAATCTGATACACATGAACATGAAGACAAAAGGAGAAGGAGAAGGAGGAAAAGAAGAAGAAAGAAAGTAAACTATTGTGTTCTGGCAGGTGGCAGAGTGATAAAGTTTTGGACTCTCAAGCTAGAGGTCCTGAGTTCGATCCCTCGCAGCACATGTGCCAGAGTGATGTCTGGTTCTTTTTCTCTCCTCCTATCTTTCTCATAAATAAATAAAATCTTAAAAAAAAAAAAAAGAAAGAAAACTTTCTGAAACTTGTGAGAACTATAGTGGTTATCTTTGGAGGGTGGGGAGGTGTTGATACTGAACTTTGGTGAGTGTGACATGCAACTATATTGTAGCCTACTATTAGTCACAAATAAAACTAAAAAAAAATTTGTTATAATATTTTATTGACACCCATTTTACTGGGAATTAAGTATTGCCTTGGGATTCAACTGAGTGTAGACAACTGAAAACTCATTCTTTATTTCTTCAGACTCCACCTCATACATCTTTTTCCTTTACTGACTTTATCTTGTGTTTTTTAATAACTGTATTGGGAGGTTAATGGGTTACAGCATGGTTGATGACACATACTAGGTGTCTGCAGAACACTGTCAACCTCCCAGTTTAGACCCTTTTCCATGATCATGCACCAAGACAAGTTCCTCTCTGCCCGCTCTGCTCTCCTCACCCAAAGTTTTTTTTTTTTTTTTTTCATTTTGTTTTGTTTGCCTCCAGGATTATCACTGGGTCTTAGTGCTGGCACTGTGAATCCACTGCTCTTGGCAGCCATTTTTTTCCATTTTATTGGATAGGACAGAGGGAAATTGAGAGAAGAGGGGAAGATAGAGAGGGTGAGAGAGAGAGACACCCGCAGACCTGCTTCACCACTTGTGAAACTTCCCCTTTGCTGGTGGAGAGCTGGGGGCTTGAACCTGGATCCTTGAATGGGTCTTGAGCTTAGTACTATGTGTGCTAAACTGGGTGAACCACCACCCAGCCCCCTCATTTTTTATTTGTGATTAATAGTAGATTACAAAATTGAGTAATATTCCATGAATTACATCCGTCAGTGGGCATTTAGGCTGCTTCTCCTATTTGACTTGCGAATAATGCAGCTATGAAAATAGGGGTGCATGTGTCCCTTTGAATTAGTGTTTCAGTCTATGGCCATATCACCCTGAACACGCCCGATTTTGTCTGAATTAGTGTTTCAGTGTCCACTAGATAAATGTCTAACAGTGATATATCTCGATCATAAGGTAATTCCATCTTTATTTGTTGAAGAGGCTGCACCAGTCACAGCAAAGATTCTTTTCTTTAATTTTCTTTTTTTTAATACTTATTTATTACCTTTTGTTGTCCTTGTTGTTTTATTGTTGTAGTGATTATTGTTGTTGTTATTGCTGTCATTTTTGCTGGATAGGACAGAGAGAGTTGGAGAGTGGAGGGGAACACAGAGAGGAAGAGAGAAAGATAGACACCTGCAGACCTGCTTCACCGCTTGTGAAGCGACTCCCCTTCAGGTGGGGAGCCGGGGGCTCAAACCGGGGGCTCAAACCGGGATCCTTACACCAGTTCTTGCACTATGCGCCACCTGTGCTTAAGCCGCTGAGCTACCGCCCGACTCCCACAGCAAAGATTCTTATTCGTTTTGCTCCTTTACATTGCCAGCACTTAGTATAATATCCATTCTGGTTAGTTATCAATGAATATTAATTGAATAAATATTAAACTTTGTGTGAATATTTTGAATATGTGCTTTCTGCTTAGCTCTTGTTCACATGAGACCTAAGCCTTTGTGGAGAGAAGGGAAAATTCCTACACAACACACATCCTATGGGGCAGGGACTCTAGAGAGTCAGTTTGCCCAGAGTCACGGGGCAAACCTGGTACCAAGGTTTGTCACCGAAACCACCCCAACATGTGAGATGACCTTGGGCTGTTGTCAAGAGGTAGATTCTCTATAGCAGTTGACTTGTTTGTCCTAGAAATGAGTCTAGAAGAGTAGTAGGTAGAGACAACTTAAGATCTTCTTCTGAGTCCAGGGAATATAATTGGGACTTGGTTCTGAAATTCTCTTATTAGTAGTAATGATTTAACACTTATTTACTGAATTATGAGATAACAGGAGTATCATTTCATACCATTCCTACTCCCAGAGCTCTATGTCCCCATTCCCTCCACTGGAAACTGCAGTAGTGCTTCCAAGGTCATAGATATGGGTTGACTATTATTTCTGTAACTATCTATTTTTACTATTTTTATACATATTTGCATTGTTTTCCTCCTGTGGACCTGCCTTCTATTTGTTTGCTTGTTTGTTTGTTTATTTATTTATTTTAGCCTCCAGGGTTATTGCTGGGACTCGGTGCCTGCACTACGAATCCACTGCTCCTGGAGGCCATTCCCCCCTCCCCTTTTTTTTTCCCCTCCAGGGTTATTGCTGGGCTCGGTGCCTGCACCATGAATCCACCGCTCCTGGAGGCCATTTTTTCCCCCTTTTTGTTGCCCTTGTTGTTGTAGCCTCGTTGTGGTTATTATTATTGCCATTGTAGATGTTGTTCGTTGTTGGATAGGATAGAGAGAAATGGAGAGAGGAGAAGACAGAGAGGGGGAGAGAAAGACAGACACCTGCAGACCAGCTTCACCGCCTGTGAAGTGACTCCCCTGCAGGTGGGGAGCCGGGGGCTAGAACCGGGATCCTTACGCCGGTCCCTGCGCTTTATGCCACATGCACTTAACCCACTGCGCCACCGCCCTACCCCCCATCTCCCCATTTTTATTGTTCTTGTTGTTGTTATTGTTATGTTGCTACTACTGTTAGACAGGACCGAGAGAAATTGAGAGAGGGGAAGACAGAGCGGGGAGAGAAAGACGCCTGCAGACCTGCTTCACCACTTGTGAAGCGACACCACCACCACCACCACCCACACACACACAGGTCGAATAGGTATCTCTGCACGCAGGTCCTTGCACTCACCGCTGCTGTGCTTCTGTCTGGTACCGCTTCTCTTCCTTCTAAGTCACACCTGCACCTATTGCTACTTCTGAATATCCTTCCTGTTTTCCTGTTCTCTCTCCAGGTCTTGATAGAGTTGCATTTCTGAAATTCTAATAAGGTCACTGTACACTTTGTAAAATCACCCCTTTGAATGAAGATCTGAGGTCAGAGAGAGTGTTAGGAATGGGAAGTATCTTTAGACCCATCCTTGACACTAGTGAACTTTGTGAACACAGGAAATCTCAATTTCTTAATGGTATTCAAAAAAACAGATGGGGGGGGCAGTTGGTAGAGCCCACATGTTGCCATGTTCAAGGACTTAGGTTCAAGCCCCTGGTCCCAACCTGCAGAGGGAAAGCTTCACCAGTGGTGAAGGAGTGCTGTAGGTGTCTGTCATTCTCGTTCCATCTTCACCTCCTCTCTTGATTTCTCTCTGTCTCTATCCAATAATTAAATACAATATTAAAAAGTAGAGTAAAGTGTTGAAACTGCTAATGCCTTTCTTTTCCTAATCTGTAAAGCCAAAGTTTAATAATTTCAGCATTGCTTACATCATACAAGTAGAATTTATGGATAATTCACCATAATTTCCAGTTCAGTACATCAGATAAAAAAGCATGAGATTTTTGTCAACTCGCCTTTGAGGTCTCTCATAAAATTATAATAAAGGAACTGCCAAAGGAATGAATGGTAGATTTTTGCTTTCATCCTCAAGTTATAAATATAAACAATTAAGTACATCCTAGAATCTGAAGAAAAGCAACATGAAGAGAGAAGAACTACAAAATTAAGCAATAAATCTACTGGTCAGTAAAGAATAAAAAAATAAAGTAAGAAGAAAGAAGTTCTAACAACACTGAGACAAAATAAGATCAGTGAACACAGAATAAACACCATTTGGGGGGAATTTCAGAAAGTCCAAGTACAAAGTAAGCATACAAAGGGGCTGTCTTAAAACCTTCTCAAGAGGAAAAAAATCAACAAAAGAATGGCATAAAAAAATCAATAGAACATGAAGTCCCAGGAAACATCATGACAACATAAAATGATTCCAGAATAAAATTATTTAAGTGAAATTCTGGGTCCAGGGGACTTTTAAGAATTGGAACACAATAAAGATTATTGTAACTACTTATGAACCCTTGCTAGGGAAAAAAAGGACATAGCAAAATGAAAAGTGTATGTATGGGAGTCGGGCTGTAACACAGCGGGTTAAGTGCAGGTGGCGCAAAGCACAAGGACCGGCATAAGGATCCCGGTTCGAGCCCCGGCTCCCCACCTGCAGGGGAGTCGCTTCACAAGCGGTGAAGCAGGTCTGCAGGTGTCTGTCTTTCTCTCTCCCTCTCTGTCTTCCCCTCCTCTCTCCATTTCTCTCTGTCCTATCCAACAACGACAACAACAATAATAACTACAACAATAAAAAAACAACAAGGGCAACAAAGGGGAATAAATAAATAAAATAAAAAAAAAGAAAAGTGTATGTATAAAAGGGTGAGAATTTTCCAAAGATGGTGTCAGTTTTAAGAAACTGCAATGATCAAAGAAGTAAGAACATTTGGACCATGGTTTAAATGCTTGTTCATAATTTGGCTGTGAAACCTAATGAAGTAGTAAGATTTTAAGTGTTAAAACCACACTAAAATCCTAAGAAAAAAGAAGATTTGGATACACTTAATAAACAGACATCTGTTTCCTCCAAAGGCAGTATACAGTATTTTCAGATGCATCTGAGCACAGTGAAAAGAACAGAAAGAAATGGGGAAAAATATTTTATTTTTTTTTAATTTCTTTATGGGGGGTTAATGGTTTACAGTTGACAGTAAAATACAATAGTTTGTACATACATAACATTTCCCAGTTGAGAAAAAAAGTATTTTAAATTACCAAGTCCATCAAAGTCTGTTCTCTGAACACTAGGTAGTGAAACTAAATGACAAATATCTGATCCTTTGAAGAATTTGTCTTCTCCAAAACTTTCAGTCCCCATTATTGATGCTCAATTTAGTAAACTGTGTAACTGGTTTTAAGAACACAGGTATTTTTCACACATGTATAGTTGTATGACCACCACCATGATGATGACAGTCATAGTTGTCTGTGCCCCTCTCTAGTCAGTCCCCTCTCCCCACTGTCCCCTTACTGATCACTTGGTCACTAAATGTTAAACTTCCCTAGAATTTAGATCAAGAGAATCATAGAATATGTTGTCTTGTGTGTTTAACTTCTTTCAATCAACAAATGTGTTGAAGATTTAATTATGGTGTTTCTTGTATTCGTGTTTTGTTCCGTTTCGTTGCTGAGTAGTACGCTATGGTATAGATATGCCACAGGAAATCCATTCACCAATGGGTGCTACATTTTGCTTTCTTTTTCAGCTTGGACTTGAAACAATGATCATGCGATTTTATTTTGCCTTGAGTATGTAACTAAGTGTGGGAATTCTAGGTCATCTGGCAAATATATGTGTATGGCTGCAAGGAAATCTGCCACTTTTTTTTTTTTCCAAACTGGTTGCAACTTTTTGTATTTCTGATATCTGCCTTTGAGAGGATGAGGTGTTCTACATTCTGGGCAGCACTTCACATTATTAGTATTTTGGGGTAGTCATTTAAGCGAATGTAAAACTATTTCTCACTATGGTTTAATGCAGATAAAGTTGTCCATTCAGGTCTCTTGCCCTTATTTTTGTCAAGTTGTTTCTCTGAACTGAAGGAATTCTCTATGCGTTCTGAACAAGAGTCCTTCATTGGTTATACATTTTGCAAATAAAATCTTCCAGTTTCTGGCGTAATCTTTCTTTCCTATCAATATGTTTTGAAGAACAAAAGTATTCTTTGTACCTTACTAAAATAATGTTTTTCAGCTTTTTATATTACATTGTGGAATCTTTCTCTAATTCACTGTTAGAAAAATTTCACCTTTATTTGGATTTTGAGTGCTTTTGTGATTATATATTATTCCCAGTAGTGATTCATTACATATATTAAGTTTTTAGTGGTAACCTATTATATATATAATATATATCTTAGGGGGTAGGGGGTGGCTAAGCACACACATTACAGTGTGCAAGGACCCAGGTTTAAGTCCCTGATCTCCACCTGCAGGGGGAAAGCTTCACAAGTGGTGAAACAGGGCTGCATGTGTCTCTCTGTCTTTTTCCCTGTCTCCCTCCCCCCCTTCAATTGCTCTCTGTCTAACAATTATTGGAATAAATTTAAATTACTCTTTTTGTTGTTGTTATTGTTATTGTTGCTGGGACTTCACCACTCCATGCTCCTTTTTAAAAAAAAATAAATAAAGAGATAGAGAGAGGAAAAGACATCACAACAGCAAAGTTTCCTGTGATGTGGTGGGAGCCGGGCTCAGACCTGGTAGTGCGCACATGGTAAAGCAGACACCCTGTCCTGAATTTACTATTTCATCATTCATGTCCTATTACTATTAAATTTGTCTCTTCTGATCCAAGTCACGTTTCCTTTTTTCTGCTGTTTTCGAATTAAACTGATATTTGTCAACTTTAATTTATCTGCACTGGTTTAAAAAAAAAAAACTCCTTGTTTTTGTCAGTCTTTGGGGACTTATATAATACATCTTTGCATTACACAGCCTAACTTAAAGTGACTATATATAGTACAAAAACATTACATTCATTCTACTCACAGATCTTCCCAGTGAATAGCCCCAATAACATGGGCATTTTTCTGTGCCTTGCTATCAATCCCTGGGTGGTCTCTTAAGGGACTCTGGTTGGATTACATACTTATCTCTCAACAGTGAACACTGGCCTGCCCAGATCTCTGCAGCAGACCTTTGAGAATTCGCAGAACTGGAAAGGAGCATACTGGAAGAACCCAAGAATGGAGTGCAAAAGTTCACTAGTCTGATGCTACAGTTCTCACAGACCATGAGGGGTAGCCAGGACATTGAAATAACTTACAGATTAACAGGGGTGGGGTAGGGGTGGGAATTCACCTAGCCTTGCTGTAAATCTCCAACATATTCTGCTAACAGGAGTGAACTTGGTCCCACAAAGATGAAACAAGTGAAGCATTTCTTTGTTTGGCATTTTCTTTCTCCGCGTGCCTCTAGGACACTCAGCTGCCAGGGACACTTCTGTATGTCTGAGTCCTGTCAAGCTGAAACAGAAGCCAAATACTCCACAGCCATTTTAAACTTGACTTTTATTAGCATTCTGAATTTTTTTTTTTTTTTTTTTTTACTAATAATCTAACCTTTCTGTGTAAGACAGAGTTTCTCAACCTTAGCACTATTGACATTTTAGTCAAGGGAAGCGCTGAGGTGCTGCCCTGTGCACTGTGGATAATTTAGCAGTAACCCTGGCCTCTGCTCATGTCGGGCTGAGCTTCACTGACGGGAGACAAACGACCCGGGACTCATGGTTGAGCTGTAGGCAGTATCTCTTTATTCACACGGAACGCAGCACAATCTAAACCAAGCTAAGCTAAACTAAAACTAATACACTTGCCAAGTAGAGTGTAAACAGGATGTGACATAGAGAGGGTGGAGCGAAAAGTGACTGGTGCAAATCAGGGTGTACTACAAGCGGAGGCGGAGCAGAAACACATCATGAACCAGTGGGATTAAACCAATGCCCTGCAGTGGTTATGTAAATAGAATACAGTGCTATGTAAATAGAATACAGTGTTAAGCAGGGGATATTAAACCAATGAAACAGAAGAGGTCTTAGAAGCATACCGACATGCTCACTGTCTTATAATCCCTCCCTAGTGGTGACAGTCAAAAGTCTTTGTTGTTGTTGTTTGCTTTGTTTTTGTTTCCCAGAGAACAGCAAATGGGGTTGAGAACCACAGGTTTAATTAAGATTGAAAAACATTAGAATCTAAGGTTCCGGATTATAGCACACCTGGTGAAGCTCTCACGTTACAGTACAGCTCAAGTCCCTGGTTCCCACCTGCAGGGGGAAAGCTTCACGAGTGGTGCAACAGGACTGCAAGCGTCTCTCTACCTCTCTATCTCTTCCTCCCCTCTCAATTCCTCTATCCAATAAAAAAAAAATAGGATCTACAAATTCTTAACCCCAAATCAGGTTCATGGGGAGAAGGCAGTTAGCATTAGTTGTTATGAAGTCGTATTCCATATCCCAGCAATCCCATCTGTCTTCGAGGGACCCTGTCTGTCTGTACTCACTACTGAAGAAAGAGCTTCCAGGACCTGGAAGAGAACAGTGTTCAACAATCACAGCCATGGCCTGTGTATTGAGGAATGGATGAATAAATGAATGAGTGAATAAATGAATAAAAGGATGTTTATTAACAATGTTACTCTGGGGGGGAGTGGCATAGTGGAGTACAGACATAAGAAAAGGACTTTTTTTCTTATTTGAAAATTTCTCTTTTTAAGTTCATTATAACTTAGAATTTTTTGAGTGATAATTATTTTTAAACACTTGGAAGTAAGACAAATCATTTTTCTCTTGGGGAGCTAGTTCTTTAAATTACCAGTTTTAAAAACATAAATGTGAAATTTAGTCCTAGTTCATATTCTGAATATATCACCAATTTTGAAGCATATATATATAATTTTCCTTTACCAGAGCACTGCTCAGCTTTGGCTGATGGTGGTGCAGGGGACTGAACCTGGGACTCTGGAGCCTCAAGCACATAACCTTTGCATAAACTTTGTGCTATCTACCCCCAACCTATATTTTTCTTTTAACTCATGAGCAAATATCCAGATAATATAAACATTTATGGATAGGGTTTGTGGTGGGGAAGATGTGCTTAGTACAACACATGACATTCGGTTATGTGCATTGACCTTGAGGACTGGCACTGAGCAGCATAGAGTCTGCACTGTGTAGATCTTCAGGCATCTCGTACTGGAAACTGATGCTGAGGATGAAGGCTTGGCGGCACAGTTTGAGTTATTCCTATTTCACTTGGTCGCAGAAAGATTTTCGGGGCAGGATGAAAAGGACGAAGAGCAAGCTACATGCAGTGAGAAGCCTTCTGAGGAATGAACAGATACCTGGGTTTTTGTGCTGAAGGGAGGCGAGAGCAGTCAAAAGGTAATGGGAAGAACAGGATGATTTGTAGGGACAGCTATTGATTTTCTTTCTCTTCTCTTACTAGCAGGAAGATGGATCCTCTGTCCTCAGGGCAGACACCCCTCTTACTGGGATACCAGCAGCATGGAGTAACACAGCACTTGTCACCTGTGACACTGTACTCCTGCAGAGTTTTAACCCATGCCCCTTACTTATCCACCCCTCCAGAAAGAAAGGCCCAACCACCCGGGTCTCTTGAGGTCAGTGCTCTGGGAGCTAGGAGAGCTTGGCTTGTAAAGTGAGGTCATTTATTTACACTTAAGCAGGCAGTGCACGAAGAGAAAGCAATCCATCTGCCTTAGCGACTAAACAGATTCCCTTTGCCTCATCCTTCTGCAAAGCAGTCAAGGCGGAGAGGTTGAGCTGGGTGACCTTCCAGAGCTGAATCTGTGCTTCTAAAAATAGAAGCTTCCTTGGAAAATGGAGAAGGGAAGTGAGGCTGTGGATGTTGAGGGCCAAAACTGGACTCCCCAGAGCACTGTCAGTATGGAACTATTAATTAGACACAACCACCCAGGTCAATAACTTCAGGTATCTCAGAAATTGAAATGGAACGAACAGGCTTCCTCCCCACCTTACCCGCCTTCATTCTGGTTATACTTTCCCTGGCTAAAAGTGAGAAATGAGAATCTCATCTCTGACCTACTTGAATGGCTGCACGCTGCCCAAGCAGATGTCTTCCTCAGCAGAGGGAGATGGGGGGGGCTCTTTAGAAGTACGCCAAGTGAAGAGCTGTAGCCAAGCCAGAGCCCCTGGGGGGGGGGAAGCATGGGCCTGAGGGGGCCTCTTTCTTGTGCAGAACTCTGTGCAGAGCTGTGTCCTTAGTTGGGGAAGGTTTGAAAGTGATGGGGCTGCCCCCGTCTGTGGATGTGTGAGGGGAAGGAGGCATCCCTGAGGCTCTTCTAGCATCCATGCTCAGAGTTATATAGTAACAAAGCGTTTCCAGCATCCAGTGGAGCCCCGTGCTGGTCTGTGTGGTTTCTCTGTGACTAGGTGTGTGCAGTGCCTTGGTGGGGGAAGGGGGGAGGTATAGGCTACATGGGGGAGAATACAGTATTGTGGCAAACTTGAGGGAGCTACATAAGGGAGTGTGAGAAATGGTATTCCATGAGGTGAATATGTATGGATGGTGGCTATTTGGAAGAGTTTGTGGGCCAGTGGGCAGTTTCCAAGAGTTGGCCGGGGGACCTGTTTGCAACACGATGTGAGGCTGCTTGGGCTGTGTGTGGAGCAAGGGTTGCTGTCTCAGTGGGGCTGCTCAGAGCTGTGCACCTCTTGGTGTAGGTTTGTCTTGGCAGCTCTGTGTAGTTTGTGATAAGGCTGTGAGTAAGGGACTCCAGGGAGACTGAGGAAGACTATGAGGACTTTTTGCTCTCGGGAGGGGGGCTATATTTGATAGTGGAATATGTATGAGTCTCTTCAGTGAGTGCCTGGACTGAGGGTGTCAGAGCTCTGGACAGCTTTGCCATATAAAGAGGACTATACTTGATTGAGGCGAAGGGCTCCAAAAGTGCGAGGGTTTATAATGCTCCGTGTGATTGATACATAGACAGACACACCAGACTCTCATGAATGAGCAAAAGGAGCAGTGCCCATGCTGCCTGCAACCTCCTTCTGTAGACTCACCAGGCTGAAGACGGGCTCTAATGCTTCCGTTTGTGCTTTTTTCCACAGGACAATGTGGACCTTGGCGAGTTGATGTTTTCCCTCTGCTATCTCCCCACGGCTGGCAGGCTGACCATTACTGTTATAAAAGCAAGGAATTTAAAGGCGATGGACATAACAGGAGCATCAGGTGGGACATTCTGCTATTCAGATTTGCTCAGAAGGTTTGAAGTTTCTAATAGTAGAGACATTAGGGACATGGACTCTAGAGCCAAATGAACTTGGTTGAGACCTAGTCCTCGACCTAACATGCATGACTTAGTACAGTCATTTAACCTCACTGGGCTGTTGTAAGATTAAAGAAGTATATATAACATCATAAAAACAGCATATATTAAATGCTATGTCATGTTAATTAGTAGTAGTATTCTCATGCCAGTGTCTTTTTCACCTTAATTGTGAAGTGGATTTACCGTGTGTGTGTGTGTGTGTGTGTGTGTGTGTGTGTGTGTGTGTCTTTGAAGACTGAAGGGGACTATAAGCCTTTATAAAAGGCCCACCAGTGAACTAGCAGTTTGTTTTTTCCATTGCTTCATGTAAACTTAAATATCAGACCCTAACCCAAATAAAAGGCCTTAGATGTGCAGTTCAGTTCCTGATATGGGAATTCACAAGCACCCCCTGGCTTTCTAGCCTAGTCTCTAAGTCTCTCTTGAACAATGAAAAAGGGGGGAGTCAGGCGGTAGCACAAGGTAGCACAAGGACTGGCGTAAGGATCCTGGTTCGAGCCCCCAGCTCCCCACCTGCAGGGGAGTCACTTCACAGGTGGTGAAGCAGGTCTGCAGGCATCTATCTTTCTCTCCCCCTCTCTGTCTTCCCTTCCTCTCTCCATTTCTCTCTGTCCTATCCAACAACAACAATAATAACTACAACAATAAAACAACCATGGCAACAAAAGGAAATCAATCAATAAATATTTTTTTAAAAAATGTAAAAGGGTCAAGGCAAAACATGTTTTATTCCGGTGAAGAAGAACTCCCATGGAACAGGAGGTTAGTGAGGTGCAACCAGGAGAGTCCCATCTGACTGAGACAGCCTTGTCACATGTCAGTGCAGCCCAGCATGCTACCACAGCAAGCCTATGTCCTCTCTTTTTTATTATTTATAAAAAGGAGACATTGACAAAACCATAGGATAAGAGGGGTACAACTCCACACAATTCCCACCACCAGAACTCCCTATCCCCTCCCCTGATAGCTTTCTTTTAAAAAAATTTTTTTTAATATTCATTTTCTCTTTTGTTGCCCTTGTTGTTCTTTATTGTTGTTGTAGTTATTATTATTTTTGTTATTGATGTCACTGTTGTTGTTGGATAGGACAGAGAGAAATGGAGAGAGGAGAGAGAAGGAGAGAAAGACACCTGCAGACCTGCTTTACCACCTGTGAAGCAACCCCCCTGCAGATGGGGAACCGGGGACTCGAACCCGGATTTTTACGCCGGCCCTTGCGCTTGACGCCAAGTGGACTTAACCCACTGCACTACCGCCTGACTCCCCCCTGATAGCTTTCCTATTCTTTAACCTTCTGAGAGTGTGGACCCAAGGTCATTGTGGGATGCAGAAGGTAGAAGGTCTGGCTTTTGTAATTGCTTCCCCGATGAACGTGGGTGTTGACGGGTCGATCCATACTCCCAGCCTGTCTCTCTCTTTCAGTAGTAGGGTGGGCCTCTGGGGAAACGGAGCTCCTCCCTGGACAGACAACCTCACCAATGTCCTCTCTTCTTAACATGGTGAACCTAACCCAGCTGAATGTAGGCAATGTCTGAAGTCTCTCCACTCAAGGAAGACCACCTACCCTGTCTTCTAAGAATGTAGGTTCTCCCTTGTTTTTGTTTTTTATTTTTATTTTTGTGCTTTGTTGGGGCTTAGCGGTCTACAATATAGTTGTTGATACATAGATACAACTTCTATCATCTTGCCACAGGACCCCAGTGCCCCTGAAACTTTGATTTATTGAGCTCTCTCTCTCTCTCCCCTGATCTTTGGAAGCTTTGATAATGAGCTTTAGACCCATCCCCCCAGACTTTGTGTTTCTCTTTCTGCTGCAGCCAGACAGGACCTGTATCCTAGCTGGAGCGTTTTGTGATTCGGTAACAGATGTTTTCACACTATTTTTTAAGTTCCATGCATTTGCAGGAGACGGTGTCCTGCACTTGTTCTTCAGTGGATGGCTTCATTATCTTAACTAGTCACTGCTCATGTATCCTCTTGATTAAAATCTTCAAACTCCAACCCACAGTCAGAGAAAGAAGTTTTGCATATAACAGTCGCTGAAATGCCACAAGGACAAGGTGACTGGCTTAAATCCCCGTTTACCCTCAGACCACCCTTGTTTGTCATGGTCTACAGATCCGTATGTGAAAGTCTCACTCATGTGTGATGGCAGACGACTGAAGAAGAGGAAAACATCCACCAAGAGGAACACCCTGAATCCTGTTTACAACGAAGCCATAGTCTTTGATGTCCCTCCTGAGAATATTGATCAAATCCACTTGTCCATAGCAGTCATGGACTACGACCGGTGAGATACCTGGAGCTTTTTCTCGGTGCTTGTCTGCCATGTCTAGAACAGGAGGAACAGAGAAAGTGTGATAGAGTCATATGCTCCCCAGCCACTGGAAATGAGAGGCATGAGTGGCATGTGGAGAGTGTATGGACAAGGAGTCACCATTTTCTTTCTTTTTCTTTTTCAGGTCTTGTTTTTTTTTAGTTTTTTTATTTATTTATAAAAAGGAAACACTGACAAAACCATAGGATAAGAGGGGTACAACTCCACACAATTCCCACCACCAGAACTCCATATCCCATCCCCTCCCCTGATAGCTTTCCTATTCTTTATCCCTCTGGGAGTGTGGACCAAGGTCATTGTGAGATGCAGAAGGCGGAAGGTCTGGCTTCTGTAATTGCTTCCCCGATGAACGTGGGTGTTGACAGGTCGATCCATACTCCCAGCCTGCTTCTCTCTTTCCCTAGTAGGGTGGGACTCTGGGGAAGCGGAGCTCTAGGACACACGGGTAGGGTTGTCTGTCCAGGGAAGTCTGGTTGGCATCATGCTGGCATCACCATTTTCTAAACCATGCCAGAGTGTTGGATTGCTCTCACATTCCTTTGTCCACCTCCCTTAGTCTTTCTTCCTCCAGCCTCTATGCCCCCAGGCCTGTCCCTTCCCCCTGCATGCACCCTACAATAACATCTTAGAGTACTGTGGCCCCACAGGCCTCACTCTCTCAGGCACTCCAGCCTGGTCTTCTTGGAGAACATTCCAATCCAAACAGCAGAATGCCTATTTTGGCCAGACCATGAACATTTCTAAATACATAACTACGTTCTCCCCCCTCCACTCCCCAATGTGTTTAATAAAGCTCATTTCCATCCACTTAAGTCTGAAAGCAAACACAGAAATGTTCTCTTGAAAATGCTAGAATCAGTCTGGATGACAGGCTACATTAAAATGTATAAGACGCTCCAACTTTCTAATTAATACAGCTCAAAGAGATATTTATAGCCTGCATTGTAGCCAACTGTGTATTTAAAGGACAGATCTGAAAAACAGTCATTTTAATATGCAAAGGAAGTACCAACAGGGAATTAGACATGTTAAACTAGTCATTAGACTGAAATGCAAAGTCTCTTTTTAATTGGAAACCTCCCACGTGGTCCGGGCACAATTACATAAAAAAGAAAAAAAATTCTGACTTTCTAATCTTACAAATATCTGTAGCTACAAATTTCCCTGCCTCCCTGTGAAATGTCAGTAAGCATAAGCTAATCTCCATCCTCCAAACACGCCAGCAAGACCGCAGGGGTGGCTCAGTTGCCCATGGGTGTCACAGCCCCCTTGGGCAGTGGGCCTTATCAGGTCTCCTCTGGGTGACTCACAACACCAACAAGCCACAGGAGGAGACGTTGCCCACCAACTGTGGAATACTAGGCCAGCCTTTTTGAAGCTATTGCCAAATTTCCCACATCGACAAATCTGATTATGTGAGCTCTGCCTCATTTTAATTCTCAGTAAACTCATGAATCTAGCCTGGAAAAATCCATGACAGGATTCATGGGGCTTCTGTATGCAACATATTTTAATGAACATAGACTACCATCCCTCCTTCCCTCCATCCTTCCTCCCTACCCACAAATTGAAGAAAGAGCACTCAATCTTTTCAGGATGGAAAAACAAAGAGAGTCTGTGCGTTTGGCTCCTTAGAGTTAAAGGATGGATCATACTGTTCTGGTTACGCAAATGACTTTAAACATAAAATAACTCAAGCCAAGTCAGCAGACTGGCGGAGAATGTTTCAGAACTGTTAGCCCTGAAGTATAAAGAGCTAGGCATCTTTCTACACCAGGAAAATCGAAATGAGTCTAGACACAAAGCTGAATTTGGAAGGCAGGTAGGAAAGAGCTCAAGAAAGCGGATGCTTTAAAGAGAGAAGCAGGAAGGCCAGGAAGCCACCTCCACCCTGTGCCCCGTGTGAATCCAGCCCTGTGGCTGCTAGTCACTCAGCTTCCCCTTTATCTCTGGAGACCTCTTGCAGGAATTTGAACAGTCATTTTCAGAAATTCCTTGCAGGAACTATGGTGGTCACTGGGGAGTGTGGAGACGCAGAACTTTGTTGGTGAGAGTGGTGAGGAGTTATATCCCTAATATCTTGTAATCACCATTAAATCACTGAGACTAAGAAAGTGGAGAAAAGAGAAGATACTACTTTCAGATGAGCCCTTTTTTCATTTGTTTATTTACTTAATTATTCACTCATTTATTTTTGCTGCTAAGATTGCTCTTGTGGCTTAGTGCCAATAAAGAATCCATTGCTCCTGATGGCAATTTTCTTTAACCTCTTTCTTTTTTTAGTGTGATAAATTGAGAGGAGAAAGGGAGGTAGGGAACGAGAAAAGGAGACATCTGCAGCACTGTTTCACCACCCGTGAAGCTTCCCACTCTGCAAGTGCAGACCAGGGGCTTGAACCTGGGTCCTTGCACATGGTAATGTGTGCACTTAACTGGAGCACTATTTCCTGGGCCCTTTTTCTTTTTATTTATTTATTTATTTATTTTTATTTAAGAAAGGATTAATTAACAAAACCATTAAGGTAGGAGGGGTACAACTCCACACAATTCCCACCACCCAATCTCCATAACCCACCCCCTCTCCTGATAGCTTTCCCATTCTCTATCCCTCTGGGAGCATGGACCCAGGGTCATTGTGGGGTACAGAAGGTGGAAGGTCTGGCTTCTGTAATTGCTTCCCTGCTGAACATGGGCGTTGACTGGTCGGTCCATACTCCCAGTCTGCCTCTCTCTTTCCCTAGTAGGGTGGGTCTCTGGGGAAGTTGAGCTCCAGGACACATTGGTGGGGTCTTCAATCCAGGGAAGCCTGGCCAGCATCCTGGTGGCATCTGGAACCTGGTGATTGAAAAGAGAGTTAACATAGGAGGCCAAACAAATTGTTGAGCAATCATTGGGCCCTTTTTCTTATGAAAATTTGGAGTTCTAAAAGTCATCCTAGTTAGAGACCAGAGGTGATGTGACATCCTTAGCACTCACCAGTGAGTTCTTTGAAAATAGGGTTCTTGGAAATAAGCTACCCCATGCCAGTGTCAGGGCACTCAAGAGCCAGATTATGTCCTTCCCCTCTGTTACCTCCAGGTACCTTGTTGGATTCCAGTCTGGCCTACAGTTTGAAGTTAGGGAATGGAAAGATCCATCCCTTTCCCTAGTTCCTCTATAATTTACTTGAGTAGATATTGTTCCTGCATACCATAATTTTAAGAAAAAACTATTGTGGGCCATTTTCACAGTGTAGGTCACAATGAGATCATCGGTGTGTGTCAAGTAGGCAACGAAGCTGAGCGGCTGGGCAGAGACCACTGGAGCGAAATGCTGTCGTATCCTCGGAAGCCCATTGCACACTGGCATTCACTGGTGGAGGTAAGACTCACCTGTGCACCCCTGGACAGAAGAATATATGCCTCGCTGTTGAAAGGCCACCAAAATAACCAAGTGTGCTGAGAGTTGCTATTACAGACAGGCTCCTCTACTTCTCTTTTCTGGGTTGTTGGGAATTGATTGTATTTGATCTAATGTTGAGACTGTGCTCCCCACCAGTTTGGCAGGTTTTGAGCATTGGTCAGAGGTCATCCCTCCTGGCTGTGTCATTTTGAAAGGTCCAGATGCCCTGATTGCATGTTAGGGTTTTGGGTTGATATTTGGAGGTAATCTGCAGCATCTGGATGGCTGTTTGAGTTTCAGGCCATCACATAGTGACTTAGGCCTGAGAGGAAAGTCTGTAATAAATAAGTGAATGTGTTCATGAGAACAGGTGAATGGGAGAAGAATAAATATGAAGTGAACGAGGGGAGTGAGGGAGTTAGGGGGGAGAGGCAGGATGTTAGCTACCAGGTACTCCTTTCCTCTTCTTTCCTGCAAAGAGACATCTGGTTTTAAGATGGGCAATTTCCCACCCAACAAAAGAATGTGTTTCCCACACATGTCCATGAGGCTGAGTTAAATATAAACTGTGTTGCATGAAACACCATGGAAAAGCCTTACAAGGGGATTATATGTGCTTTCTAATTTTGCTCTACTTCTCTAAGGCCTGAAAGATATGTCATGGTTGGTGCTTAGCAGCCATATTGTACAATAAGGTGACCTTGAAGTAAACACACACACACACACTCACACACATGCACGCACACACTCACACACTCACACACACACATACACACACATACACACTCACACACACACATACACACACATACACACTCACACACACACATACACTCACACACACATACACACACTCACACACACATATACATACACAGTCACACACACACATACACACACATACACACATACTCACACACACACACTCACACTCACACACACACATACACAGTCACACACACACATACACACACATACACACATACACACACATACACACATACACACACACACATTAATCGCCACCTTGGGACAGGGAAGCAGAAAGACAGAAAAATCTAGGTATCTAGATCCTGGAGAGCCTCTGTAACACCTAAGCTAGCCTTTGCACACATTTTTCTTAAAGAGGAAAATAATTTCTATTTCATTTGTTGCCATGTGGTTTAATATCATCTCATTTTTTTAAATCATATGTAGTTCAATCATATCCTAATTGATTTGTCCAGAATCACCGACTAGGTCTACAGCCAGTAGTAGAATCCTCTTAATTTCTGTCTCTATCCAATAAATAAAGATAATAAAAAGTAATAATAAAAGTTTTTTTTTTTAAGTGAAGAAAACAGCCCTGAAAATAGGGACATGAGAGGGATGAGTTTCAGGAAAGGACTTAGCTCATATCCTCCCAGCACAAACAGGTCTGCCTCTTCTAAAATCATCCTGAGAGAGCAGGGCCAAAGCTGAGCCTGCCATTGGCCTTCAGGTGAGCCTGACTGAAAACAACACGTAGGGCAACTGCAGAGGCCCCAAGGACCTATTCTCTAAGCCCATCAAAGAACCTAGTCTCTTTTGAGAAGGTGATGCAGGGAAGGTTTGTGGGCTGGTTTCAAGCTTCCTATAACCTCTGGCTTCTTTTAGAGAGAGGCTCCCTAATTTGCACACCTCTTAAGATATCTGCCTCTGAGACATGGAAGTTAAGACACCTTTTTTTTTCCTGCTTGCTTGTCAGTTTCTTCCGGGACTCAAAATTAATCCCTGTGGGAGTTCCATGCATCCTCTGAACCACGTGAGAAGCTGGGAGCCTGAGATTGACTGAAATGCACTCCATTCTAGCTCAGAGGAGTCCTTTCAGGAGTTCACTAAATTGTCTGAGCCTCTCACTACTGGACTGTCAGAGCAGTTGTGATAGCCTTTGTGCACCCTTATCAGTTGCTGCTGACTTTGATTCTTATTTAGTAATCTGAAGTCTCCAAAAGCACAAAAACTCATGTTTCTGGGGACACAGGAGTTGGGAAAGGAATAAGGAAGGATTATAATCACATAGACTCTTTTACTTATGGGAATTTTTTTTTAATTTTTTATTTAAGAAAGGATTAATGAACAAAACCATTAAGGTAGGAGGGGTACACCTCCACACAATTCCCACCACCCAATCTCCATAACCCACCCCCTCCCATGATAGCTTTCCCATTCTCTAGCCCTCTGGGAGCATGGTCATTTCCCATTCTCTAGCCCTCTGGGAGCAGGGTCATTGAGGGTTGCAGAAGGTAGAAGGTCTGGCTTCTGTAATTGCTTCCCCGCTGAACATGGGCGTTGACTGGTTGGTCCATACTCCCAGTCTGCCTCTCTCTTTCCCTAGTAGGGTGTGTCTCTGGGGAAGTTGAGCTCCAGGACACATTGGTGGGGTCTTCAATCCAGGGAAGCCTGGCCAACATCCTGGTGGCATCTGGAACCTGGTGATTGAAAAGAGAGTTAACATACGAAGCCAAACAAATTGTTGAGCAATCATGGATCCCAAGCTTGGAATCGTGGAGAGGAAGTGTTAGGGAGGTACTCACTGCAAATTCTAGTGTACTTCTGCTTTCAGCTATATATTTCGCAGTAGTTTATGGATACGTGTGAACATAAGATCTCTCTCACAGAAACTGGTGTATATCTAGGTTTTGGGACTTTGTTAGAAAGTGAACCACCTGAGATGAAATTAGAGTGTACTATAAAAGGAAAGGTCTCACCCGAGTAATGAAGCTGAAGGGTTGTCATTCCACACGTGAAGTCTCTGGACACAGTCTGAGGTGAAGCATGTTGAGGTGGCAATCGTTGTGTTGGTTAGGTTGTGATCGGCGGATGCAATATTATTTGTAATGGATTGGGAGACGCATACGGGAAAGTGGGCCCTATCCAAGGGTTCTAGGACTGGGGGAAGTAGGGGCTCTATAGTGGAGATGTGAGGTTCCTGCTGTCTTAGGGCTCAAAAAGACAATGGATAGTTAATGTTATCATCACATTATTTGGTAATTGGGTTAACTTTGAAAAGTCCTTTTGTTATAGTTTGCTATACAGTATCCAGTATCTTGTATATAGCTGTGCTATTGGATGCTTCTAATCTACTTGGTCTAGGCTTTTGAGAGAGTCCGCATATCAAATACACAGCCTATATATTAAAAAGATTCAGTTTGTGTTTTGAAAAACTTTGAGACATACAATTGATTTTCCCCCTCTCATATTAATTAACTACTGATTTATATGTCTACATTTTGCTAGGAGTGTACATAAACACCATTCCCACCACCAAAAGACTGTGACCCATCCCTCCCATCCACTCCCACCCCCCACTGGCCCAGGAAGCTGCATGTCTACCCCTCACCACAGGGTTTTTACTTTGGTGCCCTACTTACAATTTGATCAGGTCCTGCTTTTAGTTTCCCTTTCAGATCTTCTTACTCAACTTCTGTTGATGAGTGGGATCATCCCAAACTCATCTTTATCTTTCTGACTTAGCTCACTTAACATAATTCCTTCTAGCTCTGTCCAAGATGGGTCAGAGAAGGTGGGTTCATTGTTCTTGATAGCTGTGTAGTATTCCATTGTGTATATATACCACAGCTTTCTCAGCCACTCATCTGTTGTTGGGCACCTGGGTTGCTTCCAGGTTTTAACTATTATGAATTGTGCTGCTATGAACATAGGAGTACACACCTCTTTTTGGTTGGGTGTTATGGAGTCCTTGGGGTAATACCCCAGGAGAGGAATTACTGGATCATATGGAAGGTCCATGTCTAGCCTTCTGAGAGTTTTCCAGACTTCTCTCCACAGACGCTGGACCAATTTACATTCCCACCAGCAATGTAAAAGGGTTCCTCTATCCCCACATCCTCTCCAGCATTTGTTGCTGCTGTCCTTTTTGATGTATGCCATTCTTGCAGGAGTGAGGTGGTATCTTAGTGTTGTCTCAATTTGCATTTCTCTGACAATCAGTGACTTAGAGCAGTTTTTCATATGTTTGTTAGCCTTTTGGATCTCCTCTGTAGTGAATGTTTTGTTCATATCCTCTGCCCATTTTTGGATGGGGTCATTTGCTTTTTTGGTGCTAGGGAATTTTTTTTATAAAGATTCTCAGGCTGAACCTTTACTGGCCTCTAAGGGATCAGGAGCCACGGCTGTCAACTTCTCACCCTAAGATTCTGTATGTAACATTTACATTCTTGGGATAACTTCTTTCTTCTCTGGGTCGCCAAATTATTTTGAGGTTTTTAAGTCTGCAAGAGAGCTATCTTCTTTTCATCCTGATAGACCTTGGGAGAGCCTGTAAGCAAAGAAGTGGTAAATTTTTTCATGAGCTTCCAAAGTCTTTGACTGGACCTACATGGTAGTAATCCACATGTCAAAAGGGTGTATCTTGTGACGGTCTATTGTAGACATCTTAAGGAGGTGTGTTTCTCAGCTGGCAAAATTAGATAAAAAAGAATTTAGTCCCTTAGTTATGTGATTGAACTAATGGATCTAACCTCTCCTGAATATAATTTGCCTCAGACTTTTATTATATATAAGTATAAGCATTCCCTTTATTGTAAAAGCAATGTGAGGTTGACTTTCAGTTCCTTGAAACAGAAAACATGTTACTAGGACACAAGTGAATACCCACCCGTGTCCCAGTTGGTGACCTTGTATTGAAAAGAAATATTCCCAAAGCTGCCAAGAAATCAGTTCTGTCTTGCTCAGTTCTGGCCTGTAGTAGCACTTGGGATCAAACCTTGGGACCTTGGAGCCTCAGGCATGAAAGTCTTTTTGCTTAAGTTATGTTATAGGCCAACCCACCTCATTTGCATTTAATTTTTTCCCTTCATTGTAGGATGCCCACTCTCAGGACTTATCCTGCCATTTAAAAAGAAGAGGACATTTCTATTGCTGTTCACATGTAAAATCAAAGTATCCTGGGTATGTGGTCTTAGCCACAACTCACTAGTATGTCAGGATCCAACAATCCTTGTAGAAAAAGAAAATGGTAACTCGAGGAAATCCTGGACCCTTAGGATAGCCAGGAGAAGTAGGGATAGTGTCATGAGCAAAATATCAGCATTGCACAGAATGCAAACTCACCTTACCACTAGTCCTACTGCTACTCTCACACAAGTGTGGGCACAAAAGAGTTAAGAGCAGAGTCCTTGAGAAAGCTGTGATTTATTACAGGGAAATAGCTCTTAGCTCTAGTTGTTGCTGCCAGAAGAGATGCTTGAAAGCAGGAAAAAGAATAATAGAAAAGAAAAGGACTTTTGTACCACATGGGAGTCTTCGAGGACTACTCAACCCAGAAGATGTTCCTCTTAATGCTTCAGGCCAGTAATTCTCTACAGTCCCTAGTACAGATGTGGCTTCCTTCACTGTCTTTACAGACTGTGTTTGAATACCTGGGAGCCCAGGGCATAGCCTTCGTCAGTAGCAAGAACTAGGGAAGGAATTAATGATAGCAGTAGTACTGGCAGCACAATGCTAAGCCCTGTGCTGCAGCTAAGGTGGAGAGTCTTGGGTTTTTAAGTCCTTGAACAATTGTAGGCAGAGAAGAGATGAGAGCTCTTTGAATAGTGAATCAGCTATAAGGTCCAGAAAGGGACTCCATAAGCCAGGGGCTGTGGAGGAAGAAACACATCTGGAGCAGATTCAGGTTTACCTGCTCCTCTCCAGAGAGATAGCTGAGGAAGTTACCACCACCCCCAACCCAGCCCCACCCTCACCCATAACCACCTTCGAGGTTCAGAGAATGTTAGGAGTTGTTGGCAAGAGAGGAAATTACCCCTGCCTTGTTCTTAGACTGGTTAAACTGTTAGATTAACACTGGGCATATTAACAGGAGAGCAAGCACAAACTTAATGACATGCATGTGGAGTCTGCATTGATATAGATTCTAAAACAAGTGAGTAAGATGGTGGGAGGGGGGAATCTACATCTTGAGCTAAGGACACGGGACAGAAGCTTCAAGGTGAAGGGAGGTTGGGGGGGGGGGTCACATAAGGAAGTGGTGAGTCATGGTAAAGACCCAGATACTTCGTAGCTAAATGTTTCCTCTGCTATATAGGTAGGTTATTTCTGCTAAAAATTTGAAGTCTGTGTAATAACCCTTCAACATTATTTTAGATAGTTAAGGGAGTGGTAAGTATCTTGGGGTATTTCAAACTTCATTGACCTCCGCTCAAAATAATCCACATGCAGATGTGACTTTTTTTAATTAGGGGATTAATGATTTGTAGTCAACAGTAAATACAGTTATGGGTACATGTGTAAAAGTTCTCAGTTTTCAGCAAAACACTCTTACCCCCCACCTAGGTCCTCCTCCACCATCATGTACCAGGATCTGAAACCCCCACATCCAAAGTCCTTTACTTTGGTGCAATACACCAAATCCAGCCCAAGTTCTACTTTGAGTTTTCCCTCCTGTTCTTATTTCTCAACTTCTGTGTATGAGTGAGATCATCCCGTAGTCACTCTTCTCTTTCTGGCTGATCTCACTTTATATGATTCCTTCAAGCTCCATCCAAGATGGGCTGAAAACAGTGAAATCACCATTTTTAATAGCTGAGTAGTATTTCATTGCATATATATACCACAACTTTTCAGCCACTCATCTCTTGTTGAACAACTAGGTGGTTTCTAGGTTTTGGCTATTACAAATTGTGCTGCTATGAACATAGGTGTACACAGATCTTTTGGGGTGGTTGTGTTGCGTTCCTTAGACTATATCCCCAGGAGAGGAATTGCAGAGTCATAGAGTAGGTCCATTTCTAGCCTTCTGATAGTTCTCCAGAATGCTCTCCACAAGTGTTGGACTAATTCCCACCAGCAGTGCAGAAGGGTTCCTTTGTTCCAGAAGCCTCTCCAGCTTTTGTTGTTGCTGTGGTTTCTGATGTATGACATTCTCACAGGGGTGAAGTGGTATCTCATTGTTGTCTTTATTTGCATTTCTCTGAGGATGAGTAACTTGGCGCATTATTTCACCTTGGAAAAGCTTATTCTGGACATCTTAAGGAGGCCTGTCTTTCAGTGTTCTCATTTTTGAAGGTTTTTGGTGTTTGAATAGTGTGGGGGTGGAAAACTGCATATGGGGTCCTTCATGTGTTTGAAGAATTTGAAAGGAAAAGAAATTTGGGAGAGAGAAGTGGTGGAGTGGCAGCCAGCGACAGTGGGCAAAATATGGTGGTTTGAGGGAGAGAGGCAGGGAGTTTAAAGACATGTAAAGGAGACTTGGAGCTGATTTAGCCATCAGGAGACAAAATAACCTTCATGGCACCAACTGATCTTCAGAGACATGGATTTTTATCCAGAGTATAGTATAAGGATTTACTGCGTCTGAACCCCCAGACTGGGCACCCCTTAGTGGTCTAGAATCCTACATAATTCTAGATTATTTGTAACTCATTGTTTATATGCATGTAGCTTTATGAATTTTAGTTCTCAACAAGTCTGTTCCTGTATTGTACACTTTACTTGTTCAACACAGTGATGTCCAATTTGTTTGTTTGTTTTTCCTGAGCTCTTTCCTAAAGTAAAATTTAATTTGGGAATTCAGTATGTAAAATAGATAAATACAAAAGCAAATTTGGTTGAACCAGACAAAAACTGAGGGGGGGGGGGGCAGTCACAAAATCAACGAGGAAAACATGACCTGCTTGAACTTTCTGATGGCTCAACATGGTTGCTCATGTTGAACAGAAAGGGGCCCTGAGCCAGCAAGGCCACACAGAGCTCCTTGTGAGAGCACAATACCTCATTTATCTGGGGGTCACAGTCTCCTTCCAGCAAAGGTGATGTTTTTAAGTGCTTAACCTAGATAATTAAGTGGTATAACATATATGAAAGCACTGAGCATATCTGTCAGTGAGATACTTAACGAATATTAAACACATGGAAAAACATGGTTACAGCTTTTCAGTTACTGCCTTTTGATGCAGTGATGGCATTGTGTTAAGTAAGATAACTTTTCTGACATACTGTAAGTTTATTACTTCCCTGGCTTTGGGGATTTTCAGTGCTTCACAGAGGGCTAGATGTCAAGAAAACAAAAAAGTATAACAATATTTCAGCCAGTTCCCAGTGATACATGGAATAGAGCAGTGGACCTCAAACAATCAGGGCCATGGGAAAGAAATTTAATTTATATCATCACACACAGAGATATAAAACTGAAACAAAAATCTCCTGAGATAAGTCATATACAAGAGATGTACTTCTTGAAACATTTTAATTTTGTTTAAAAAAAAAAAAAGAGAATACTGGTCACAATCATTAAGTTGATTTCACAAACCTATTATCTGAAAAATGCTTTTAGAAAGGCCACGGTGGGGGTAGATAACATAATGATTATACAGACTCTCGATACCTGAGGCTCTGAAGTCCTAGGTTCAATCCCTGCACCTCCAGAAATTAGAGCTGATGAGTGCTCTGATTAAAATATATATAGATACTTTTAGATAGGCCAATGTGATTTTGATGCAGTGTGGGAATATCAACTGAGAAATGGTGAATCATACCAACCACATACATTTTTAGGGCCACCGAAACCATTTTCATCTAGTATTCTAGACTTGATCAAAACAGTTGTCAGGAAACACCACTACCCTGGGTTTTGGCTTCTCTGCATAGAATTCTGCATGCTT
Organism: Erinaceus europaeus; assembly: GCF_950295315.1. Classification (NCBI taxonomy): domain Eukaryota; kingdom Metazoa; phylum Chordata; class Mammalia; order Eulipotyphla; family Erinaceidae; genus Erinaceus; species Erinaceus europaeus. The sequence goes on from NC_080178.1 coordinate 68,372,771, forward strand.
GAGTGTGTTGCCTCTTTTGCATGAGCAAAAAAGGCTATTTTTATCACAAATATTACCCTCTGGTTTGGACCTGTAATTATCTTTAGAGTGCTTAAGACACCAACTGTTTATAGTTAGACAGAGCATAAAGATATGTGTTTCTAGTTGGAAGTTGTTGTATTAAGCTACGGAAGGAAGGGAATGGCCATTCTGTTGCTGTATGAAAGGATTCCTGGTTCCTAATGGACTCTTGCCCCTCTCTTGGGTGCTGATTACCGTCCTAAGTGCTGAGGACAAAGTGCCTGCTTTTTTTTTTTTATTTAAGAAAGGATAAATTAACAAAACCATAGGGCAGGAGGGGTACAACTCCACACAATTCCCACCACCCAATCTCCATATCCCACCCCCTCCCCTGATAGCTTTCCCACTCTCTATACCTCTGGGAGCATGGACCCAGGGTCGTTGTGGGTTGCAGAAGGTAGAAGGTCTGGCTTCTGTAATTGCTTCCCCGCTGAACATGGGCGTTGACTGGTCGGTCCATACTCCCAGTCTGCCTCTCTCTTTCCCTAGTAGGGTGGGTCTCTGGGGAAGCGGAGCTCCAGGGCACATTGGTGGGGTCTTCAGTCCAGGGAAGCCTGGCCACCATCCCTTTTGGGTTTAAGTATGTTCATACTATGTCCATAAGATGATCTCAGCTGTATGTCAGCCGTCTGCTAATTACAACCCAAAGCCCTATTATGAACAAGCCTGTTCCAACAATTGGGTAGGGCCATTGCCTTGCCATGTACATGGCCCACGTTCTAGTCCCTACACCACATGGAAGGTGCCATCACACCCTCTCTAGGGTGAAGCAGCAGTCCAGGTGTGGCAATATTATGCATGTACAAGGCCCAGGCTCTACAAGAATAATAAAAAAAAACATAAATAAATTAGGTAAAGTGAGTGCCTTGTATGTTAGAGAACCTGAGTGCCATCCCTAACACACACACACACACACACACACACACACACACACACACTAAACAGATGAATCGCAGGGACCCTCTAGAGAAGACTGGGCCTGAGGGGGATCACTGGTGGCAGAGATATAGCTATAGTTTAGTCAAAGTGAGTTACATTCGTGCTTGCACCTAAAGAAGAGGAAAGACAGAAGTTGAGAGGCTGGGTGAGAAATGATGTCCTTGGGAGGTGCTGGGGATGATAACCAGGCCTCTGTGGACCAGATGGCTGGTCCTGACATCTGTTCAGCTACAAAGTGGTAAAAGGGGCATAGCTCAGTGGTAGAGCATTTGACTTCAAACTGCTAGAGAAGGAGCAGGGTGTTTGGGAGACAGGAGAGGGCAAGAGGTGTTGACGAGGGAGGGGTGAATAATGAGTACGTGCAGTCGACAAGATGTACTATTCATTTATTGCTCCGTGATAGATGTTCTTGTGAAAGAAAATACTGTGTTAACAACTGAGCTGCTTAGATTATTAACTGTCCTCAAACACACATCGCTCTCATCTCCTTCCCTTCTCTTAGCTGACAACCAGTCAGATTCTGTTCTAGGCCTGAGATCACGTGAGGAAGGCTTTCTTGTTCTTTATCCCTCTGAGAACATGGACCCAGGATCATGCTGCGTCCATAATATGCTAACAACAGGCCAATTAACCTGAGTTTTAAGCCCCAGATTTGTTGGGGGGGGGAAGATGAGATAAAAAATCTGTGAACTTTATAGACTAAAGGTTTCCCTTGGGTGGGGGGCGGGGAGGATAGATAGGATAATGGTTATGCAAAGAGACTCTCATGCCTGAGCTCTGAAGTCCCAGGTTCAATCCCCCGCACCGCCATAAGCCAGAGCTGAGCAGGGCTCTGGTGTTTCTCTCTGTGTCTTTCTTTCTCTTCAACTCACTGAAAAATTAATTAATTAATTAAAATAAATTTTTAAAATATTTCCCTGAATTAAGGATGGGAAGAAGTGTTGACTTTTCCACGTGGCCTGTAGAGAAGTTGAGAGGGTGGACTCCACTGTCACTGAGTAGTGACAGAAGGGGCCTCATCGGATAGCACAGCTTCCACATTGTAGGGGTGCCTCCTCACAAGGCTAGCACTGAGTGCAGGGCACAAAGATTCTGGAATAGCAGCCATGATGGGAACTCAAACATTTGGGGTGTCCTCCCAGCAAGGAGCTAGCAAAGGAAGCAGGACTAGAGGAAGCACAGAGGGGCAAGTAACTAGGACAGTCAAGGCCAGAGAACAGAGCAGCACAAAACAAAGGTGGGAAAAAAAAAATCTGTTCCAGTCAGCTTCAGGTAAACTTGTTTTAACGTCATTCAACACTGTTTCTCTAATGCCTCGGGCCTTAGCAGTGTGGTGGTTATCTGGTGGCCTGCAGGTTGGTTGCAGACAGACAAGGAGTTGGGAATTGGAGGTGATGAACAGAGCAGCTTCAGGATTCTTGGCTTAAAGGAGAAGGCAAGAGGAACCTGTCATTTAAAAAAAAAAAAAAAGGATGAAGGATTTTAAGAGCAGCATTGTTATTATTTTTCAGAAGCAAGAAATTGGAGCGGTTTTATAGTGGAAAATGCCAATGAGAAGAAAGTGGTTGGAGATACAGGAAAGCGGGCATCACTGAAGGCCACAGGGTGTCCTCTCCTCCTCAGACACACCATGGCTGCATCTGCTGCTCTGACCTCTGGAAGCAGGTGTCTTTGTACAGGCAGGGTCAGGAGCAGCCTTGGGCAGATTGCCCATGTCTACACAGCCCCCACCAACTCCCTCCACCCGAGAACAAATCCAGTCATCCCTTTCTGTTTTCTTTTACTCCCACCAAGGTTTCATTGCTGGGTCTCACTTGATACCAGCACCAGGAATCTAGCACTCCCAGCAGCCATTTTTCCCCCTTTCTGTTTTATTTGATAGGACAGAGAGAAGTTACGAAGGGATGGGGAGATAGTGAAAAAGATAGATACCTGCAGACCTGCTTCACTGCTTGTGAAGCTTCCCCCCTGCAGACGGGCAGTGGGGGCTTTAACCAGGAATTCCTCATACACAGGAATGTGGGTATACCGCAACCCAGCCCACCGACCCCACCCCTCCCCTGCGCCTCCTCTTTCCCAACGTCTCCAAACCACCAGGTTTTCTCTGTTGAACACTCACCACACGTTCTGATGCCCTAGAAGCAGCCCTGCCCTCCTCTGACCCAGCTCAGCCTTGAAAGCGTCTCTTTCCCCAGGTAGACCCTGTCAGGACTTTGCCAGCATGTGCACGCTGTTCTTAGTCTTCCACTGTGATCGCATTGTCTGACACAGGCCAGCTTCTGCCCAGCACTCCACTCTGCACTTTGAAGCTGCCCCCTCCACAGCAGCGGGACCCCACTTCCTGAGCTCCCTGCACCTCCCACTCCCCTCCCCTGGCATGCCTCTGCTCAGACTCATTCTCTGGTGTCCTGAGGGTGCTTCACACAGAAGCTTCTTCCTGTCATGTCCTCTTCTGCTAGCTTGGTTCACAGACCCTCCTCCATTCACACCAGCAGGCTGAGCTGTGGACTGCCATTAAGCATCTGTCCTCAAGTCATAAAGAACACATTACTGCTGTGGGAGGCCATCTGTCACCATCAGATGCAGACACTCACTGTGACCTTTTGACTTCAATCAGATGAATTTCAAGACATCCCACAGGGATAAAGCACCCCCCCCCAAAAAAAAGAAGTTCCTAACAAACCTATTTAGTCACAAGGACAGAGTTCCAAGAGAGAATGGGGAAATGATAGAAATGTTTGCAAAGAAGTGGAGGTAAGGGCCGGATGGTGGCGCACCTGGATGAGTGCGCATTACAATGCACAAGGACTCAGGTTCAAGCCCCCAGTCTCCACCTGCAGGGGGAAGCTTCATGAGTGTTGAAGCAGGGCTGCAGGTATCTCTCTGTCTCTCTCCTTCTCTATCACCTCCTTTCCTTTCAATTTCTGGCTGTCTGTATCCAATAAGTAAATACAAATAATAATAAAAATATTTTTAAACAGAAGTGGAGATGAGCAGGGAAGTACACAACATTGGAGGGAACAAAGGTCACTGGTTGCAGGTTCATCATTGCATGAGGCTGAACTTGAACTTTCTGGGAAAAACGTCCAGGAAATAAGAGAAAGGAGGTTGTTGGCATGTTTGCTCTGTCAAGAAGCCTGTACTAATGCCAGGGGGAGCCTGTGCTCAGCAGTGAATGCTGGTTGGAACCTGCCAAGGCCACTCTAATGTGGAATGGAAACCCCTAGACCAAGCCACACGGAAGATCTTAACACAGGTTGAGAAGGTGACACTGTGAGCTGAGCCTGTGTGCACAAAGAGATGTTAAGGCCGGAGACCCAGTTTTAGCAAAATAAGTCAGGAAAATAAGGTTGGGGTGGACCGCAGAGCAGATGAGGGGCGGAGCCCACAGAGGAACGGCATTCAGCATAGTGTTCATGGCATCTGTCCTGCCACAGCCTCCCCCCGTGTGCACACACAGCTCCTAGCCTCTGCTGAGGAGGCAGCATGTAATAAACACTGTGGTGTGTGAAGTGTTTTCCCGGCCACACGTGATTGTATCAAGAGGGCCATGTGCTCCCAGCAGCCACTCTGTTGGATGGCCAGGGGCATATGACATGACCTGACCTGGGTTGAGTCAATTAAATGCATGCACTTAGCTGGGAAATGTCAAGAAGATGAGGCATCCACTGGAGCAGAATTTGAAGGATCACGGAATAGATTTTGAGAGGTCTCAGAAGGCATAAAATAATCACTTTACTGTATGCTGGGATTGGGGAGGTGACTCAGCAGTGGGACTTTCGTGTGTGAGGCCTGGGTTTCATTTGGTGGAATGATGAAAGTGCTACTCTAGATGCTCGCTCTCTCTCTCGCTCTCTCTCGCTCTCTCTCCCTCTCTCCCTCTCCCTTTCCCTCTCCCTCTCCTTCTCCCTTTTCTCTTTTCTCTCTCTCTGTAAACCTTTTTAAGAAGAAGGAAGGAACTATGCTGCAATTATAGTAAACAGAATTATATGCTTAACAGGCTGGTAAAAAGACAAGAACTAATTCTTTTTAATGCACACTATAGCTAAGATCCAAAAGTTCTAATGCTTAAATTCCAAGAGTTAATCTGAATGCAAAAGAAAGGAAGGACGGAAGGACGGAAGGACGGAAGGAAGGAAGGAAGGAAAGAAGGGAGGAAAGAAAGAAGGAAGGAGGGAAAGTTGGCTGCTCAACTCATCCCAGGGTCATTCCAACCATGGTTCCTGTTCTTAAACTTCTATGGGAATCCATTTCCATTATTGTCCATGAGTATTTTCACAATAAATCACTACCAGCACCGCCAGTTTTTGTATTCAGTGACCCTGAGTAAGCCTCTCTTCCTTGCAGCCCAAAGGCTCGCCAGAATGGGGACTGGCTTAAGGCCATCCAGAAGTAAGATTTGGTGGGTGTTGGGTGCGTTTTTAGCCACACTGCTTTCACACAGGTTTCTTTTGTTTTGTTTTTTGTTTTTTGTTTCTTAACAGTAAAGCTGTGCTTAAGACAAAAGCTTAAAATGGTGGGAATCTCCCTGACTCTATCTAGAAAATATTCTGAAAGGGACAAAAAAGCTACACATCTAGGGAGTCGGGCAGTAGCACAGTAGGTTAATCACAGGTGGTACAAAACGCAAGGACCAGCAGAAGGATCCTGGTTCGAGCCCCTGGCTCCCCACCTGCAGGGGGCGTCACTTCACAAGCAGTGAAGCAAGTCTGCAGGTGTCTTTCTCTCCCTTTTTCTGTCTTTCTCTCTGTCTTATTCAACAATGATGACAACATCAATAGCAACAGTAATAAAACAAGGGAAAATAAATATTTTTAAAAAATTAAGAAAAAGTAAAGCTACACATCTAAGTGAGCTCTATGTCACTGAGGGGAAACCAGAGTATTAGGAAACCTGGAGGGAAATCCCCAAGAACTTGGGTGTGATGAAAGCTGCTTGTGTGGGGAGTTTTAGAAAGACCTTGATTGATGGCATCATGTTGTGAGGCACAGGACAGCTATATATGGACCCAGAAGATCTGACAACTTCTGATGAGGTGTAATGAAGACTCAGCTCAGTCTGGCCAAACCCAGTGCTTCTCATGAACACGGACAAGCCACATGGAATAAACACAGACACGTGGATGCTTCTTTGGTGATTGTGATTTTGGATTGGGAAGATGATAGGAGCGAGAGTTGCTTTGGGACACCATGGGGTATCTCAAAGATGAACAGTTGCCTCAGAATATCAGGTTGTGGACCATGCTTTAATATACCAGAAGAAAGTATTGGAGAGCGGGCAGTGGTGCACTCAGTTAAGCATATAAGACTGTGTGCAAGGATCCAGTTTTGAGCCCCTGCTCCCCACCTGCAGGGGGGATACTTCACAAGTGGCAAAGCAGGTCTGCAGGTGTCTTTCTCTCTCCCTCTCTATCTCCCCCACCTCTTTCAATTTCTCTCTGTCCTGTCCAATAAAATGGGGCAGGGGGAGGCCACCGAGAGCAGTGGATTGATAGTGCTAGCATAGAGAACCCTAAAAGCAAAAAAAAAAAGGAAAGAAAGAAAGAAAGAAGGAAGGTAGGGGAAGAGAGGAAAGAGCAGAGGAGAGAGGAGAGGAGAGGAGAGGAGAGGAGAGGAGAGGAGAGAGGGAAGGGAGAGGAGAGGGAAGGAAAAGGGGGAAAGGAAGGGGAAGGGGAGAGAGGAGAAAAGAGAGGAGGAGAGGAGAGAGGAGAGGAGAGGAGAGGGGAGGGGAGGGGAGGGGAGGGGAGAGGAGAGGAGAGGAGAGGAGAGGAGAGGAGAGGAGAGGAGAGGAGAGGAGAGGAGAGGAGGGGATCATTCATAACCAAGAATGTAGATTATCTCCAAAAACATGGCAGGGGGGAACTAAGGACTGATCTCATCAAGCGGATTCAAAGGAAAACATCATAGCAGACAATCCCTGAGTCTTGCTGCTGTTAACCATGCTAGATGGGATATAGAGGGGAAAAAAGAAATGAGTTTCAGGAAGGGCAGTGACTGGTGATTCCCAGCTGATAAGAGCAAAACCCCACTTGTAGTTGGCCCTAGGTGACACATAGTATACAGAACAGAGTATCACAATGCCTACAGACACCAAAACACTCCATCACACCACTTAGGTATGGACAGATGAGCATGCTGGACCTTCCTAGAAAACAGTGCGCCTGAAGCTAAGGTCTCCTGAAGAGTTAGATCTGTGGGGCTGAGCAAAAAGGACGCCTCCAAGGGAGTATTGCAGGCCGAGGCTGGTGCTCGTCTAAGGCAAATCCTAGCACTAATAGACAAAATCCCGTGAGGAAGAAGCTCCGTGAAGGACATGCCCTGAGGAAATAGATATTTAAAAAATAACTTGACTGAAGTAAAGCTTCAGGTGTGCATCAAAAATGTTTACTGTCTGTGTATTAAGGCCACCACTAAGGGCCCAGCCAGTCTATCTTGGCGTTACTCTCGATCACACTCTGTCATTTCACAAACATCTCATAAAAACTGCAGCAAAGGTGGGCGCGAGGAATCACATCATTGCAAGACTGGCCAGCTCCTCATGGGGCGCGAGCGCTTCCACACTACGATCATCATCTCTGGCATTATGCTATTCCACTGCAGAATACTGTGCCCCAGTATGGTTCCGTAGCCCCCATGTCCACTTGGTCGATTCCAAATTATATTCCTCCATGAGGATCATTTCTGGAACCATCCGTTCCACCCCGGTTCCATGGCTGCCAGTTCTTAGCAACATCGCCCCGCCAGATATTCGTCGGGATGCGGCATCATCTAAGTTCATTTCCCACGTCTACGCTCGACCGGACCTGCCAATATACGCGGATATCTTCGCCCACCCTGTTCAACACTTGACGTCTCGTCACCCAATCTGGTCCCCTACGCCTTCACTGAACTTCTCTGTTCCAGTCTCTTGGAAACAGAGCTGGCAGTCAGCTGAGGTAAAGAACAAACATCTCATCACAGACCCCGGCTTTGACCTAGCACATTATGATTGGGCCCTCCTCAATTGCTATCGAACAGGCCATGGCCGGTGCGCCGCTATGTTCCATCACTGGGGAGCCAGAGACGACCCGAACTGCCCCTGCGGCTTCAGACAATGACCCACATAGTCAATGACTACCACCTCTCCAGATTCAAAGGAGGTCTCGAAACTTTACATCAGGCTCAACCTGATGCTGTTGACTGGCTACGGAAGAAGGGCAAACGCTAGAAGAAGAAGAAGGGTCCAGATCTGTCCTTCATTAGCCATATAACTGATCCTATTTACCCACTACCCAGCCCCAGCCCCCTTTTCTTTGAAAATAAAACTGAGTTTTATTTCATAGTTTAGACATTCTGTTTTTTGTTTGTTTTATTTAGTCTATTATTTTGTTTTGTTTCTAAATGTAGTGAAATCTGTCCCTTTGTGAGGTGAAATTCTTGAGTGAAATCATGTGGTGTTTGTCTTTATCTGACTTGTTTAACTTTATTGATTTTGATAGAGTACCAGATCTGACAAGTTCTCGGGTTGCTTTGCTGTAAGATAAATCAAGTTGGGAGTCAGGCGGTAGCACAGCGGGTTAAGCGCATGCGAAGCACAAAGACTAGCTTAAGAATCCTGGTTCGCGTGAGCCCCCGGCTCCCCACCTGCAGGGGAGTCACTTCACAAGCGGTGAAGCAGGTCTGCAGGTGTCTATCTTTCTCTCCCCCTCTCTGTCTTCCACTCCTCTCTCCATTTCTCTCTGTCCTATCCAACAACGACAACATCAATAGCAACAATAATAATAACTACAACAATAAAACAACAAGAGCAACAAAAGGGAAAAATAAATAAATATTTTAAAAAGATCAAGTTAAAATGCTTCTAGTTTAAATAACAGAAGTTCTGATACAGACTAGATTTTTCAGATACTCCCTATCAATTTATTTATTTATAAAAAAGGAAACATTGACAAAACCATAGAATAAGAAGGATACAACTTCAAAAGGACAGAAATCACTAAAGTTAGGGCAGAAATAAATAACATTGAGAATAGGGAAACCATACAAAAGATCAACGAAAGTAAATGTTGGTTCTTCGAAAGAGTAAACAAAATCGACAAACCTTTAGCCAGACTCACAAAACAAAAAAGGGAGAAGACCCAAATAAATCGGATAGTAAATGAAAGAGGAGATATCACAACAGACACCACAGAAATTCAACATATCATGCGAGGCTTCTATGAACAACTATATGCCACCAAGCTAGAGAAGCTGGAAGAAATGGACGATTTCCTAGATACCTACCAAATTCCAAAACTAAGTAAAGAGGAAGTGGATAACATGAACAGGCCCATCACAACTAATGAAATTGAAACAGTTATCAAAAATCTCCCCAAAAATAAAAGTCCTGGACCAGATGGTTTTACAAATGAATTCTACAAAACCTTCAAAGAAGAGCTAATACCTCTACTTTTAAAAGTCTTCCAGAAGATTGAAGACACTGGAATACTCCCTGCCAGCTTCTGTGAAGCCAACATCACCCTGATACCATAAGCAGACAGGGACACAACCAAAAAAGAAAACTACAGACCAATATCTCTGATGAACATAGATGCTAAAATACTGAACAAAATTCTAACCAAGCAGATACAGCAGTATATCAAAAAGATTGTTCATCATGACCAAGTGGGGTTTATCCCAGGCATGCAAGGTTGGTTTAATATACGTAAATCAATCAATGTGATCCACCACATCAACAAAAACAAGACCAAAAACCACATGGTCATATCAATAGATGCAGAGAAAGCCTTTGACAAAATAAAACATCCCTTTATGATCAAAACACGACAAAAAATGGGAATAGATGGAAAATTCCTGAAGATAGTGGAGTCTATGTATAGCAAACCTACAGCCAACATCATACTCAATGGTGAAAAACTGGAAGCATTTTCACTCAGATCAGGTACTAGACAGGGATGCCCACCATCACCATTACTATTCAACATAGTGTTGGAAGTTCTTGCTATAGCAATCAGGCAGGAGCAAGGAATTAAAGGGATACAGATTGGAAGAGAAGAAGTCAAACTCTCCCTATTTGCAGATGACATGATAGTATACACAGAAAAACCTAAGGAATCCAGCAAGAAGCTTTTGGAAATCATCAGGCAATACAGTAAGGTGTCAGGCTATAAAATTAACATTCAAAAGTCAGTGGCATTCCTCTTTGCAAACACTAAGTTAGAAGAAATTGAAATCCAGAAATCAATTCCTTTTACTATAGCAACAAAAACAATAAAATATCTAGGAGTAAACCTAACTAAAGAAGTGAAAGACTTGTATACTGAAAATTATGAGTCACTACTCAAAGAAATTGAAAAAGACACAAAGAAGTGGAAAGATATTCCATGTTCATGGGTTGGAAGAATTAACATCATCAAAATGAACATATTACCCAGAACCATCTACAAATTTAATGCTATCCCCATCAAGATCCCAAGCACATTTTTTAGGAGAATAGAAAAAATGCTACAAATGTTTATCTGGAACCAGAATAGACCTAGAATTGCCAAAACAATCTTGAGAAAAAAGAACAGAACTGGAGGCATCACACTGCCAGATCTCAAACTGTATTATAGGGCCATTGTCATCAAAACTGCTTGGTACTGGAACATGAATAGTCACACTGACCAGTGGAATAGAATTGAGAGCCCAGAAATGAGGCCCCACACCTATTGACATCTAATCTTTGACAAAGGGGCCCAGACTATTACATGGGGAAAGCAGAGTCTCTTCAACAAATGGTGTTGGAAACAATGGGTTGAAACATGCAGAAGAATGAAACTGAATCACTGTATTTCACCAAATACAAAAGTAAATTCCAAGTGGATCAAGGACTTGGATGTTAGACCACAAACTATCAAATACTTAGAGGAAAATATTGGCAGAACTCTTTTCCGCATAAATTTTAAAAGACATTTTCAATGAAACAAATCCAATTACAAAGAAGACTAAGGCAAGTATAAACCTATGGGACTACATCAAATTAAAAAGCCTCTCCACAGCAAAAGAAACCACTACCCAAACCAAGAGACCCCTCACAGAATGGGAGAAGATCTTTACATGTCATACATCAGATAAGAGTTTAATAACCAACATATATAAAGAGCTTGCCAGACTCAACAACAAGACAACAAATAACCCCATCCAAAAATGGGGGGAGGACTTGGACAGAATATTCACCACAGAAGAGATCCAAAAGGCCGAGAAACACATGAAAAAATGCTCCAAGTCTCTGATTGTCAGAGAAATGCAAATCAAGACAACAATGAGATAACACTTCACTCCTGTGAGAATGTCATACATCAGAAAAGGTAACAGCAGCAAATGCTGGAGAGGGTGTGGGGTCAAAGGAACCCTCCTACACTGCTGGTGGGAATGTAAATTGGTCCAACCTCTGTGGAGAACAGTCTGGAGAACTCTCAGAAGGCTAGAAATGGACCTACCCTATGACCCTGCAATTCCCCTCCTGGGGATATATCCTAAGGAAACCAACACATCCATCCAAAAAGATCTGTGTACACATATGTTCTTGGCAGCACAATTTGTAATAGCCAAAACCTGGAAGCAACCCAGGTGTCCAACAACAGATGAGTGGCTGAGCAAGTTGTGGTATATATACACAATGGAATACTACTCAGCTGTAAAAAATGGTGACTTCACCGTTTTCAGCCGATCTTGGATGGACCTTGAAAAAATCATGTTGAGTGAAATAAGTCAGAAACAGAAGGATGAATATGGGATGATCTCACTCTCAGGCAGAAGTTGAAAAACAAGATCAGAAAAGAAAACACAAGTAGAACCTGAAATGGAATTGGCATATTGCACCCAAGTAGAAGACTCTGGGGTGGGTGGGTGGGGAGAATACAGGTCCATGAAGGATGATAAATGACATAGTGGGGGTTGTATTGTTAAATGAGAAACTGGGGAATGTTATGCATGTACAAACTATTGTATTTACTGTTGAATGTAAAACATTAATTCCCCAATAAAAAAATTATTTTGAAAAAAAAAAGGATACAACTCCACACAGTTCCCACCACCAGAACTCCAAATCCCATCCCCTCCCCTGATAGCTTTCCTATTCTTTAACCCTCTGGGAGTAGGGACCCAAGGTCATTGTGGGATGAAGAAGGTGGGAGGTCTGGCTTCTGTAACTGCTTCCCTGCTGAACATGGGTGTTAACAGGTCAATCCATACTCCCAGCCTGTCTCTCTCTATCCCTAGTAGGGCAGGATTCTGGGGAAGTGGAGCTTCAGGACACACTGGTGGTGTTATCTGTCCAGGAAAGTCTGGTTGGCATCCTGCTGGCATCTGAAACCTGGTGGCTGAAAAGAGAGATAACATACAAAGCCAAACAAATTGTTGACCAGTCATGAAACTAAAGGCTGGAATAGTGCAGATGAAGAGTTGGGGGTACTCCATTTTATAGAAAGCCAGTAGGTATATTTTAGTTATATTCCAAAGGGAACTGTGGCTATACTAGGTTTCCCCCTCCAGCCTGAAATCTGATATGCAGGTGGATCCAAGTTATTGTTACAGACTAGATTAAACCTTGAGACAGTGGATTATCTGGAGGTATATCTGGACAGGTCTGGGACTGTGGATTCAGTGGTTAATGATGGGATGGCACAGATGGAACTTTGTGAATGGTGGAGCGGTGCTGTAGTGTCTTTCCTCTGTCTTCCTCCCTCTCGTCCTTTTCTCTCTCCTAAATAAAAAATGGACATATGAGAGCACTCAGCTGTATTGAGCATTCATGAAACCTTGAGTTCATTTCCTGGAGGTACAATAAATCAGTTAATAATTAATCAGAGAATTCTAGGGGCCAGATGCTGGCACACCTGGTTAAGTGCACGTTACCATGCACACACAGGTCTGGGTTCAAGCTCCCAGTTCTCACCTGCAGGAAGGAAGCTTCATGAGTGGTGAAGCAGTGCTACAGGAGTCTCTACCTCTCTCTCCTTCTTTAGCCCTCCTCCCTCTCAGCTTCTCTCTGTCTTGTCAAATGAAGTTTTGTTTTGTTTTGTTTTGTTTTGTTTTTTAAAGAAGAATGTTGAATATTTCCAGGTTGTTGGGTTGTACTTCCCTTTCATCAGTTCATTTAATTGATGGGAAGTGGATGCAATCTCAAGTGTTCCATTTATATATATATATATATATATGTAATGTTCTTTTTATTTGTTTAAGTGTTGTGGAAAATGAACCCAGGGTCTTACACAAGCATGGTATACCACTGGGTAACTTCCCTGGCCCAGTTTCTGTTCGGTATTTTGAGAGAAAGAAGGCAAAAGGGAATGAGAGACCAAAGCACAGTTCCATCAACCTTGGAGGTCCCTGGATGCCTCCCATGTTACTAGGTATTGAACTCAGAACCTAACACATGACACAACATCTGCCTCACCAGATGAGCCACCTCCTGGCCCTAAAATTGCACTTCCTGAAATTCCCTATTAGAAGCAAGGGGGTAAAAATCCCTCCAGCCTTTAGAAAATTTTCCCCTTACATGCCATGGCCAGAAGTATGGCAAAAGAAAAGACTGTGTGGGGTGGGGGGAGCTATCCTAGTGGTTATGCAAAAAGACTTTCATGACTAAGGCTCCAGAGTCTCAAGTTCAATCCCTTACTACCTTAAGCCAGAGCTGATCAATGCTCTGGTGAGAGAGAGAAAGATAAAGACTGTGTGAGTCAGGTGAGTCCAGCTCTGGAGGTGACTTCCCTTCCCCTGAGATGCCTAGGTGTTTGGAGAGAGAGAAAACTGGGACACATTCACTTAGAAATGGTGAAATGAGGTAGAAATGGGTGCTGGGCAGGTAATTAACAGTGTACTTCACAAGGTGCCTTTTGATAAGTACAGACAGTGAGAACAGGTAAGAAAAAATAAACATCCAAATCAGAAGGCAAAGGAGAAAGAAAATGTGCAGGAAAAAGCATGTTGTATAAAATGTGTTTTTTAAAAAACCTTCTCTGGCAAAGTAGAAGTAATGAGATTTTTAAGAGCACTGTTCTATTTTCATAGAGGTTATGTTTGGATATGGTCAGCTTTAGAATAAAGGCTTTCAAAAACTGAAGGAAAGGAAAAGTTAGACATTGACATTTTCTATTGCTGAAAGCCTAGAAGGAAAGAGAGATTTGGAATATTTGAAAGTTTTTTTTTTTTTTAAATACAATTGTGACTATGCATGCAAAGACTACAGGAAAGGAGATCCATAGAGAGACACATGATCACTGATATTTTAGCCAGGTATGTGCACAGTAAGCCTCTCCTCATCCTCTTGTCTTTTACTGCACACTTCCAGCCTCCACAAATGTACCACTTAGCCTATCTCTCCACGTCCACAGAGGGGCCTGCTCTAGCCCTGAACGTAGGAACCTAGTCGGTCCTCAGTCTGCGTTGGGAAGCTGGCCTCCTTTGGGGAAGCAGGCATTTGACACAAGGCCAAATGTCTTCCTTCACAGCTGGAACACTCAAAGGTGTCATATAGCAAAGTGCTCCCATTAAAATTTTGATTAAAAAAAGAAGAGGAAGAAACTAACGTAAGATTATATGCCTGTTCATATTCTTTTGAGCCAAACTACTCCCAAAACTACTGACATGCAAACAGTTCCGAAGGGATGTGTGTCAACATGCAGTTAGTTAGCTGGTCACATCCATCAAGGCCAGAGGCTTCCCCCTGATTTAGAGAATGTTAGTTTCCATCCTTAGACATATAGCCTTCTTCAGACTTATGAAAACATCCTGCCTTTGTCCGCTAGTGATGTTAGTCTTGCCTTCCATTGGTGAGTTCCTCAGCTGCCTGAAGTCAACCACAATGACACTGGGCTCCATCATCTGCCCTCCTAGGGAAAAAAAAGATCGTCTCCTAATTTCAAAAGGCTCATGCCAATATAGGCACCACAGGGCAATAGCTCAAGCCTGTATTCCCAACCCCCATTTCCAGACCAGCAGTGCCCAGTAAGAGCTTGATCTTATGGGCCGCTGCTGTCTCTTCAGAGCTCTGCACTCCAAGGAAACTGGACCAAGAGAAAGAGCTCGTCTAAAGACCTGGCACTGGACAGTTCCCATTCTGGGGCGGGGGGTGCCCTCCGTCCACACAGTCCTGAGCTACTTGACCTGGGATTCAGACACTCCCGTTTCTCCTTCTCAACCTCAGCTCTGGCCACTTGCTCCCTAGCTCTCCCACTTGCTTCCTTCTTCATGGCATTGCATTTCACTGATCTTCTGTCATGAATTTGATCTAGGCCTGGTGTTCTCAGTGTCCTTAAATATTCACAGAGGGAGTAGAGGTCTTGCTCCAATGCCAAGCTAGCTCCCTAAGGTAATAGAGCCTTTTCCAGGGTCTTGTAACATCAGCTCTGCTGCCCTTTGCTGCCCTCCCCTGGATGTTGGCATCACTGCAGATAACCTTTCAGGGCTCTTTTTATTCCACTGATGTCCTCATTCAGTAAACGTTTTTTTGTTTGTTTGTTTGTTTTTGCCTTCAGGGTTATCTCTTGGCCTGGGTGCAGGCACTAGGAATCCACTGCTCTTTGTGACCATTTTCTCCCATTTTTATTGGATAGGACAGAGATAAATTGAGAGAGGAGAGGGAGAGAGAAAGACTCTGCAGACCTGCTTCACTGCTTGTAAAGTGTCCCCCATTCAGGAGGGAAGCTGAAAGCTTGAACCCAGATCCTTGCTCAGATCCTTGCGCATAATACTATGTGCACTTGACTGGGTGTGCCACTGCCCAGGCCCCGGTAAACACTTACTTAAAGCTACACTGTACTATATAATGCCAAGACATTAAGGACTCTCGTAGGTGTGCATGGCGTGTTCCTGCAAGGATCACACAGTCCAGTGAGGGAAAATGGACAGAGAAAATTTGAATGGAATAGAAATGAAGGAATTCCAGTAAGAATTCCTGTGGAAGCCTTGGCTTGTTCATAATTCCATAGACTCTACCACCCAGCACCTTCACCTGACAAAACCTTTGGAGTGAAAGACTCCTTCTCCTGTAGGAGTGGAGTTGTCTCTCTCTAATAGTGGAGTGTGCTGGTCACAGCTACCTCTCCCCTCCCCAGAAAGTTATGGTTGGTTTTTATTTATAAAACAAATAGCAAGCATTCTGGAGACCCAGTGGGGAAATGGTGTTCTCAACACCCATGGAATTTCATCAGACCCAGGGCGATAGACATAAATGGATCATCAGACAGATTATTTGATAACAATTAAGGCGGATGTTCTATTTTTTATCATTTATTTATTTATTGCCTCCAGGCTTATAGCTGGGGCTTGGTGCCCACACTATGAATCCACTGGTCCAAGTAGCCATCTTTCTTCCATTGTTGTCATTGCTGTTGTTGTTGTTGGACAGGACAGAGAGAAATTGGGAGAGGAATGGAAGACAGGGGGAGAAAGATAGACACCTGAAGACCTGCTTCACCACTTGCAAAGCAATCCCTCTGCAGGTAGGGAGCCAGAGGCTCGAACATGGACCCCTGCGCCGGTCCTGGACCTTAACACTATGTGTGCTTAACCTGGTGTGCTACCCACCACCTGGCCCCCAGGAATGTTCTATCTTGTGTATATTCATAAGAGTCTAGCAGAACAAGGTGGGGTCACGTGATCCATGGTGTTTGGCCTCGTAGGAGGCGTATGACAGGCACACCACAGAGTGCTGAGCGCAGGAAATAGGCCTCAGTGCAGAGGCCTGAGAACCATGCCTATTGTCTCCAACACTGTCTGCTGAAGTAGCCTGTCAGGTGCCCTTACCTACAGCACGTAGCCTTACCCTAACACCTGACTTCCTACTTGGCATCTCCAAACACAGAGATATGACGCCATATTGGACAGGGAAGACCTTTAGCAAGTTCATGGTCAAAGCAAGGGCAGTTCAAGAGTCCAGTATTTCAGGATTCCATATCTACTCGAGACACCAGTAAACCAAATCCTTCACACAGCACTAAGCTATGAAATCTTTCATCAAACTGTGGTGGTGGTTGAATGCCCGCATGAATATTGCGTAACTACCGAGGCAAGAACTTAACTGTACAAGGAATCTGATCATGAGTGAGCTCATTTGATCAGTGGAAAATAACCATTCTGGTTAATTGTAGCCTGAGGTAGATGTCTGAACTAATTGGGTGTGCTGGTCACCTGTGGGATGTAGACTGAGCTGTAGTAATGCTGTGAATCTATCTCTAGGCCAGAGAATCTCCACTGTCATCCCTGAGCTGGGATTTAAGAGCATCTCTTGAGCTGACTGTCAGGTGTGAGCCGGCAGGCTTGAGACAAAGGGGACAGGAGGAATGATTGCTTATATCAAGGGAGAGCGCTGCCTGGAAGGCGTCTCAGCAACATCTCTGTGATCTCTGATGACTCTAGAGGCTCCTGAGCCGGGAGCTACCAGCGTGGACCCAGAGACCCGGCAGAGGCGGCAGCACTCTGCTTAAAACTACAGCTGGCTTGTGTTTTCGGCCTCAGACAATAATTACAGCTGCCAGGGCTCCTTGGAGAGATAATTACAGAAGGGATTCAGCACATTCATTTTATCTACACACTAAACCATCAATTAAATCATTACTATCTAATCCTATTCTGGAGTCTAGAAATGTTCTATGAATGTGTAATTTTGGAGTTTGTTTTCAGAGGATTTTAAGTGAAAAATTGCCTGATTTCCAGTGCCAGCAGCAGCCCATGTGTGTGCTTTCCCCGTGGAGACAGAGCCAAAGAAGGTTCCTGTCTTGTGGTGGCTGCCTCTCTGAGGGCTCTGGGCCACAGGGGCCAGGGGGCAGGCAGAACGACTTGGTAGGCAGTGCCCTGTTTTGCCTTTGATCTCCCAGAAAATTCCTGATTTTCCAGAACAATAAGAGGAGCAGCCTCTGGGACAAAGGGGAGGGTGGCTTATTTTGCCAGGAGGTTTTCAGGAGGGTCCTCCCTGCTGGAGTTTTTGTGGTGACTATACAACAGCGTCCCTCACACAGAGTCAGGGAGGAGGTCTTCTCACTCAAGAACCCTCAAGAGGGTGATATTTAAAAGCACAGGTGTGGGGGGCTGGATGGTAGCACACCCAATAGAACACATGCATTATCACACACAAGGACCTGGGTTCAAGCCCCTGCTCACCACCTGTAGGAGAGAAGCTTCATAGATGGTAAAGCTGTGCTGCAGGAGTCTCTCTTTCTCTCTATCTTCCCCTTCCCTTTCAATTACTCTCTGTCTCAGAAAGAAGGAAAGGAGGCAGGAAGGGAAGGAGGGAGGAAAAGAAAAGAAGGAGAGAGGGGAGAAGGGGAAATTTGGTTGCCAGGAGCAGTGGACTCATTGTGCAGACACCAAGCCCCAGTGATTACCCTGGTGGCAGTTAACATTAAATTAAATTATTGAATGATTAAAAATTAATAATAAAAACAAAAGTGAGCTGTAGTCAGCCCCCAGCTGACTCAGCCACTCTGAGCTGTGTGTCTTTAAGCAAGCTTCTGAGCCTCTCTGAACTTCAGAGTATTCAGGTTTTAACAGTAACAGGCCCCACCCAACAAGTAGAGTTGTGAAACTGAAATGAGAAATGTACATAGCATGTTTAGCTGCTGCCAGGTAAATTCTGACTGCTTATGCTGTTTAATATACATGTAAGTGCAAGGGAAGGAGAAAATCAGAAGGGAGGAATTCTATGTTCAAATAGGCTGCCATGAGGCCTAGGTTATGTGGCATGAAGGCTGATGAGACCATGAGGCCTCAGGCTTTGAGTCCAGCTTCACAGCTGCTACCTCTCAGCCCTGCCCTACAGCTGACTACAGTTCGGCTGTGTGCCTCCTCCTTCCCTGACCCTGTCCTTCCTCAGCTCCTGTCTTATGAGCTTGGTGTGTTTTGTTGTTGTTGTTGTTGTTGTTTGTTTTGTTGTTGTTTTTTGAGCTTTCACATCTAAGACACTTTTCATCTTTTGTCTACCATACTACACTTAGTATAATGCTGTAAAGGTCCACACACTTCATAAATGGCTAGATTTCTTCTTCTTTATGACCAAACCACACTCTGTTATGTATATTTTCTTTTTAAATATTTATAGATACATTTATGAGATAGAGAGTTATAATATCATTCTAGAATATATATAGTGCCAAGACACAGAACTCGAGACTTCACACACCAAGGCCTTCATTCTACTTGTTTTGAAATCTCTCAGGATGATACTATATATTTTTTTAATGTTTTGTTTATTTATTTGTTGGATAGAAACAGGGGGAGCAGAGAGAGTTCAGAGGGAGAGAGACAGAGAAGACACCTGCAGCACTGTGTCACCACGTGCGAATTTTCTCCCTTGAAGGTAAGGACTGGGGGTTTGAACCCAGATCCTTGAGCACTGTAATGTGTGCACCACTCAGACCTGATGATATTATATTTTCAAATTAATAGTTTGGGTATAGATACCCAAAAGTGAAATTGCTGTATCATGTGGTAGTTTTATTTTTAATTCAGAATATCTCAAACTTCTCGTCACAGGGTAGAACCCAAGCTCCTTAGAGGGCAACAGAGCCCTTCCTGCCCCACTCCTGCCTTTGTCCTTCACTTGACATGTACCCCAGACACAACACACAAACCACTTCTAGGATGCTGGAAACACTGTGTCCTGTGACATCCCCCTGCTTGAGATTCCTGCCTGGAGCAGTGGGGCTTTGACCCAAGCATAACCTCCTCTCTGTACAAATACCTTTGTCATACTTCCCATACATAGTACTAGGGAATGTTTTGTGATTGTGTGTTTCTTCTCTGAAATAGACTGTGAGCTCATGGAGAACAGAGGTTGGATCTCATGTGTCTTTGAATCTTTTACCTTGTGTGGGCCCTGGCACATGAGTTGTTTCTCAGCATTGACTGAATGAGAGAAAAAAAAAAAACGGAGGAAGTGCAGGTCCACTTTCAGCTGATCTCAATATGAGCTGTGTGAGTCCCTTTCCTGATTCTCATAAGGGGGTTCTTCATGATGATCCCTGAACAATTTCAGTGGATTTGCACGTGTAAACGTCTAGTCACTGAGAAACTAAATGGAAGCACTGACAAGGCCTGAAAGCTTGTAGTCTCCCTCTCAGAAGATGTTTGTATGGTCCACAAGGGAGCACACTGAGTTAGGAGCCTTGTCTGCAGCTTCTTCAGAGACTGGAAACTCCCTCACCACCACCTCCATTAATGTTCAACTCTGGTTTCACTGTGAGATGAGTCCAAAGCAAAGGAAGAACCTTGTCTGTCTGGTTACAGTGGCAGGACTTTAGGTCTAAGGGAGAATGGGGGCAGCAGGAGTCTTAGTCTCCAGAGAATGAAGGGAATGGTGGAGGACGTTGCTAATGATAGAAGGAGAGAGAAGATGATGGGTAGACAGGAGATTTTAAACATGGTGGGGGAAGCAAAGGAGGGAAATATATATATATATATATTAATATATAATAATATTAACATACATATATATATATACCACCCCCTCCTGAAATGCACTTTTAAAAGGATGCAGAAAGAGTCATGATTTGAAAGAGAGCCAGGATCGGCGAAAGTAAAGAGTTGGGTGAAAAGCTTTAAAGGGGGAGTCGGGTGGTGGCACAGCGGGTTAAGCGCATATGGCGCAAAGCACAAGGACCGGCGTAAGGATCCCGGTTCAAGCCTCAGGCTCCCCACCTGCAGGGGAGTTGCTTCACAGGCGGTGAAGCAGGTCTGCAGGTGTCTATCTTTCTCTCCCTCTCTCTGTCTTCCCCTCCTCTCTCCATTTCTCTCAGTCCTATCCACCAACGACATCAATAACCACAACAATGTTAAACAACAAGGGCAACAAAAGGGAAAATAAATAAATAAATATTTTAAAAAAGAAAAGAAAAGCTTTAAAGTATTGAGGATACAGAAGGTGGTGGATGGAGATCACCTGAGGAGGGTAAGAGACTGGAAGGAAGGGATCACTGGGGGCAAGGTGACAGAAGGGAGAAAAGTGACTGGGCAGTGGGTATGGATGGCAAGAATATGAGGTCTGGCTGGTCTGGTCTCAAGGAGTGAAGTCTGCCTCCCTGGAGGAAGTAGGGTGAACAGACTCTCCTGGGAGTGGGCAGGAAAGCCGACCTTTTCTCAGCTGCCCTCCCACCGTTGTTTGAGAGGAGACCTGAGCTGTTTCCTCGGGCATCTATTCATTCATCACCCAGTGTTCACACACCGTAAATCTAATATGCCCCTGGCCTCCCACCACCTCATGCCCTAACCTGCCTGTCTGAACACCACCTCCCCTCCTGCTGCCCTGGACTGTACTCTTGTGGCCTTTCAGTGACCTTGTGTTCAGTGTGCCTGCCTATAACACAGCCTCAGCTGCCTTATGTCTTGTCAGCTTTCCTACCTGGAATGTCTGCTCTGTCCAGGACACTGTGGTAAATGCTGTACTTGTATGTATTAGCTAATATTTTATTACCATTTTAATGAGAGAGAGATACAAAGAGAGACCAGAGCACTGCTCAGCTCTGGCTTATGATAGTGCTAGGTATTGAACGTAGGGCCTTGGTCCCTCAGGCATGAAAGTCTTTTGCATAAACATTATGCTGTCTCTCCAGCCCTGTATTATCTAATCTAACCCTCACCTTATAAGGCAAGCATCTCTCTTTTATTTTTTTATCTTTATTTATTTATTGGAGAGAGACAGTCATAAATCCAGAGAAAAATGGAGAGATAAGAGAGAAAGAGAGACAGAGAAACACCTGCAATCCTGCTTCACCACTTGCAAAGATATCCCCTACAGGAGACCAGGGGCTCAAACCTGGGTCCCTGTGCACTGTAACATATGTGTTCAACCAGGTGCACCACCAACTGGCCCCCATGAGGCAAGCTTCTCCATAAATGCAAAAGTGAAGTGGAGCTTCACTAGCTTCTCCAACAGCATGAAGCACATAAGTGGTAGACAGATGGTTTGAATCATATGTGGCATAGAGATAACTAGAGCAGAGAAACTTGATAAAAACTGTCTCCTAGACTCTGTAAAAGCTGGTAGTTCTGTTATGGTGGTTATCTTTGGGAGCTGGGAGGGCAGGAATATGGAACTGGTAGTGGGTGTTGTATAGACCTATATGCTATAATCTTGCTATCTTGTAGCCTACTGTTAATCACAAATTAAAAAAAAATTTTAAACCAGCAGTTCTGTGAGTGAGATCAGAAATTTTGATGGTGGGTAAGTAAATGGCATATAAACACATAAAAGTGTAAAACTATGACCTGAAATCTTAGCATTTATCCAGCGTTAAATCATTAATAATATTTTTACCTAAGTGGTAGAGTTAGAATATCAAAGTAGCAGGGCAGTGGCACACCGGCTTAAGCACACATAGTGCAAAGTGCAAGGACTGGCGCAACGATCCTGGTTCAAGCCCCCAGCTTCCCACCTGCAAGGGGGTCACTTTACCAGCGATGAAGCAGGTCTGCAGGTGTCTCATCTTTCTGTACCCCCTCTCTGTCTTCCCTGTTCTCAATTTATCCCTGTTTTATTCAGCAACAACAGCAGAAGCAAAAACAACAACAATGGGAAAAAAAAAAGATGACCACCAGGAGCAGTGGATTCGTAGTGCTGGTACCAAGCCCCAGCAATAACCCTGGAGCCAAAAAAAGAAAAAAAAAAAAAGAATATCAAAGTAGTTTGTATAATTTGTCCAACATATTTTCCCTCTACTCTCTTGTGTGTTACATGTCGATGGCTTTGGATTGGACCACGAGAATTGCTTTGGGCAATAGAGTAGGTGTGGGATGACAATTCCAGTGATGTCTTTAAGAAGCATCACCTATTTGTCCTCACCAGCTTGTGTATTTGGCAGCTCTCCTGGATATTCCCCATATTCTGGAATGAGGAGACACAGAGGCAATCTCTATCTGTCTGGAGGTCTGCAGAGTGATAGACAACTAACAAGTCCACGAGCAAGAAATAAACAACTAAGATGGGGGTGGGGTATTTGTTATTGCAGCAAAAGCTAACTAGTACAGATATAAACTGGCATCTGTTTGACTCCATATGGTGAGTTTAAAATCAGTGATCCTCTGTCTACCCCATTGTTCTATGAACAAAGCCTTTTGGACTGGAGCCAGATGTGAACCTCTCTGTAGCCCTTTTAGCTGTTCCTGGTGCACGTTTCTTTTTTCTTTCTCCCCTCTTCCTTGAAAAAAAATTTTTTTTCACATACTTATACACCTCAGCAGATATGTCACTACCATTTCTCTGCCAGTCCTTTTAGAAGACAACTCTGAGTTATCTGTCAGACACAACCAGTTTCTCATGCGATCAGTCAGTTTATGGATTACAAAGCCATGCTGATTTTAAAAGATCTTTTCTGTGCTGTTATTATTCACCTCAATTAAAAACATGAGACTGAAACAATGCCTGATAATTCCTTGGAAAGTTCTTTTGTTTTCATCCTGCTGGCATGAAGTCACTAGCCCTGATGACTAAATGAGTTATCATGTTTTTTGGTAATTTACTTGCTGTTGTTTTGCTTCTGCTCTTTTGCCCCCCATCTTATCATCTGCTTCGATATAACCCTAATTTTCAAAACCGGTAGGACCTGCAGTGAACAATATGTAGTAAAACTGAGTAACTAAAAGTCCCTTGTTCTCTTAAGTCCTAAAATTGAATAGAATCGCCCTTAAAATCATCTTATATACATGGAGCTTGGATTATGGTAGAGGAAGGCAAGTCACAAACAGTAGATCACTTACTGTAAGATAGAAGGTGAAAACACAGCAGAAAGATGTCATTAAGAGCATCTGGGGGGCGGGGTTAGATAGCATAATGATTCTGCAAAGAGACTCTTGAGGAGGAAGAGGAAGGAGGGGAAGGATGGGGAAGAAGAAGAAAGAGAAGGAGAACAAGAGTAAAAGATTTATTAAGAACATCTGGTGACTACTTTTGCGTTGGGTGCTTAGGGGCATAAAAGTCTCCAAAGTAAGAAAGGTGACTGAGGTTCTGATCTCTCCTCCACTAGCCCCCTAGAAGCCTCATCTTATCTGTCAAGCTCAGGAGAGCCACAAGAGCTCAGCTTTCCCACAGATAACAAACCAACCCAGAACTCATCCAGAGCCAGCTGCCCTAGTCCTAGACTTGCTACATCCTCTTGTCACTTGTCTCCCTATCTCCAGCCCCACTTGGAAAAGCCCTGGTCCTCGGATTCTCCAGAGGCCAAGCCACCATTACCTTTGTTTATGAGGCTAAACCTCTGTCCTTGTGCTAGCCTAGCCCTGGGCTGTCTCTTCCCAGGTGGGTCAGCAAGTCCTAAAGGATGCTTGTTTCCAGATCTCACATGTCCTGACTGTCCTTCCTTTTCTGCTGTCACCTGAGTCCCTGGGTCTTCAGCTGTTCATCTTCAGAGTTTTCAAGTGAGCCCCAAGCATGGACAACTCCTCAGCCACCCCAAAGCACAGGTGGTAGCACTTAATGGATCCCTAAAGGTAGCAGGTGACATTAGTGAAGACAGACAAGACAGATTGTGATAATTCTGTAGCTGGGAACAAAGCTTTCACCTCAGTCATCATTCCAGCCAATAGGATTCTACCTGCAAAGGATACATTTTACATCATTATGCGACGGGATAGTCTCTCGGGCTCAGCATTTCAGGCTGAGATAGTATGTTTGCATTTGCCTTTGATAACCTAAGTCCCCTTCAAGAACTTCTCACTAGACTGTCCCACAAGTAGATTCCTTCTTACCAGTCAACCAGGCTAAGGGGAGATCTTTCTACTTACCAAGTGGAATCTAATTCACACCAAGACCAATGTTCACAGCACCGTGGAGAGACACCCTATGTGGTCTCCTCTCAGCCATATTTTCAGAAGAGAATAGATATTGAGATAAAAGAAAGCTAAGTGTGTTGGTAGGTTTTTGTTTATTTGTTTGACATGGTGAAAATACTTGAGATGAAAAGCTAATAGTAGAAATTGCAGCACAAGTGTTATTAATAGCATAATAATATGTCTCTACACCTTTGAGGAAAGAGAAGACTGTTTCTCTCAACTCTCTTTTTATTTATTTTTTCTTTTTTTCTTTTTTTTAATTTAAGAAAGGATTAATTAACAAAACCATAAGGTAGGAGGGGTACAACTCCACACAATTCCCACCACCCAATCTCCATAACCCACCCCCTCCCATGATAGCTTTCCCATTCTCTATCCCTCTGGGAGCATGGACCCAGGGTCATTGAGGGTTGCAGAAGATAGAAGGTCTAGCTTCTGTAATTGCTTCCCCGCTGAACATGGGCGTTGACTGGTCGGTCCATACTCCCAGTCTGCCTCTCTCTTTCCCTAGTAGGGTGTGTCTCTGGGGAAGCTGAGCTCCAGGACATATTGGTGGGTCCTTCAATCCAGGGAAGCCTGGCCAGCATCCTGGTGGCATCTGGAACCTGGTGATTGAAAAGAGAGTTAACATATGAGGCCAAACAAATTGTTGAGCAATCATGGGCCCAAATCTTGGAATAGTGGAGAGGAAGTGTTAGGGAGGTACTCACTGCAAACTCTAGTGTACTTCTGCTTTCAGGTATATATTTTGCAGTAGTTTATGGATATGTGTGAACATAAGCTCTCTCTCACAGAAACTGGTGTATATCTAGGTTATGGGACTTTGTTAGAAAGTGAACCACCTGAGATGAAATTAGAGTGTACTATGAAAGGAAAGGTCTCACCCGAGTAATGAAGCTGAAGGGTTGTCATTCCACTCGTGAAGTCTCTGGACACAGTCTGAGGTGAAGCATGTTGAGGTGGCAATCGTTGCGTTTCAACTCTCTTTTTAAACAGTAAACACATTTAAGGTTCTTCTTTTCCCCTGATGCTTCTTAAGCCTAGAAGACCTTTCCTCTACAGTCTTACCATATAAATTCTCCATAATCTGTGGCCCACGAGGTGACATAGTAGTAAAGCACTGGACTCTCAAGCATGAGGTCCTGAGTTCAGTCCCAGGTAAGTGAACTCTAGTTCTCATTAATTGACAAGTAAATCTTTAATAAAAAATAAATTATACATAATCCTCAAGATCTGTTTAAGTGCTGCCTCCTCCCAGAAGTCACCAATAAACTGCACTTGACTTAGAATAAAGTGTTCCTATGCTATTTATTTTTTACTACATGTGAAGAGGCGAGAGATTTCATGGGGGGAGGGGAAGAGAGAGAAGCCTGAGCACTCCGGCACATGGGATGCTGGGGAGAAAACTAGGAACCTGAGGTGTGCACGTGCAATGCTCCAACATGTATTTTCCCAGCCACTCCTGAGATGTTTTGGTTGTGATTTACATTGCTTATTTGATTACCTACCTCTAGTTTTCACTTTACATGCTTCCTCAATTTTGTGACCTCCCCCTTTAAAACAATTATTATCAGTGATTTAATAATGATTAACAACATCGTAAGATAACAGAAGCACAATTCCATACAGTTCCCAACACCAGAGTTCTGTGTCCCATCCCCTTCATTGACAGCTTCCCTATTCTTTCTCCCTCTGGGAGTATGGACCAAAATTCTTTGGGGGGGGGGTTGCAAATATGGGGAAAGTATATAAATATTTCATCTCCTAAGCAAAAGATCAGTACTCATCTTCAGAGAGCATTCTGAATATCTTCCTAGTACAGCTTCAGCATCTCATCTCTGCATTCTCTTCTCTTGGTACCCTGTGCCTACCCCTGTGGTGCCACAGCATGTTCCAATGCTTCTCGAGGGTGGGACGGGAGCATTATTCAGTGTTGCATAATCAGTACATGGCATAATGCCCGGTACAACATTGACTAATTCTAGGTGGATAGAATTTACTTTTCTTCTATCTTATAACTTGAAAAATGATTGTTGGTATATTAGGTGGACTTGCCTAGTTTATCTATGAATGTGTAGGAGTAGCCCAGTGATAGCTCAGAAAGCTAAAGAAACATCATTTCTTAATGTCTAAATGAACCCTACCTTAATTTTATCCCCTGACTGGAAGATAATGCAGTGAAATCAAGTTCCAGCCATTGTCTCAGGTGAGCTTCATGGCAACTCAAAAGCCCAGGTAGTTCTCAAAAAGATTTCTGCAGGAGATACTGAGCCCCAGAGATAAGTATGGTGGCAAAAATAATAATAATAATAAAGAAAAGATTTTATAAATAATAGCATGAGCAGAGTCACATACCTAAGGAAATAGATTTTAAATTCTACAATGAAATTATAAAATGTTATTGAAAGAATTTAAGGTGTAACCAACTGGGACACCATTATGGTAAGAATTGGACAACTCAATCCATATTGCTTTATGTAATAAGAGCCAAAATTGCAGTAGGGTTTTTTTCCATGAAAATATAAATGCAAAAATATTAGTAGAAAAGGCTGGGAGGATACTATTCAGAAAATGTATGATGCTACCTACCAACCTTAATTCAGTCATTTCATAATGAGACAGTGTAGGGTTGACATTATTTGACTCTAGAGCCACTAGTACAGAACAGAACTCAGGGGCAGGGATAGATAGCATAATGACAAAAAGACTCTCATGCCTGAGGCTTCTAAGTCCCAGGTTCAATCCCCTGTTCCACCATAAGCCAGAGCTGAATAGTTACCTGGTTAAAAAAATGTATGTTGAAGAGTCAGGTAGCGATACAACTATTAAAAGCATAAAAATTACCATGTGTTATGATCTGGGTTCGGCCCCCCAGTCCCCCCACCTGTAGGGAGAAGCTTCACAGTGATGGAGCATGCTGCAAGTCTTTCTCTCCCTCTCTCTCTCTCTCTCTCTCCATATATATGTCCCTCTCTGGCCGTATTTCTCTGTCTCTGTCATAATAATAAAAAAAAAATTTTGAGGAGGTATTAGCTATTTTTAAAAAAGATCATTGAGTTTCATAATTATTTTCTGTGCATTTTCTTTTTTGTTTGTGTGTCTTCAACAATGTTTGATAATTGTTTATTTTTTTAAGATTATTTATGAGAAAGATAGGAGGAAAGAAAAAGAACCAGACATCACTCTGGTGCATGTGCTGCTGGGGATTGAACTTAAGGACTGATGTTTCTCCACTGTGCCATCTCCTGGATTATGCATTTTCTTATATGCATATTTCTAACAATATTTATTTGAGGTATATATGACATAAGTAATGTGAGGGGAAAGTTGATGCAGAAATAAACATGAATCTTAGTATATTAAAAATATATCTCTACAAGAGAATCATGTTAATTTAAAAGCAAGTTTCGAGATAATGGTTGTTTCCTAAAAAAAAAAAAAAAAATTCCTTTCTGCTTGAAATTGACTTGCCGGTTGTTTATCCCAGCAATCTTTCAAGATGCTTCTTAACATTACAAGCATTATTTATTGATTGTGGCTTTCTGTTCACGTAATCATGAGTCCAGTTTCCTTGAAAGCAATCACTTGGCAGAAAAAAAAGACAAAATTTCTTTCCTAGTGG
Organism: Erinaceus europaeus; assembly: GCF_950295315.1. Classification (NCBI taxonomy): domain Eukaryota; kingdom Metazoa; phylum Chordata; class Mammalia; order Eulipotyphla; family Erinaceidae; genus Erinaceus; species Erinaceus europaeus. Next base: position 68,401,172 of record NC_080178.1, read on the forward strand.
AGTTGTATTCTAGTGGGAGAAGCAGATAATAAACATGGTCAATGAGTATATTATAGAATATTGAAAAGAGCAAGTGTTAGCCATGTGAGTCGTAAATGCTATAAAAAAAAAACCAACCATATAACATGGTTCTTTAACCATGTAACATGATTCTCTGGCTGTTTTAATTATTTTTAATAATTATTTTTATTTTATTTTTAATTATTTTTCATTTGGGGGGATTAATGGGTTACAGTCAATAGTAAATATAGTTGTTGGTAGATATATAAAATTTCTCAATTTTCTTCAAAACACTATAAATCCCCCCCACTCCCAGACCTCCTTCAACACCATACCAGGATCTGGAAATCCCCCCCCCACCCCAAAGTCCTTTACTTTGATGTGATATGCCAAAACCTATTCCTAATTCTACTTTGTTTTTTCTCTTCTGTTCTTATTTTTCAACTTCTATCCATAAGTGAGATTATCCCATATTCATCATTCTCTTTCTGGCTTATCTCATTTTACATAATTCCTTCAAACTCCATTCAAGATGAGGTGAAGGTGAATTCACCATTTTTAATAGCTGAGTCATATTCTGTTGTGTATATATACTACAATTTACTCAGCCACTCATCTGTTGTTGGTCACCTGGGTTGCTTCCAGGTTGTGGTTATTACAAATTGTGCTGTTGTGATCATAGGTGTACACAGATCTTTTGGATGAGTGTGTTTGGTACCTTAGGGTATATCCCCAGGAGAGGAATTGCAGGGTCATAGAATAGGTCCACTTCTATGATTTCTCCAGACTGCTCTCCACAGGGGTTGGTAAAGCAGAGGGTAATCTCAGTAGTTGTGGTATGGGACTCACAGAGAATTGGAAGATTTGAGCAAAATCTTCAAGGGGAATAAGTAAATCTATATCCTCAAAGAACAGCCCATGTAGAGGCCTTAAGGAAGTTTGTACAAAGAATAATGAGAAGAATAATTCATTAAGGCAGAGTGAGCAAGGGGGAGTAATAGAAGATGACATCAGAAAGACAGCAGCATAGGTAGAGTAGGACTATGATTCATACTCAGATGAAAAAAAGTGCCATTGCTGGATTTCAAAGAGAAGATGACTTGATCTGAGATTACAGATGTTGAGAGAAGACTGTGGGACTTCACAGAGAGCACAATGGTTGTATAAACAGCTTTCATGCCTAAGGCTCTGAGATCCCTGGTTCAGTCCCCCACACAACCATCTCCAGTGCTCTGGTGTGCAGGGGGTGGGGAGGATAGACTGTGGGTGCAAGGGTGACAGTGGGAAGATCCACTTGGAGTCCACTATTAGCCAAATGGAAAAATAGAAGCTTAGCCTGGTATAGCAGCAGGGGTGAGTGATGAGAAATGATTATAGTCTGGATATATTTTTGGAAAGAAATTAAATAGGCTTTCCTAATGTTGTGATAGAAAGTAAAGGAGTCCAACAGTATGAGTCTGAGCACTGGAAAGAAATATTAAATAGTTCCCTTGAAGTGGCTGAGGAAGAATGCTGGTGGTGCTGCCTATAACTTTAGAATATGACCTTAATTAGAATTAGAGTTTAGTTATAGTAAGATCATGATTTTATTAGAATTGGCTCTTAACAGTCTGGAGAACTCTCAGAAGGCTAGAAGTGGACCTACTCTATGGCCCTGCAATTCCTCTCCTGGAGATATAGTCTTAGGGAACCCAACATACACATCCAAAATATCTGTGTACATCTATGTTCACAGCAGCACAATTTGTAATAGGCAAAACCTGGAAGCAACCCAGGTGTCCAACAACAGATGAGTGACTGCGTAAACTGTGGTGTGTATATATACACAACTAGAATACTACTCACGATTAAAATAGGTGGATTCACCTTCTTCACTTCACCTTGGATGGAGTTTGATGGAATCAAGTAAAGTGAGATAATCCAGAAAGGAGAAGGATGACTATGGGATGATCTCACTCATAGGCAGAAGTTGAAAAATAAGAACAGGAGGGAAAACACAAAGTAGAACTTGGACTATATTTGGTATATTGCACCAGAATAAAGGGCTCTGGGGTGGGATGTGTAGTGTTCAGGTCTTAGAATAAGATGGTGGAGGTAGACCTAGGTGGAGGGGTTAGAGTATTTTGTAGAATACTGAGAACTGTTACATATGTACAAACTACTGTGGACTGTAAACCATTAATTTGCTGAAACTACTAACTCTTAAAGAGCAGTCTGCTCAAAGTGTAGTTGTCTTCACACTGCTTTATATATAGTCTTTTTTTTTTCTTCCCTCCAGGGTTATCGCTGGGGCTTGGTGCTAGCACTATGAATCCACTGCTCCTGGAGGCCTTTTTTTTTTGCCCCCTTCCAATTTTTGTTGCCCTTGTTGTGGTTAGTTATTGTTGCTATAGCTGTTGTTGGATTGGACAGAGAGAAATGGAGAGAGGAGGGGAAGACAGAGAGGAGAGAAAGATAGACACCTGCAGACCTGCTTCACCACTTGCAAAGCGACCCCTGCAGGTGAGGAGCTGGGGGCTTTGAACTGGGGTCCTTACGCTGGCCCTTGCGCTTTGCCATGTGCGCTTAATGTGCTGCACTACTGCCCAGCCCCCTATATATGCGTCTTAAAAATAGGAGTAAGGAGTAAATATTCTCTCTTTGGGAAAGTAAAGAACCTTATCAGATTCTAAGCTTCAGGCATGATATTTCTTCATATATGTGCAAAACTGTAGTAATCAATTATCAGCAACATCCCAAGAAAGATTTCATGCTTCTTAAATACAAGTTTAACAATATTAAGTCCATATAAGACTGAATCATGTAATGAGTCACTTCCATTTTTGACAAGCTTTTTAGTTCTAAGCCCTTGAATACTTCCTATAATCAAAACCCATTTTCAAATTTACAGGAAGATATCATCTGATGAGCCACTTAATCTCTTCTTGTTCTTAATTTGGGGTCATTTCAATGTCCTGTCTCACATCAGCCGTCATTTTTGTGATCAAAATGTCATTTTGCATTAGGGTTTTCCCTGAGACAGTGACCATCTTTAGTTTAAATCCAATTTAACTCTAATCAGATCCATAAGTCTTAGAACAATTGAATTTGCTTAAAATCCCTTATGTTCAGATTGTAACCACTACTTCCTGTTGATGCTACTGAAGTTCTTGATACCTTCTAAATTTCGTGTGCCTCTCAGGAGGTGACTGGGTCTGATAACAAAGACAGTGCTACTACTGAAGGGGGCCCAATACCAGCACTGGAACAAGCTAGATCAGCCTTAGAGTGGACTGTCATCTCCAGTGTTGATGCCACTATAGCTACCACCCCATCCCCTCACCACCGAAATCCTATAAGATTGGTGTTCTTCTGAACCATAAAGAAATTATCTTTCCTTGCTTATTAGGTTACAAGAATTTGGAAAGGTGCTGTAATTTGCTTATTTTGTTTGGTTTAGTTGCTTCCAAGCCCACCCACTCCCCATAAGACAGGCCAAGGGATTGGGCCACAGCACAATTCAACAGTGCCATCCCCCACATTGCCCTTATGAATAAACTGTGGGTATGCTTGACTTGCCCTAGAAGTCTGTCTTCAGAAGCCCTTAGTAAAGATGATATCACCACTCTATCAGACATGGAATCTCATTCATCCTATCATCCATGACTGCTAGACCAAATGCACTCTGGGACCTTAGTGGAATTTTTCAGAGTAGAAAAACAAAAGATGCTAGGTCCTGACAAGGTCAGGTCCCAGAAAAGGAGGAGACAGTATGCAACAGTGTACCCAAGTATGCTACCCAGCTACCCAGAGTATTCCCAGATTCCAGCTAATTGTACACACATGAAAACTTACTCACTAAACCAAGTCCAGCTCTGGAGGTCCAATTTAAGATGTATTGTTCCTCATCTATCTACTGGAAGTTAAGACTCATATTTGTCTCTGTTTCAACATTGTTTTATGCACAATTTAGTTATTTAGCTTCTCACAATTGTAATTTCTCCCTTTGTGAGCCCTTTGAGAGAAGGATGTGTCTTAATCGCTCTCTATTTCTTCCCAGTCTTGTCACAGTGCCTGGTAGATATTTGATATGTGATAAGACTATACAATGAGCATTCTTTTCATATCTGTGATCCATATGTATATCTTCTTTAGAAAACTATCTATTTGGATCTTTTGCCTAATTTTATTGGATTATTTTGTTGTTGCTGCTGCTGATATTGCTGTTATTGATCTGTATGGTTTCTTTATATATATTTTATATCAGTCCCTTTCTCCACTTCAGTTACTAGAGAAATGCACATTAAAACCACTATGAGATTCCATCGCATACTTGTGAGTACGGCCTAATCAGAAAAACAGAAAATGACAAACATTAATGAAGATATGGAGAAAAGGAGGCTCTGTTACATTACTGATGGGAGTACAAACTGGTACAGCCCCAATGGAGAACAGTCTGGAGAAACCCTAGCTAAATGGAAATACCTTATAATCCAGTGATACCACTCTTAGGCATGTACCTAAATGAAAACACTAATTTGAAAGGACATATACACCCTAATGTTCATAACATTGTTCACAAAAGTCAAGGAGTGGAAACAACCAAATACCCACCAATACATGACTGAGGAAAGAAGTCACAGGGTATATATTCAAGGGACTAGAACTCTGTGATTAAAAAAAATGATGTTATATCCTTTAGGACAAAATGAATGGAACTAGAGGTGATTATGCTTAGTAAATAAGCAAGGAAGTGGAAGACAGCTACCAGATGGTTTCACTCCTGTGTGGAATATATATAACTAAAGCACAAGAACTTGCAAAAAGAAATTAATAACAATCAAAAGAATCACCAAACTGTCTCTAAGACTTTGTGAGAACTATGATGGTTATGGGGAAAGGGACACAGAACTTTGGTGTGGGTGTGATGTGGAGTATACCCTGTGAATGTACCCTGTACTCTTATTTTCTAAACAATTATAAAATCATTAATAAACACTTTAAATAAAAAACCATATGGATGAAAACCAAAGCATTGTTTTTTTCTTCTTCTTCCTACAGAAACGATGACTGTATTAGGCGGATTGCTTGTGCCAAGGACACAGTAGGATAACCGTCTTACCAAAATCTTAAGTAACTTTTCCATCCAACAACTCCTGGACTATTCCAGTGACCAAAAGTTCAGCTGTAACCACAGCAATAACTGGCCCTCTTTCCAGACTGGATTTGGTGACCACAAATGACCCAGCTGTCTTCTGGTGGCATGAGATGGTGCACTACAGAGGAAGCACATTTCTTCTGACCAAGAACAGAGTCTGGACTGTGGAAGAAAGCAACTGTGAGGGTTCTAGGTGGACCTAGTGTACCAGGACTCTTAGATATGAACATTAGGCCCTTGATGATGGGGACACAGTGCAAGCCTTGGCAGTGTCACTCAGACATGATGCTATTTGTTTGAAAGCCCTGGAAGGACAGAATACTTAAAATATTATCCAGGTGCTAAATTGACAGCAGATAAAACCCCCACTGGACTATCTTTGAATTAAGTATTTATAGAAAACGGTTGTGCCCCGAGAAGTACCCTAGCTTCACAAGGGATAGCCCCAGGAGAATAAAAGGATAAGCAAGTGTCCCCCTGGAGAAAATCTAGTGCAAGGAGAATGTGTTCACAGCAAAGTCACTGCCCCGCTCCCATGCACATGGCAGAGAATACCCGTTCTTCACGGCTCTCTCTCCTGCTAAGTCACACTCCTCAACACTGTTTTCTAGATAGCCAGCCATCTGCCTTGCAGTTGGTGTTGGCATTAGAATGAAAATTAAATGTCAGTCCTTTAAAGAGGCACAAATCTCAAGGGTATACATATTATCCATAATACCTTTCCCCAAACACCTCGGCCATTGGAAGAACAGCCTCAGATGCAGGTGCAGCAGTGTGTGAGATAAACTCAGACAGAGAGAGAACATAGCCCTCCCCCTGTGGGAAGGCACAACTTTGGGGCCTTCTTGGCCAGAGTGCCTTCTGGGGCATCTCCACATGCAGCAGTCCCAACGGTATAGCCTTGGACAGCCATAATCAGGTTTCCTTTCACTTCCAGACACATACATCACTTTCACAGCACTTGGGGAATGGAAATACCTACAGGAGTGAAGGTCAAGGGCTCTCCCCGGGTATCTCATTCATTATTCAGCATCCTTTGTGACCACACCAGCCAACCCACTTGCCAGCCTGCTCCTCATCCTTTTTGCTTCTGTCTCCATACAAATGAAACCAAAGGTCTGTCTCAGCATGCCTAGGGAGGAAGGGCCTCTCCATATCCTCTCTCCCATGATGGGTGTGAGGTGTCCCATTCACGTATTTGTATCACTTCTCCAAGACAACATTTCTCTTCATGGAAATCCCTTTGCAGCAGAATCCAGAGTTGAATTATAGTTGCTCTTCCTGGGAAGCTCATTCTCTTCATTCAGATCAACACTGTAACATAGGACTAGGTGGGTAGAAGCAGGATCGGTACACCTCTTCATAAAGTTGATGTTGCCACCACTGTCTAGTGTAAGAAACTCTAACCTGATGCCCAGATCCAAAAAGGATGGAGACCTTTGATTGTGTGAGGCAGTGTCACTACGCTGCAGTTTCTTGTGTTTCCCTAGCCTGCTGGGTCCATTTTCATCTCTGATTCAGTTTTCAACCATGGAGATACAAAGGGAATCCAAGGCTCTGTCTCTCTATCTGATGACAGGAGGAGAATTTAACTTCCCTTGCCCAAGATTCCCCTCTACCTATTCATCTCCATTCTGACACCCCACCATACCAGTGTTTAGAACAAAAGCATGAAGGACTAGTGTCAGCAGGATGGTCAGCAGAAATATTGTCCCTGGAACCAAACAGATGAGGCTGGAAAGACAGCCCTGACAAACGCGGCTGACCACAGTAGATATCACATAGCCATTCCCATCAGTTTCGATGTGTCATTGGCAATGAGAGTCCAGGCAAAAGATCCTGGGAAAACTGTCTATTGTTGTCCCTTCAACATCTCCCTGCCCAGAGAACCGGTCGCTCTGGGGTGTTAATGAGTATGCTTCTAACTTATCCGTATGAAACAGGTGGCTTTGTAAAGGTCAACCAGCAGGGGTCTTCTCCACATGATGGGCAGGTGACTGTGTCTAGAAAGCTTGGCCTAGCGGAGCTATGGAGCCAGGGGCTGGTTATAAAGTTGAACTTTGTGAACCCAACTGCAGCTCTGCCTCTGTTTCTCTTGCATTCTGTTTGGTTTTTCCCATTTTTTCCTAGTAAATGTTCCTTTGGAAAAATGCCAACCTTGTCTTGTTGCACTTGGGAGGGGTTTGGGGCAGGGCAGGGGATTCTCCAATGTAATCTTCAGGGCAGAGAAGGAAATGAAGGTATCCTGAAAAACGGGAATGACAGGGGAAGGGGGAATGCCCTGTTCAGGTCTGAGGGAGAGACCATGGAGGGAGCCGGTGCCTGGCAGTGATTCACAGCCCCTTCCTCTTACTGCTTTTGTCTTCAAGGAGATTTGACCTGGATGTGTGTTGCTGGTCAAAGCATCTTTCTGCCCAGTGAACATTCAGCAGGCAATGTGATGTCCAGAAGGTACACTGGTATGTGAATAAAGCAGTAATAGTGGAGGGAGTGAAAGTGGGTGTTTGCAAAATGCTCCAGAAATCCCGATGCGAAAGGTGCTAGTTTAGAAATAAATACCTTGCATAAGACGGTATGTCATACTCTCACACTGAGCCAAGGAAACAGACAAAAGGTAGACGTGGGAAAAGCCCTTTTATGGTCACTCAATTCTGATGGAGCTGTTATTGCATAACTGGGTGTTACAAAGCCTAGTGGTTTAGACAGAAAGTTATCATCAGTCATGCACCTGTTGGTTGACTGGGCTTAGTGATTTGTTCTTGCCTGGAGTCTCATGGTTGCTATCAGATGGTGGCTGAGGCTGGTGTCACCTGAATGCTGGGCTGGGTAGGATAGTAGTGATGGGTTCTTCACTCAAGTGGCTGGCTCTGCTGCTGGCATGGCTGGAGCAACTTGAGGCCAATTGGGCATTTCTCACCATGTCGTCTTTCCATGTAGTTCACTTGGACTTTTCACAATGTGAAGTTTCAGTATAATCACTTTCTTTAAAAAATTTAATGTATTTATAAAATAGAAAATATCAACAAAACCATAGGATAAGAGGGGTAAAATTCCACACATTTCCCACCACCAGAGTTTAATATCCCATCCCCTCCATTGGAAGCTTTCCAATTCTTTCTCTCTCTGGGAGTATGGATGATAATCAGACTCTTAGCACAAAAGTTGCCTGGTCCCAGAGCTCACACTGCAAGAGGTCCCTATATATGCTGTAAATAACCGAGTGGTGGCACACCTGTTTGAGAGCACATGTTAGAGTGCTCAAGGACCCAGGTTTGAGCCCCTGGTCCCCACCTGCAAGGGGAAAGCTTCACAAGTAGTGAAGCAGGGCTGCAGGTGTCTTTCTGTCTCTCTTCCTCTCTATCTCCCCATACCCCTCAATTTCTGGCTGTCTCTATCCAATAAAGATTTTTAAAAAAACTTTAAAAAGCTAATAACAGTAACCTCTGCAGCAACACGGAGCTGTTCCCACCACAGGCTATTGGTCAACAGCAAGTCACAGGCCAGCCCAGTCTCGAGGGGGAAAGCTTGGACAGGATGGGCTATCTGAAAGGTGTCTCAGCAAGGTCACTTTGGAGGTAAAAGGAGTGGAAGCAGAGGTCCAAGGAAAGGGAAGGTGACTGGTGTCATTGGACCAGTGGGCTTCCTGTGTGGCTCTCACTTTAAAGAATACCCAATGTTAAAATGCACAAGGGATGGAGAAATAAGGGGCAGAAGAAACGGGAGAGGGTGCTCCCTGGAGAATTAGTTAGATCATAAGCTGAGGACAAGCAACTGGTTGCAACTGATACGGACTGTGTGACATTACAAGAAACCCTGGAGTCATTCTACTGACTGCTCAAGTGCTCGAGTTGGAAGCTGTGTTTCCCTTGTCTCTTAACCAAATGAAAGGTGCAAATGACATTTCCATGCTTAGGAACCTACCCAGAGATGACAGTGCAAAGCATGTTGGGGATAGGTTGCTTGTCCCTTTTCTGAAACTTCAGAATGACCAGCAGTCGACTCTTTGGAGGTTTTGTTTTCCAAATCTAGTATGAACGGGCACCACCATTTGCCAGCTGTCCCCTCCAGTGAGACACCTCATCACTCATGCTGCCCTCGGTCCTCCTCCAGCCCTCCCATCCCTCCCTCTCGCAGCAGCCCTGCCATATGAACTAGTCAGGGTCCAGTTCACTCTTCTCCCTACCCTCACCTCCTCCTGACTCAGCCACCTTAATAGATGTTATAAAAAGTGACTTCATGAACTAGGAAAAGGGTATAAATATGGATGAGCATATGGCCATAAGCAATGTCAGCAATCTGTGTGTGGATCTTGAAACTTCTGTGGTGATTTAAACTGCTTGACACATTTCACTGACGGCCACTGAGGGCTGCTTAGAGTCTCCAGCCTTCAAAATGGGCACCTCCATTCAGACCAAAGTAGACGGCCTCACCTGTTGCTTAACGGTCTGTTCTTAAGTCCAACCCATCATCTCTCTCACACAAAGGATTCTTTGGCTGGCTGCAGACACAGAATACAGCCAGGGGCTAGGTGTGGCCCCAGAGACCTCTCTGAGACTTAGGTTTCTGTGTGTCTTCCTGCAGTCCTCTTTCGGGACCTGAGAGAGGTAAGTCATACCCCTCAATGTCCTTTAAACAACCACCCCAGACTCTTTCCTAGCAGACCCTGTGATGACTGCCACAGAGCTGCTATTTATTACTTTTGTCTTCTAAGTCAGAGATAAGCCATTGGTAATGTGCAGGGAATTCTTGAACATCTTAGAAATGTCCTTTTCAGAGAAGAAGCAAGGGCTGGTGAAATAGTTCACTATCAGTATCCAGAGAATTCAGACAATTTCTGAACAAAGGTTATTTCCCTAGCTCACCAAATTCAAAGCTATTTAGAGAATAATTCCTGAAAACTGTTTTTTCAGTGGTTTTTGTTTTTCGGCAAGACGGAGGCTTCAGAGATGAATTATAGAAACCTTACAGAAACAAGATTATCTTTATTTCACAAATCGAATAATTTTCTAAATATTTTTCTTTCAAGGAATGTCAGAGCTAAATTGAAAGTCTAAGTCTAAAAGTGTTCATGTTATCTTTACCTCAGAAGTACATGGAAACTTCAAGCAAGATTAAGGACTTAATAAAGAAAAGCATTGTGACTGGCTGTATGCTTCCTGAAACAAGATTAAGGACCTAGTCCTACTTCCGTGTCAACAGACTCAGATCGGAAGTTTGCTAAGTGCCCATGGGACCTGCTGGTTCTCATCAGATTTATGGACTTTTCTTAAACGCAAGACAATGATGAATTATGATTCCAATATTATAGGCAAGAGCTTTTAATAAAATTTGTATTTGAAAAAAGAAAAAAAACCAGGCTGTCCTTCAGGTCCATGCAGTATGGGGAGATGGAGCCTGGCACCTCACTCCTCTTGAGCCATATCCCTGGCAGCTAAGTCAGTTTTTTTGGTTGTTTGTTTGTTTGTTTGTTTTAATTGCTGCCAGATTTATCACTGGAGCTCATTGTCTGCACAAGGAATCCACCACTCCCTGCAGCTGTTTTCCACTTATTTATTTTTATTTGATTGGACAGATAGAAATTGAGAGGGTAGGAGAGATAGGGAGAAAGGGGGGGGAAGAGAGAGAGAAGGAGAGAGAGCGCAAGCATTCCAGGGAGAGATCTGCAGACCTGCTTTACCTCTTATAAAGACTGAGGAGCAGGGACTGGAATCCCGGTCCTCAGGCATGGTTATATGTGGTCTTAACTCAGTGCACCACCACCCAGCCCCAGTCAGTATTTTTAAATGGTGTTTCTTAAGGAAGTAGTAAAAATGGAAATCTGTTACTTGGTGGAGGAGATAGAATAATGATTATGCAAAAAGGCTTTTGTGCCTGAGGCTCCAAAGTCTCAGATTCAATCCCACCACCACCACCCTAAGCCAGAGCTGAGCAGTGCTCTGATAATAAAAGGAAAAAAAGGAAAAAGAAAAATCAGGCAACCAGAACCAAGCCCTGGAGCCCTTTTATATTCTTTCCAATTTAGAACTTCCGGGATTGAAAGTATTTCAGCCAAAATAAATATTTTTCCAAATTATGTATTGATTTTACCTTGTGCTCTACAAAATTAAATGTCACACTATCTTGAAATACAAATTGATCGATTTTGAAGGAATTGCATTTGAGTAAATTTAACAAGACGACGTTTAAACTTTGCCTTCATGGCTTTCCACAAATCCAAACTGCTGTGAATCCTGGATCCTGACTCTTCTCCGCAAACCAGCTGACATTTGCAAAGTGACTCCGGCCCATGGACCACTAGCCCTTATTCTTAAGTACACTTAGCAGCTGCGAAGCTCCTTCTGTATCCCCAGATCAATATAATATTATTTTGGCAGTGGTCATCTTCTAGTTTTGATCCTCCCCACTGTGAAAGTGGTCTTTATTCTTAAAAAAAAAAAAATATTTCAGTGCAAAGGAGAATGAATCCGTGTCATCAATCAGAATAAGAATAAGGACAATGGGGCTGGGTGGTAGCGCACCAGGTTAAGTGCATATAGTGTGAAGCACAAGGATCCCAGTTCGAGCTCCCGGCTTCCCATCTGTGGGGGGGGGGGATCACTTCACAGGAGGTGAAGCAGGTCTGCAGGTGTCTATCTTTCTCTCCCCCTCTCTGTCTTCCCCTCCTCTCTCCATTTCTCTCTGTCTTGTTCAATAACCATAACAGCAGCAACACAACAACAGTAATAGCAACAACAGCAATAGAAAAAATGGCCTCCATAAGCAAGACTAAGGACCTAGCCCTATTTCAGTTTCAGCAAACTCAGTGGATATGTAGTGCAGGCACCTAACCAGCAATATAACCAGCAATATAATATAGAGAAAGACAGACACCTGAGACCTGCTTCACCACTTGTGAAGCGACTCCCCTGCAGGTGGGGAGCTGGGGTCTCGAACTGGGATCCTTATGCTGGTCCTTGTGCTTTGCACCATGTGCGCTTAACCTGCTGCGCTACAGCCCAACTCCCAATGTTTTAAAGTTATTTGAGCTTAAATTTCTAGGGAAAATTAAGTTAGAATTTTGAAAAAAAGGGCAGGGGGAGGGGCTTGTCAGTGGCACACCCAATTAAACACACACATTACCATGTGTGAACACTTGGGTTCAAGCCCCTGCTCCCCACCTGCAGGGAGGAAGCTTCATGAGCAACAAAGTAGCTCTGCAGATAACTCTCTCTCCCTCTCCATCCTCCCCTCCTTTCTCAGTAACTATCAAATGAAACAGGGAAAATGACCACTGGGTGTGGTGAATTCATCATGCAGTTACTGAGCCCCATCGATAGCACTGGGGGCAATAAAAAGTAAAAGTGAAATAAAAAGAAATTTTTAAAAGAAATTTAAAGAGTTGGGCAGTAATGCAGTGGGTTAAGTGCAAGTGTCGCAAAGCACAAGGACCGGGGAAGGATCACAGTTTGAGCCCCCGGCTCCCCACCTGCAGAGGAGTTGCTTCACAAGTGATGAAATAGGTCTGCAGCTGTCTATCTTTCTCTCCCCCTCTCTGTCTTCCCCTCCTCTCTCCATTTCTCTCTGTCCTATCCAACAATGACGACATCAATCACAACTACAATAATAACTACAACAATAAAACAACAAGGGCAACAAAAGGAAATAGATAAATGTTTAAAAAAAAGAAATTTAAAATAAGACAAACAGTAGACTCAAGGTAATCTAAGGGTTGTGTTCATAACTTTCAAGAGTTCCATGGGGGCCAGGCAGTGGTGCATCTGGTTAAGCACACACATAACAGTGTGAGAGGACCCAAACTCATGCCTCTTGTCTCCAACTGTAGGGGAAAAGCTTCACAAGTGGTGACACAGGGCTTCAGGTGTCTCTGTCTCTCTTCCTTTCTACCTTCCTGTCCCCTCTCAATTTCTTTCTGTCTCTAGCCAATAATAAATGAAATGAAAATATTAACCAAAAAAAGAGTTCCAGAACATCAGAAAAGTTTATCAAATTAACCATGTTGCGTGGTCCAGGAGGTGGCGCAGTGGATAAAGCATCAGACTCTGAAGCATGAGGTCCTGAGTTCAGTCCCTGACAGCACATGTACCAGAGTAATGTCTGGTTCTTTCTCTCCCTCTCTCTCTCTCTCCTCTCTTCATGAATAAATAAATAAAATCTTTTAAAAAATAAATAAATAAATTATCCATGTTGCTATATGGTAAACCAAATATTGGCATTGGACTAAAAGACTCGATTGTGTCAGTTTTCACAGCCCAGGCAAACTAGCCATCATAAAGAAGTGGTGCCTTCATAAAGAAGTTGCTGATGGGAGTTGGGCGGTAGCACAGCTGGTTAAGCGCACGTGGCACAAAGCTCAAGGACCAGCATAAGGATCCCAGTTTGAGCCCCCAGCTCCCCACCTGTAGGGGAGTCGCTTCACAGGTAGTGAAGCAAGTCTGCAGGTGTCTATCTTTCTCTCCCCCTCTCTGCCTTCCCTTCCTCTCTCCATTTCTCCCTGTCCTATCTAACAATGACAACATCAACAACAACAACAATAACTACAACAACAATAAAAAACAAGGGCAACAAAAGGGAAAATAAATAAATATAAAAAAATTAAAAAAAAAAAACTCACTGTGGGCTTGGAGATAGCTCGCTCAGTAGAGCACTCACCTCACCATACACAGGAGCCTGGCTTGGATCGGCAGCCACCCAATGTGAGCACCTTCACAAGCGGTAAAGCGAACAACGGTGCCTCTTTCTTCTCTGTCTCTCGCCCTCTCTATGAAAAAGTCAAGCTCAAGCAAAGCCCTAGTGACAAAAGACTTTTCCTGTTTGTAAAGCTACAGTTGAACCTTTCTAGTTGGAAGGGAATAGCAGACCCAGGAAACCCCAGCCTAGTCTTCAGTATTTCCAATACTTTCTTTTCTTTCCTTTTCTATTTTATTTGATAGGGCTGAGAGAAATTGGGGGGGGGGTGGAGACATAGAGAGGGAGAGAGAAAGATAGACCTCTCGTGAATCATCCTCCCTGCAGGTGGGAAACGGGATAGCAAACCCAGGTCCTTGCTCTCAGTAATGTGTGCACTCAACCAGGTACAACATCACCCAGCCCCAGGACTGCCAATATTTTCTTAGAGAAGGAAAGTGCTTGTGGAGGAGGATGTTTATGTAACAGAGGAGAGGTCTCAGGACCATCCTTGACTCTAGGAGACTCAGTCAAATCACTCATTTGGGAAAGGTAGCTTTCAGGCTTGAAGCAGTAATTACATAGGGATCAAGGACCAGGAAGGCAGCTCAACCAATTTTTACCCACCATCTGAACCCATTCTAATGCATGCCCTCCCTGATCAGGACCTAGCTGTTGGACTGAAGCGGTGAGGGAAACCAGCTGGTGCTGGAAGAGGCAAAAGGAAGTCTGTTCCCTTCAAGCAGAATGGAGACAGTTGTTTGTATGCTAGAAGGACTGGGGATGTGCTGTGGCACTACTTGAACCTGGAACACTTGTCTGTATTTCCCTGCTGCACTCCTGATCCTCAAGGGTCCCTGCCAAGGTCTTTCCCAGTCCCCGATGTGACTAGACAGTGGACACACCCAAGGAACAGACAATAGCACATCCATCTCTAAAGTTGGTTCCCAGCTCTTCTGGATTTAAGAGGACTTGGCTTACTCCATGTTGAAAGACACTGCAGGAGAAGCCGTGGGCAGCCCCTGCCTTGAACTTCCTTCCTTGCCCTTGTCTCCCACTTTTTACTTCAAAGTTCATAGCATCTCTGGGTCACTGTAAATATGCACAAACACACAGCTCAAGTGCAATCACTGTGTGAGAGCAGCTCAGAAGAGGCTGAGGGAGGGCTGTGTGTCTGTCTGAGGCAGAGGAAAATGACTGGAGAGAACATGACCCCAGATAGGGCTGGGAGACTTGCCCTTGTGCATCTCTTGCAGCGAACTCTTTGGACCTGACAGAAAGTGTGGCAGTTAAACAGCTGCAATAAAGCACAGTTGTGTGAGTGCCTTTGCCCGCCTAGCCCAGTAGCCTAGTTCTCCAAAAGGTTCCAGTCTCTTTTGGATACAGGATACTCAGGACTGAAGCTCTTGTTTTAATGCAGTAGCCTACATGACACTCACTTCCATAACCTGGTCTGCTGTCAGAGAAGGTGTCATGAGGCATGGCCCTCATCCCCTCGAGAGCAGAGATAAGTAAGTCCAACAAAAGATCATGTCAAAGACCAGCACAACATATATTCTAGGGTTTGTCAGGGCCGCTGTTTCTGGTGAAAGGTTGCCTGACAGCTGCAATACGTTCCCCTAAAGTACTAGTTTGAGGCAAAGAGCAAGGTGTGGCTGCATTAGAGGCGGCGGGGGAGGGGGCGCTTATGGCTTCCACCTGCTTCTCACTTGAAGAAGATGGACTCGGTGAGATCTCTGCTCTTACCTCCCTGCTGCCTGTGTGTATGCATAGAGGAAACTGCTCGTGCCGTCTCTGGGAAAGCTGTGTAGCTGGGGTGGGCCCAGCGCTGTCCCAGATTCTCCGAGCCCAGAGACCCATGAGCAGAACTGGTGGAGGCTTTTGTTTAATGGAAACATTGACTCCCTTCCCCCAACCCCTGTGTTTCCTAGATCCCTTTTCCACTGGGGTTTTTGTTAATAACGAATGATCTGAGAGGAATTAGATGTTTGAGGATTTACTAAACCCCTTTTGATATTTACTGTGGCTCATAAAACCAGGACCGGTTACTGTTTAAGCAGAGGACATTCTGTTTTGAATTACATTGCACTACAGTTTCTCTCAACCCACTGTAAGGAGCTCGGCGTGGCTGAGCGAGAAAGATGGAGGGAGAGGAGAGGGCAGCAGCAAAGAGAGCTCTCTGCAAGCAGGGCTTCCTAACAGAGAGCAGGGTGTCCAGTGAAGGAAGAAGAGAAAGACCATCCATGTAACTGGTACAGTGTCATAGGAGGAAAGGGGGGCACTAACAACTTCCTCCCAGCCTGACCTACTTCTCCAGGCAGCAGGCTATAATCCCTTGCCTCAGGCTGTGATAGAAACCTTTATCGCCAGAAGCTCCTGCATTTGTCCACAGATCATGCAGCTCAGCCCTGTGCTCCTGCTGACATAAAGACAGAAATGTCTGGGGGTACCAAGAGCAAGTACTTTCCTTCTCCAAATCACAGCACTTACACAAGCAGCACAGCAATCCAGCAGGCCCAGACCTGCACTTATTTGTGATGTGGGTTTCTAGGCCTATTGATTCTAAGGGTTTTTTTCTTCCCTTTCTTGCCTCCAGAGTTATTGCTGGGGCTTGGTGCCTGCACCACGAATCCACTACTCCTGGAGGCTATTTTTTCCCTTTTTGTTACCCTTGTTTTATCATTGTTGTGGTTATTGTTGTTATTGATGTCATTGTTGTTGGATAGGACAGAGAGAAACGGAGAGAGGAGACTGAGTGGAGGAGAGAAAGACAGACACCTGCAGACCCACTTCACCACCCATGAAGCAACCTCCCTGCAGGTGGGGAGCCGGGGGCTCAAACCAGGATACTCACGCTGGTCCCTGTGCTACCATCTGACCCCCAGCTTTTTTTTTTTTTGAAGATTTATTTCATGAGTGATCAGATGATCAGAGCAGCTATCTGGCATTTGCAGTGCCAGAGATCAAATTCAGAACTTCATGCCTATGAGTCTAACACTTTATCTGTTGTGCCACTTACCAGACACGTAAGAAAGTTTTGTTTTGTTTTTTAAGTAAAATCACCTAGTTCATTCTGTCCATTAAGTCAATCTGAAATCTGACTGAGTCTATCAGATTTATTTATTTTTTTAAATTTATTTATTTTTTATTTAAGAAAGGATAAATTAACAAAACCATAGGGTAGGAGGGGTACAACTCCACACAATTCCCACCACCCAATCTCCATATCCCATCCCCTCCCCTGATAGCTTTCCCATTCTCTAGCCCTCTGGGAGCATGGACCCAGGGTCATTGTGGGTTGCAGAAGGTGGAAGGTCTGGCTTCTGTAATTGCTTCCCCGCTGAACATGGATGTTGACTGGTCGGTCCATACTCCCAGTCTGCCTCTCTCTTTCCCTAGTAGGGTGGGTCTCTGGGGAAGCTGAGCTCCAGGGCACATTGGTGGGGTCTTCAGTCCAGGGAAGCCTGGCCGGCATCCTGATGACATCTGGAACCTGGTGGCTGAAAAGAGAGTTAACATATAAAGCCAAACAAATTGTTGAGCAATCATGGACCCAAAGCTTGGAATAGTGGAGAGGAAGTGTTAGGGGGGTACTCACTGCAAACTCTAGTGTACTTCTGCTTTCAGGTATATATTTTGCACTAGTTTATGGATAAGTGTGAATATATGCTCTCTCTCACAGAACCTGGTCTATATCTAGGTTATGGGACTTTGTTAGAAAGTGAACCACCTGGGATGGAATTAGAGAATACTATTAAAGGAATGGTCTCACCCGAGTAATGAAGCTGAAGGGTTGTCATTCCACACCTGAAGTCTCTGGACACAGTCTGAGGTGAAGCATGTTGAGGTGGCAATCATTGCATTGATTAGGTTGCGATCAGCAGATGCGATATTATTTGATATGGATTGGGAGAGGCATGCGGGAAAGTGGGCCCTATCCTAAGGTTCCAGGACTGGGGGAAATACAGGCTCTCTAGTGGAGATGTGAGGTTCCTGCTGTCTTAGGGTTCAAAAAGACAATGGATAGTTAATGTTATCATCACATTATTTGGTAAGTGGGTTAACTTTGAAAAGTCCTTTTGTTAGAGTTTGCTGTATAGTACCCAGTATCTTGTATGTAGCTGTGCCATTGGTTGCTTCTGATCTACTTGGTATTTTTCATTACTTTTTAAATATCTTTTGTGAGGAGAGATGGGTATGAAGACAGAAAGATGATAACTTTTAGGCAGTCACTTCTGCCCAAGCTCTCATTTTTTTACTATTTTATCACATTTTATTTTATTGCTATGCTTAGTAATGAAAGCTAGAGATACAGAAAGATACAGAGAAAGTGAGATGGGCAGGGGTAGATATCATAATATTGATGCAAAGAGACTCTTCTACCTGAAGCTCTGAATTTCCTGCCTCACCATGATGCAGGGCTGAGCAAGGCTCTGGTTAAAAAAAAAAAGTAAATAAACAAACAAACAAAAAAAAACAGAGTGAGACCTGTTGTTAAAATTCGGAGGCTCTGGCCGGGCTGGCTTGCTTCACGGCGGGTAACAAAGACGCGGAGACAACGGCTGGGCAGGGAAGCTGTATTTCTTTATTCAGGAACAACGATTCATAAACTAAGACAAACTAATCACCAAACAGAACTCTGCTGTCTCTTTGCGGTGGCGCAAGCACTCTTTCTTTTACTCTTGAACTCAGGAACCCTCTCCCTTCCCCTGGAACTCAGGAACTCTGGCAGGGTTCCTCCGGGGCGGGGCCAAGTGGGCCTGCGAAATTAACAGGACTGATGCAATTCTCTTGGCGGGGGAGAACTACCCAATGTAAAGCATACAACAGAGACCAGAGCACTGCTCAGCTCACACGCTGGAGAGCTGGGGATTCAATCTGAAGCCTTGGAATCTCAGGCATGAAGGCTTTTTTATTTTTATTTTCCCTTTTGTTGCCCTCGTTTTTTATTGTTGCTGTTATTGATTGATGTCGTTGTTGGATAGGACAGAGAGAAACGGAGAGAGGAGGGGAAGACAGAGAGGGGGAGAGAAAGACAGACACCTGCAGACCCACTTCACCACCCATGAAGCAACCTCCCTGCAGGTGGGGAGCCGGGGGCTCAAACCAGGATACTCACGCTGGTCCCTGTGCTACCGTCTGACCCCCAGCTTTTTTTTTTTTTTGAAGATTTATTTCATGAGTGATCAGATGATCAGAGCAGCTATCTGGCATTTGCAGTGCCAGAGATCAAATTCAGAACTTCATGCCTATGAGTCTAACACTTTATCTATTGTGCCACTTACCAGACACGTAAGAAAGTTTTGTTTTGTTTTTTAAGTAAAATCACCTAGTTCATTCTGTCCATTTAGTCAATCTGAAATCTGACTGAGACTATCAGATTTATCGGGGGAGGAGGGAAGAAAGAAAAGCAAGAAGATTTATGATTTTGGTAAATCAGTGCATTCCCATTCAAATGTAAACTGGAAGGGGAGTCTGATTTTAGCCTGAGATAACTGTTTGAAAAGTTTCTGCCCTCTAGCGGCTAGAGGCTCAAACACAGCTTTTGCACAGGATTTGCTCAACACATAGGCCTAAAACAATAAACTGAGAAGACAAAATGGGTCTCTCTAGGAAGATAGGCAGAAACTCCTCAACTTCCAGTCCTGGGGCTCTGTTTCTAGTGTTCAGAGGCCCCCCGTGGCCTTGCTTTCTAGCAGAGAGCTAGAGTAGGTCCTTCACTGGGGAGAACTTGGAGTCTGTGTAAGACCCCACTTCCTGCACACCGCCGGCCTGCCCTGGGCTTGGGTGCTGTTCAGGAAGGGAGTCATGGCTAGAAACAAGCAGCGACCTGACATCAGTGACCAGCAGGTCATGTGCATTCGTAGCCACCTGTCACCCTCTTCGGTGCTGCTCCTCAGTCAGCCCTTTTCTCAAATTCTATCCTTCACTCACCAGCCTTCCTCAAGCTGAATGAATGCCAGCAAGACCTTGGAAACCAGCTGAGATGTGAAAAGGTCGTATACCGGATTTGTATGCCCTAGACCCCAAAGGTTCCCAGGTTTCATCCCAATCCCAGAGACTAGCATATGCCAGTGACTTCAAGAAGCTCTTGGCAGAGACGTAGTTACTAAGTCCTGTGGGAACAAAAACCAAATAGTCCAACCAGCATTTGACTAGTAACCTCTTATTTAAAAATTCTCAAGTAGCTCACTTGGATAGTGGTATATGTAGCATGTTCGAGCGTGACCCCCGCTGTATTGAAGGAAGTTTTGGTGTCCTGGTCTCTTTCATTCTCTCCCTGACGTCTCTTTCTCTTTTTAAAGAATTTTTATTTTCTTTATTTACTGGATAGAGACAGCCAGAAATTGAGAGGGTAGGGGGAGAGAGACGGAAAGAGAGAGAGACCTGCAGCCCTGCTTCACCACTTGTGAAGCTTTTCCCCTGCAGGTGGGGACTGGGGGCTTGAACCCAGGTGCTTATGCACTGTAATGTGTGCTTAATCCCCTGGATTCTGTTTTCTTTTTTTTAAAAAAAAATATTTATTTTATTTATTTATTCCCTTTTGTTGCTCTTGTTGTTTTATTGTTGTAGTTATTATTGTTGTTGTCGTTGTTGGATAGGACAGAGAGAAATGGAGACAGGAGGGGAAGACAGAGAGGAGGAGAGAAAGATAGACACCTGCAGACCTGCTTCACCGCCTGTGAAGTGACTCCCCTGCAGGTGGAGAGCCAGGGTTCGAACCGGGATCCTTATGCCGGTCCTTGTGCTTTGCGCCACCTGTGCTTAACCTGCTGCACTACAGCCCGACTCCCTGGATTCTGTTTTCTTACCACATGTGTGTGTGTCCTCTCATTTTTAGCATAGTGACTCAAGACTTCATTAAAGACATGTAACAGTCACTAGGTATGTTTATCATAGACTGTTCTTATTCTTTGCTGCCACTAAAGCCAATCTTCTTGGGATTCTAGCTCTGACTTTACTACATATCAAAAGGCATTAACTCTTGACATGATTAACCAATAGTTTGGTATTGTAACCTGGGATATGGCTCTGTGATAGGGCACACTTACATGTATGAGGTCCCGAGTTTGTTCCCCAGCACTGCCAGAATGGTCTTCTGGTTCAGTGTCTCTCTCTCTCTCTCTCACACACACACTCATACACACACTCACACACAAGCACACATGCACTAATACATAGATCAATCTAAATTTGGGGGTATTTCAGAATCCCCTTCATTGTTCAATGCCCCTCCCTCACCCCAAGTGGTCTGAAGTTGGACTTTTGGTCATCCTTACAAAAGATGGGAGAGTATCCTTCCTGGACAGCCACTATGGAGACAGAAGGCTTTGGATTTGTCTTTGGCCGCCTCTGTGGAACTGGGAACTGTCCAGAAAGAGATGGTTTCCTCCCCTAAAAATACATGAACAGACTTACAGGCTTTCACACGGAGGAAAGTATACTTACTATTCCATTTAGCCTTAGGGGAAACAACCAAATACTTAAAAGTTCATTGTAACCATTATTTGCCTGTTAGAACAGCCCTTTGCTTGGGGCAACTGTGTAGCAGCATGCAAGGTGGTGCAGATGAGGGTGGGATAAAAGAGAAGCAGATTCCCAAGTCTGGCCTGTCTAAGCAGGGCCCATAGGACTCTACAGTCACCAGATTGGGTGGCCACTACCACTAGGACCTGTTGATTGGCTGGCAGAGCACATGTCTAGGAGGGTACTGAAGACTGGAATTAGATTAGCAAACTCTAATTCAGTCATAGCTGTTGTTACACAGGAGAACCAGTACCAATTACTAACATAAGCCATGATCCTAGGAGAGGGGCAAATACAGCTCAATAAAATGAAGAAGCAACCTTCCATGATTTCTGAAGCCTAAATCCAACCCCAAACTGCAAGGATCTGAGTTCAAGCCCCTGGTCCCCACCTGCAGGAGGAAAGTTTCATGAGTGGTGAAGCAGGTCTGCAGGTGTCTGTCATTCTCCCTCACTATTTCCCCCTCCCCTCACAATTTCTCTCTGTCTCTATTCAAAATAAATAAAGATTTTTAAAAAAGAATTAGATAAAATGTAAAAATAAATAAATAAATGAATAAATAAAACAGATCCAGGAACAAAAATTCCTTGGTTGTTCTTACCAGATAAATACAGGGACAAAGGTCGCCACATGCATCACGCATGCACACATGCACATCCTCCTTCTTTGGCTACTACCATCAATCACGCCTGAGATTTGAGTTTACATGGAACTTAGCTTGCAAAGCCTGCACTGAGGCTAAGGATTGAGACATTATTGAGAAGGAACTGGCAGACAATCAAGGCCACTAAGCAAGGGAATTATCTAATGAGGTTTGTGAATTGGCTCCATCGCCCTAACTGCAGTCTGAACCATAGATTAGAAGAGGCCAGACACAGGCTGTTGTATACAATGCAGACTCTCACCATAAACCCCTTCCTCCTTCAAGCAGTAACCAAAATCTGTCAGTTCTACAGCCTAAATACTTTGCAAAGACATTTCCAATTCTTATGAACTATACAGTGTATGTCCCCCACCCCCAACACTACCCATCTCTTAATGCTTGCTGGATATCCTACAACTTGATCTGACAGTATCTATATGGAGATATCATCAGATCTCACAAGTTAAGAGTCAGTCCAAGTTTCTACCTTAAATTAACCCCCCCCTCGGGGGCAGAGTCTCATACTTGCACAGTTTCACAGCTCTTGGCCATATACATATATATGGCAATGACCTAGTACCTTCCATGTGGTGTGCAAAGCTTAAATATGGCAGTACAAGTGCTCTACTCCATGAAGTATTTCCCCAGCCCTTGGATGTATGTATCTATATGTAACAGTCTATACATATTAGGGAGGTATTTTTTAGGAAAAAAAGTCTATTTATAAGGAGGAAAAGTGGGCATGCACAGTCAAGAAACATACAGTGATGACATATCACATATCACACAGGAAAGGACAGAGTTAGTGAGAAGAAAAGTGACTCCAAAGCAAGGTGGTATCCATTACACAAACTCCTTTGCCCTGTTCTGTCCATCCTAAGGCCTGAGGTCCTTGTGAGTGCAAAGTGAGGCTCTATCTTGGTTCAGTCAAAGCCAAAAGAAGACACCAATGTGACTGCTTTCAAAGAGGAGTTGTCTCATCCCCCAACAACAATCGTTGGCTTGTTGACTTTATTTTATTATATTATTATTTATTATTATTATTATTTTAATCAGAGCTCAGCTCTGGCTTATGGTAGTGCAGAGGATTGAACCTGGGACTTTGGAGCCTCAGGCACTAGAGCCTCTTTGCATAACCATTATGCTATCTACCCCCGCCCGGCTTATTAACTTTAATTTCAGTGTGGCCACTGGATTTTTCACCTGTCCTTAAACTGTGAATGTTGACCAGTGTCTTCTAAACAAGCAGTTGCTCTTTTCAATTGACAACCCAAGTTGCTCTGTTCCCCTATCCCTCTACCTCTCCATCATTCAGGACCATTACAGTGTCAATACACAGAACAATTTAGCTTATCAGGGTCAAACCTCTGCTTCCACTGTGTGACCCCAGAGGGAGCCAGTCCACACCTCTTCATCAGAGTCCCAAGGCTGGATGAGCTGTCCCCTCAAGTTTCTAAAATTCAGACTTCAGCAGATTCTGGGAACAAATGAAATAAAGAATCATTCTTCCTGGAATGGAAGCGAGGAGTTGGTAGGAAGCTATGAAGGATGAATAAGAGTTCACTGGTCCCAAACGGGAGAAATATCCTCTTCTGGGGGACCTACAGAGGAAAAGACAAGATGACATTAAGTTTCATTAGGGCAATTAGATATGACTCTAGTGCAGATTGAAGGTGCAGAATGATAAGAGCTGAAACTGGAGGGGTTGGCTAAGGTCACATTATAAAAAAACTTTCCCTCTGGCATGAAATCAGACAATGCTTTATCTAAAGAGACAAAAACTGGGAGTCTGAAGCTGCTCCAAGCACTCAGGAAGGAAGCAATGCAATTACTTGTAAAGTGCTACAAGACTGGAGGGTAACACTAAGGCAAAGAGCCATTAGAGTCTGGAAGAGGCAGTATTGGTGGGTGAAAGAAAGAAATAGGAAAATAGAGAAGAAAAAAACAGAGGAGCTATCCCGTTCAAATCTAAAATATTAACTCTAGTGATCCAGGTGGAATTCTGTCAAGTTGGGTTCTGTCTCTTCAAGAAGGCAGCCTCTTCATCACAGACTTCCAGGCATTGGCCAGCACCTTTCAATTTTGTGGAGAGTACAGGGAACAGAGAAGGCTCTAGAAATTGGGGGCAGAATGGGGAATATGGATGCACAGCAACAAAAGAACCACCAGTAAAGAAGGTAGCAAACAGAACTCATAACTTCTGTGGCCCCCAAACAACTTTGACCCATACTCCCAGCAGGGGAGGAGTTATAGGAGGAAGAAGATAAGAGGGGTCTGAACTTCAGCTCCATCAGCACCCAGAGAGAGAGAAGGAAAAAGAGAGGGACATATGGATGTAATTATGTCATGAGTGGCTTGGAGGGGAAGAGAGGATTGAATCAGCAGAAAAAGGGGGCAATTATGGATAAATGAAGACAGACCGTTGTAGAGATGATGGTTGGCCCATTTCTACAACCTTAGAGAACTGTGGTGGAAGAGAAGACTCCACCATGAGCAGTAGAATCACCCACTTCTCAAGTTATGATAAGCCCTGGAGGCAAAACAAACAAAAATAGTCCATTGTAATAGAGTTTTCCTGCATTCAGCTCTTACCTATTTTATTTTGCAGCTTCGTTGTTTGAAACTTTTAAGTGCTGTGAAGTAAACCAACCAGAGAATCTTAGCATAAGACTATAGTAGAAAATGCCAGCCTGGAGGCAGGGCGGTAGCACACTGGTTTAAGCACACGTAGTACAAAGCACAAGGATCCCAGTTCAAGTCCCCAGCTCCCCAACAGCGTCGGCAAGCGGGAGGTGGGGGTCTGCTTCATAAGCGGTGAAGTAGGTCTGCAGGTGTCTCTCCCTCTCTGTCTTTCTCTCCTCTCTCAGTTTTCTGTCCTATCCAACAACAACAATAATGAGGAAAAAAAAAATGGTCACAGGAGCAGTGGATTCATAGTGCAGACACCAAGCCCCAGCAACAACTCTGGAGACAAGAAAAGAAAATTTAGAAAATGTGAAAATGTTAACCATGAGAAATTTCTGAAAGAACTTTTTCACTTGGAGAAAAAGGCTGAACTAGGCAATATCTTTACGAGTATTTAAAAGGAGTGATCAGTCTAAGTTCAACCCTTTGGGGAATAGTTAGAAAAAAAAAGGTTCTTGGACACAGGATGTTTGGTTCTTAAGAATGAAGAGTCATTGTAAGTTTACCGTGGCGGGGTGGGAAGAAACTGTTCGGGACGAAAGTCATGTGGAAGATAGGACCATCTACTGGTGCCACATGGGAAAATACTCAATCTTTCAGTGACTTTTTAAATTTTTTTTGATTATCTTTATTTATTGAATAGAGATAGTCAAAATTCTAGAGGGAAGGGGTGGTAAGGAGAAAGAGAGACACCTGCAGCACTGCTTCACCCCTCACAAAGCTTTCCCCCTACAGGTGGGTGCCAGAGGCTTGAACCTAGATCCTTGCATATTTGTGACATGCGCTCAACCAGGTGCACCACCACCCAGCCCCTCAGTGACTTTTTATTTTTTTCTTACCAGAGCTCAGCCCTGGCTTATGATGGTGTGGGGGATTGAACTTGGGACTTTGGAGTCTCAAGCACAAGAGTCTCTTTGCATAACCATTATGCATGCTATCTTTCCCTGCCCTGTGACTCTTCTTGTTTGTGGAACATGGGCTTCCTGTATGTGTTATTTCATCATTCTTGGGCTGGGTTGGAGAAAGAGACAGAGAGAGAGAGAGAGAGAGAGAAGAGTACAGGAGATACAAGAGACATCACTACACCAGAACTTCCCCAGGACCGTAACACTCCATTGTGATACCAAGTCTTGAGCTTGTGCTACTGGCTAGACACAGTCCCTACCATGTGAGCTATCTCTCTCACGGCCAGTGACTCTCAAAGGGGACTAAATGCAAACCCATGTCTCACTCCTGGGCAGTTCTATCCACGCGCCATACTTTCTGCAGCAGTCCCCACTTGGGTAGGCTGAGAAAGAACACTGGCTATCCTGGACTTACTGTTGAAGAAAAGGATGAGATGCATGAAGTCAAAGGGCTTTTAGCCACTTTGCCCTAGGCATATGATTTATCTTCAGCTGGACCAGGCCTTATCAGAGTTGAGTCCTGTGGGAGTTGAGTCTTATGTACTGCTGCTGGTCTGCAGCCCAGGTGAAGGGATTCTGTCACCAGGAACAGAACTCCTTACAAAGAAGCTCCACTTCGTGGTGGCTTGGCTCTGGAAGCCACACTGTGTGGATAACTAGTGCTGGCTTCTTAGGCAGACTCATCTCAGGTGAATCCTCAGACTGGTCAGCTCTCGTTGTACTTCTTTCTCTCCCCAAGGGGTGATGAGTCCTATGCTCTGGCAGTTCAAAGCCAGGGGTACAGCAACGTTTTCATTTTCCCTTGCTGTGCCTTTAAGAGCTGCAGGCTCATAGTGTCTAGAGGAGGGGTGGGGTCTCCCTACAGGACTTCTGGGAAAAGGAAACTAAACTGAGATTCCAACTTTGAGAAAGTGGGGGTGGCGTGTGTTGGGGACAGGCCTGTGATTGGGCTGCAGAATCCACTAGGGAGGGGGAAAGGAAAAGTACAAAGCAAAGAGCTGGGGAGGGGGGAAGAAGCCCTCACTGGCCCCACCCCGGTGCCCACTCATCCATACCAGGGAACAGGGTGTGCCACCGCCTGGGGAGGGTTGGTATGTGAGGACAGATGCTGGATATGGGACCCCTGTGCCCCAAGTGAGCCCGCAAGGCCTCCAGGACCAGCTTACCAACAGCTGGACTTGATCACCAGCTTCAGGGTGAGGTCACGCTCCTAAGGACTCACAAACAAGCTTTGTCCTGGGGCTGGTTTTTGGGTCTTTTTTTTTTTTTTTTTGCAGCCACAGCTAGAAAGTAGCAGGCCACCCCCTGCATCCTTGCATCTTCCTCTTGGAGAAGCACAGCCTGAGAGAGAGAGCCCTTGGGTGGCTTGTGGGACAATGAGGGCTTCAGCTTTCCTGGTGCTGCTGCTCCCAGCCTTCCTGCTCCCACCACTGGGTGCCCAGGACCCTGCCATGGTGCACTACATCTACCAGCGCTTTCAAGTCTTGGAGGTAGGTGGCATCTGTGCTGCTGCTGATCTGGGGACAGTCCTCTTATCCTCCTCCCTAGCTACAAATTGTCCAAGATAAGTAATTGCTCCAGTGCCCATGGAGAATCAACATTGTCCAGTGATTTGGAGCACGTATTCCAGAGGCCAGTTCACATCACACCACTGCCCCCCACCCTCCACCTCAACCTCGGGCAGGACTTTACTTTGTGCTCTGGTCCAACACTTTTCTACTCTGGAGGATGGGGATGAGCATGGAATTTCTCTCCTATGGCTACATTTTGAAGATTTAATAGATTGATCCATATTTAGAATTTTGCCCAACATGAGGGTAAAAAAATCCAACATGTTAGTGGATAGTTCAATTTCCCTTTTTTTTTTTTTTTAAGATTTATTGATTCTCATGAGAAATAGAGAACAGAGTACTGCTCAGCTCTGGCATATGGTGGTGTCAGGCATTGACTTTTGGGGCCTCTGGGACCTCAGATAGGCAAGTCCACTGCGTTAGTTACTGCTGTCTTTATAGTTCAGCTTCTTTCTTTTTAATTTTTATTATCTTTACTTATTTATTGGATAGAGACAGTGAGAAGTCGAAAGGAAAGGGGGAGATAGAGAGAAAGAGCAACAGAGAGACATCTGCAGCACTGCTTTACCACTCACAAAGCTTTCCCCCTGCACTTGGGGACCAGGGGCTCGAACCTGGGTTCTTATGCATTGTAACCTGTGAGCTCAACCAGGTGTGCCATCACACAGCCCCTATAGTTCAGTTTCTTCAAAACGAAAAATAAAGTGGTGATTATGCAAAAAGACTATGCCTGAGGCTCCAAAAATCCCAGGTTCAATCCACTACACTACCATCAGAAGGCAAAAGTTAGCAATACTCTGATATCTACTCTCCTTTCCCATCTCTCTCTTTCTTTAAGTATCTAATTAAAATAAAACAAATAAAATATATTTTAAAATAAAATTAATATGCTGATCATTTCATGTTTTACTATCTGTATATGAGAATGATAAGGGATGTCAACTTTTCTTTGTACATTAAACTGTTAGGTCACTCTAAAAAAAAAACATATGATACTGTTATACCAAGATGCTGTCTTAGCTCCTTTGGCCAAACTGGACTGGATTTAGAAAGGAACAGATATCAGCAGTGCTAAACAAAAAGAAAATGTCTTGACCCTTATCTCCATATGCTGAAGCTGCCACCTCATTAAAATGTGCAAAAAAAAAATTTTTTTTGCACCCTATACAGGCTTCCTGGGGTAAATGTAAACCCTCCCCTGATTTACATAGAAAACCTGGTGTTTAATCAGTCACCTTACTTTTGAACAAATTAAATTTTGATGCATTATTCATCTTCTTTCAAAGACACTCTCACCTCCAATATTTATCTTCTAGATTTTTCCCCAAAACTCAACTCTAAATTATTTGCTCATCTGATAATAGGGTAAAATAATTCTACTGAGCCAGCTGGATGTAATTTTTTTTTTTCACTGTTGATTAGTCAACACAACAAGGCTTAGAGGCTGTGCATGGAGTGTTCTCAGGCTGGTAGCTTCTTACTGCTGCTTCTTCCCTTGCTCTCTCTCCAGGCTCCGCCTCTCCACTATCACCTGCAAAGAAGTGTCAAAATTGGGCTCAGTCACATCCCTCCACATTTAGCACCAACTTGCCTGGGAATAGCTCCAGTCAACTCTCTAAAGTACTGAGTTTTCCTCAACACCTTGGGAGTCATCTGAGACAAGGGTAGAAAATACAAACCAATGTTTGCGGGTGGCATTGCACCTATTACCAAGTGCAAGGACCTGAGTTCAAACCCCCAATCCCCACCTACAGAGGGGATGCTTCAGAAACAGTGAAGCAGGTCTGCAGATGTCTATCTTGCCCCTTCTCTATGACATCCTCCTCTCAATTTTTCTCTATCCTATATAATAAGAAAATTAGAAGGGCCAGGCAGTGGTGCGCCTGATTAAGCACACGCATTACAGTGCTCAAGGATCCAGGTTCAAGCCCCTAATCCCCTCCTGCAGGGGAAAGCTTCATGAGTGCTGAAGTAGGCTTGCAGGTGTGGCTGTCTCCCCACCCTCAGGTCCCCCTCCCCTCTAATTTCTCTCTGTCTCTGCGCAATGATAAATAAATTAATTAATTTTTTAAAAATACTTACAAAATAAAATTAGAAAGAAAAATTGTACAAATACTTTGATAGCTGTGAATATAGATTTGAAGATGATGAGAATGTGATTTGCATATTTTTCCACCCAGGATAAAAAAAGCCAAGTCCCAGGTGTCAGTGCCCTGTGGCCTGTGAAGACACTTCACAACTGTTCTTGTCTTCCTCATTCTCCCTCGCCACAGCCCTCCTACCTCCCTCTCCCTATACTCGCTCTCTTTCTCCTCTTCTCTCATTTTCTTCAAAGTGAACATTCTTTTTTTTTTTATACAACTATTTTTCTCTTTTTTAAAATCTTTTTTTAAAATTTTTTATTTAAGAAAGGATTAATGAACAAAAACATAAGTAGGAGGGGTACAACTCCACACAATTCCCACCACCCAATCTCCATAACCCACCCCCTCCCCTGATAGCTTTCCCATTCTCTATACCTCTGGGAGCATGGACCCAGGGTCGTTGAGGGTTGCAGAAGGTGGAAGGTCTGGCTTCTGTAATTGCTTCCCTGATGAACATGGGCGTTGACTGGTCGGTCCATGCTCCCAGTCTGCCTCTCTCTTTCCCTAGTAGGGTGGGTCTCCTGGGAAGCTGAGCTCCAGGACACATTGGTGGGGTCTTCAATCCAGGGAAGCCTGGCCAGCATCCTGGTGGCATCTGGAACCTGGTGATTGAAAAGAGAGTTAACATACGAAGCCAAACAATTTGTTGAGCAATCATGGATCCCAAGCTTGAAATAGTGGAGAGGAAGTGTTAGGGAGGTACTCACTGCAAACTCTAATGTACTTCTGCTTTCAGGTATATATTTTGCAGTAGTTTATGGATACGTGTGCACATAAGCTCTCTCTCACAGAAACTGGTGTATATCTAGGTTATGGGACTTTGTTAGAAAGTGAACTACCCGAGATGAAATTAGAGTGTACTATAAAAGGAAAGGTCTCACCCGAGTAATGAAGCTGAAGGGTTGTCATTCCACACGTGAAGTCTCTGGACACAGTCTGAGGTGAAGCATGTTGAGGTGGCAATCGTTGCGTTGGTTAGGTTGTGATCGGCGGATGCAATATTATTTGGTTTGGATTGGGAGACGCATATGCGAAAGTGAGCCCTGTCCAAGGGTTCCAGGACTGGGGGAAGTAGGGGCTCTATAGTGGAGATGTGAGGTTCCTGCTGTCTTAGGGTTCAAAAACAATCGATAGTTAATGTTATCATCACATTATTTGGTAATTGGGTTAACTTTGAAAAGTCCTTTTGTTATGGTTTGCTGTACAGTATCCAGTATCTTGTATATAGCTGTGCTATTGGATGCTTCTAATCTACTTGGTCTAGGCTTTTGAGAGAGTCCGCATATCAAATACACAGCCTATATATTAAAAAGATTCAGTTTGTGTTTTGAGAAACTTTGAGACAATCAACTGATTTTCCCCCTCTCATATTAATTAACTACTGATTTATATGTCTACATTTTGCTAGGAGTGTACATAAACACCATTCCCACCACCAAAAGACTGTGACCCATCCCTCCCACCCACCCCCACCCCCCACTGGCCCAGGAAGCTGCATGTCTACCCCTCACCACAGGGTTTTTACTTTGGTGCCCTACTTACAATTTGATCAGGTCCTGCTTTTAGTTTCTCTTTCAGATCTTCTTACTCAACTTCTGTTGATGAGTGGGACAAAGTGAACATTCTAAGACATTGATATTTGCAGTCTAAATTCTTATAGTTTCTGGGATGGGGAGATATCAGTAGCAAACAGGGCTGCCATACCTGTAGCCCTAGATTCAGTCTCTGACATCCAGTTTCAAACCCTGGCACCCAGTATGACAGAGCTGGGTGTACTCTGGTTTTTTCCTCTGACAAAATAAATAAATAAATGTATTTATTTTTATGGAGAACTCTTTGGTAAACTGCCAAATGAGCTTTGGGTCTGTGCACTCTTTGATCCAGCAATCACATTTCCTTTTTTTCCTTTTTTTTTCCCCTCCATTTTATGGGATAGGACAGAGAGAAATTGAGGAGTGGGGAAGAAAGAGGAGGAGAGAGAAAGATAGACACCTGCAGACCTGCTTCACTGCAGGTGGGGAGCCAGGGGTTTGAACCTGGATCCCTGCGCTTAGTACTATGTGCTCTTATCTAGGTGCGCCACTGCCCGGACCCTCCCATTTCCATTCTTTATTCCTTGGTTCTTTCATCCAGTGTCAGGTACTGAGATACTGCTCTGTACTAGGCCCTGTGCCTGGTGCTGGGATGAAGCTTGCTTCTGAAAATTGATCTTAGTACAATGACTATTTAAGTGTACAAAGATGCAAATGCAAAGGCTTTTTTTATTCAACATCACTTTTTTAATTATTGAAAATCTTGAACAGATTTTTTTTTTTATCATAGGACTGCTCAGCTCTAGTTTATGGTGGTACAGGGAATTGAACCTGAGACGTCAGAGCCTCAGGCATGAATCTGTTTACATAATCATTAGCTATCTCCCACTCTTTTTTTTTTTGCGTTGCCTCCAATAATGCTGGGGCTCAGTGCCTGCACTATGAATCCACTGCTCCTGGAGGACAATTTTTCCTATTTTGTTGCCACCCTTGTTATTGCCATTATTGTTCTTGTTGCCACTGATGTTGTTATTGAATAGAACAGAGAAATGGAGAGAGGAGGGGAGATAGAGAGGGGGAGAGAAAGACACCTGCAGACCTGCTTCACTGCTTGTGAAGCGACTCACCTGCAGGTGGGGAGCCGGGGGCTTTAACCAAATAGATTTTTGTAATGTTATTTATTTATTTATTTTGACAGAAAGAAATTGAGAGGAAGAGAAGATGTAGGAGGAGAAAGAGAGACACTTCTAGCACTGCATCTCTACTCATGAAGCTTCTCTCCTGCAGGTGGGAACCAGGGGCTTCATCTGGCCCTTGTGAAGGGTGTACACTCAGCTGGTTGTGCTACAGCCTGGCCCTGAGAGCACCGCTTAAATATGGAAAATATTGAAAGCTACATAAATTCCATCAAAGAGTCTAATAAATGCTGGACTAGCAATTCAATGGAATTTTTCTAAGTTTTTTTTTAAAAAATGTTTTAATTATCTTTATTTATTTATTGGATGGAGACAACCAGAAATCAAGAGGGAAGGGGATGATAGAGAGGGAGAGAGAGAAACACCTGCAACACTGCTTAACCACTTGCAAAGTTTTCCCCCTACAGGGGGTGAACCAGAGGCTCGAACCTGGATCCTTGTGTATTGTAATATGTGCACTCACCAGATATCCACCACTTGGCCCCTTCAATAGAATATTATATCCTTAAAACTAGGGTATGTAGGGAGTCAGGTGGTAGTGCCGCGGATTAAGCGTAGGTGGCGCAAAGCGCAAGGACTGGCTAAAGGATCCCGGTTTGAGCCTCCGGCTTCCCACCTGCAGGGGAGTCGCTTCACAAGTGGTGAAGCAGGTCTGCAGGTGTCTATCTTTCTCTCCCCCTTTGTGTCTTCCCCTCCTCTCTCCATTTCTCTCTGTTCTATCCAACAATGACATCAATAACAACAATAAAACAACAAGGGCAACAAAAGGGAATAAATAAATATTTTTTAAAAAATTTTAATTATGGTATGTAATTGTGGTCAATTATTGTTGAAACATGCTTACAAGATATCAGCAAGTTAAAGTATATTACAAAGCAAAAATACAGTAAAATCATATTAAAATGTATTTATGACTAAATGCAAACTGTCAAAAACTGATACATTACCGTATCAGTGGTACTCAGAATTAAGGAATTGTGGATAATTTTTAACTTTTCCCCTTTTCTCTTTTTAAAAAATATTGAGGGAGCCCGACTCCCCGATAAAAAGTATTTATTAATTCATTATGAGAGGGAGGGGGTAAAGGGAGAAGGAAAGGAAGGGGGGAAGAAGGGGGAGGGGCAGGGGAAGGGAAGGAGCGGGAGAGGGAGAGGGAGCATTGCTCTGGCACATTCAATGCCAGGGATCAAATCCAGAATCTCCTGCTTCAGAGTTCAGTGCTTTATCCATTGTGCCATCTTCTGGATCTCTTTCACCTTTTTGATTCTCTTTATTTTTTTTCAATAAAAGGTGAGAATTTATATTACTTGAGTGATTAAAATAGCTAGCAATAACTTAGTAATTTGTTTTCTTATTAAAGCAAGGACTGGAAAAATGTACCCTAGCAACAAGGGCATACATTCAAGACTTCCAAGAATTCTCAAAAAACATATCAGTTATGCTTGGAAGATGTCAGACCTACACCAGTGAGTACATGAGTGCGGTGAACCAGCTGGCACTGAGAGTGGAGCGTGCCCAGCGGGAGATTGACTACCTGGAGTATCTGCGGGAGGCCGATGCCTGCATCAACTCAGAGGACAAGACACTGCCCGAACAGCTCCTCCAGGAAGCTGAAGAAGATAAAAAGATCCGGACTCTGCTGAACGCAAGTAAGAGAACTGAGTCTTTAGAGCCCCTCATTGGTGACACAGCCTTAGCCCGGCTAGCAGCTGACTGAGTATGAGAATTAGATATATTTAACTTTGGGGGCCAGGTGGTAGTGCAGCAGGTTAAGTGCACATGGCTCAAAGTGCAAGGATGCTGGTTCAAGCCCCCGGCTCCCCACCTGCAGGAGGTTCGCTTCACAGGCGGTGAAGCAGGTCTACAGGTGTCTATCTTTCTCTCCCTCTCTCTGTCTTCCCCTCCTATCTCAATTTCTTTCTGCCCTATCCTACAACAACAGCAATATCAGCAGCAATAATAATAACAATGATAAAGCAACAAGGGCATCAAAGGGGAAAAAATAGCCTCCAGGAGCAATGGATTTATAGTGCAGATACCAAGCCCCAGCAATAACCCTGGAGGATATAAATATATATATATGGGTGTTGCGGTGGCACACCTGGCTAAGCGCACATGTTACAATGCTCCAGGACCTTGGTTCAAGCCCCCCAGTCCCCACCTGCAGGGAGGAAGCTTCATAAGCAGTGCTGCAGCTATCCCTCTTTCGCTCTCTCCCCATCCTCTGCATTTCCCTCTTTCTCTATCCAATAAATAGTAACTAAATAAAATTTTAAAAGAAATATTTACCTGTGCTGGAGAGGAATCCTAGGAGAAATTAGCTTTTCCTTTCACGGGGAATCCCTACAGGCCCCGTAGAAGGCCTTGTCTGTGGTGTCAGGCTCAGCCCAAGATGGGTATCTTCTGACAGACTTTGGTTTGATGGGGGTGTGTGGCCCCAGAGCCTTCCAGGAAGAGTGGCCAATTGATGTCCTGGGAGTAGGTAGTGGCTGCAAACATGCCAGGTAATAAATAGTGTAGAATTAGATAAGGACTTGGCCAGCCCTCGGGGTAGGAGGCCACAGTGGATCGTTTTTGTGTGTGCTGTGGGGTGACGATATCCCAGCGATCTCTCTCCAGTCTTGTCTCTCAGGATCATTTTGAGCTCAGTAAGAATGGGTTGGAACTCAAATGATAATAACAAGCATAAGCAGGAAAAACATAAATGAGAAGGAAAGTTTTTTTTAACAATTTTTTAAATATTATTTCCTTTTGTTGTCCTTCTTGTTTTATTATTGTTGTTGTTGTTGTTATTGATGTTGTTGTTGTTGGATAGGACAGAGAGAAATGGAGAGAGGAGGGGAAGACAGAGAGGGGGAGAGAAAGATAGACACCTGCAGACCTGCTTCACCACCTGTGAAGCGACTCCCCTGCAGGTGGAGAGCCAGGGGCTGCAATGGACACCCTTAAGCCGGTCCTTGTGCTTTGCGCCATGTGCACTTAACCTGCTGCGCTACCGCCTGACTCTCGGAAAGTTGTGTGTGTGTGTGTGTGTGTGTGTGTGTGTGTGTGTGTGTATAAGTTCATTTTATTGCACCCGTGAGGGAGACACAGCCTCTTGCTCAAAGTTTGTTTTGTTTTGAGCCTTTTCATTGCTAAAGTTTATTTCTATGCTAATTCTTCCTATTCTAACTGTGAATTGCTCCATTAGGGAAACAAGACATAAACCACATGTCATCCGCTTGTCTTCTCGATGAAATCCTTATAACTCCAACGATCATATTAAGGTCCTTCCTAAATGAAGTAATGCCTGGTTGGAATTCTAGACAAGAAACTTAGAGGAAAATGAGGAGGGTACACTTCAGGGGAGGGTACAGCTTACCAGGCCCTGAGGGTTTCGCCACTGACAGGGAGGTCTGCACACTCATCTGGAGCAGTTGAGGGCCGAGAAGCAGGATGGAGATTCAGGTAGGACTCTAAGAATACAAGACCTTGCATCCTAAGCTAAGAAGGATGCAGTTGTCTAGAGAAACTATAGGCATTTTAAGCAGGCCAGGACATAAAGGAAGAGGACAAGACAAGAGAGAGGAGACCATTCTGGGGAAACTACAACCACTTGGGCAACATATAATGATGTCTACAGTGAAGTGTCAGTGAGATGAGAAGAGCCATTGAGAGCTAGAATCCATATGGGTTGGCAGCTGATTATTAAAAGTGAAAATTCATAAGAAAGATGAGTCATCATACTTCCCTGGGATTTTTGTTTTTATGTGTGATGGGAAAGATGGGAAGAAATGCTTGTCAATAAAAAAATAATGACAAGACCGTAAGATAAGAGGGGTACAGATCTACACAATTTTTACCACCAGAGTTCCATATGCCAGAGTCATTATGGGGTACAGAGGGTGGAAAGTCTGGCTTTCGTAATTGCTTCTCTGCTGGACATGGACGTTGGCAGGTGGATCCATACTCTCAGCCTGTCTCTCTCTTTCCCTAGTGGGGCGGGACTCTGGAGAGGTGAGGGTCCTCTGGGCACATTGGTGAGGTCCTCTGTCTGGAGAAGTCAGGTTGGCATCATGGTAGCATCTGCAACTTGGTGGCTGAAAAAGCATTAAGATATAAAGCAGAACAAATGGTTTAATAGTCAAGAATGTAAATGCAAAAATATAGCAGATGAGTTTTTGGGATCTCCATTTTGGAAAAAGCTAGTAGGTCTATTTTAGGTATATTCCAAGGAGGGACCCATGACTTTACTAGTTTTTGCCTGAGCCTGACAGCTGACATGCAAGTGGACTCAAGGTATTGTCTGGGGAGATGGTGTCAGAGTTGGAGATAGGACTAGAAAGCTGGATCAGAGCACAGAGTAGCTCCCAAATATGGGAAAAGTATATAAGTATCACTTTATAGTGTCTTTTTTAAAAGGTCTTTCTACTTGCTTACTGTTTGGGGTCACTGCAAACTATTATATACTTTTGCTTTAAGTTGTATATTTTCCCCTAATTTATGAATACATGTGCACATGTGTTCTCTCTCATGGGCCCTAGATATAGATCTCAAGCTAGATCTATATCTAGCTTCTGTTGATTTGTTAGGAGGTGCACCACCCAATATGGAATTGAGGAGTCCTATGAGCTAGGAATAGTCTCACCAGAGTGTTGGAGCTGAAGGGTTTACATTCCATGCCTGGTGTCTCTGGACACAATCTGAAGTGAAACGTGTCGAGGTGGTACTGGTTGTATTGATTTGGTTGAGCTCAGCTGATGCAGTATTCAATGGTCTGGGTCAAGAGAAGCATGCAGGAAGACATGCCATGCCCCAGAGTTTCCAGGACTGGGAAAAATATGGGTTTTATAGAGAATGGGACTGGTTCCTGCTGTCTTGGAGTTTAAGAAGGCAATAGATAGTTATTATTGTAACCAAGCTATTAAGGAATTTGGTTGACTTTGAAAATTCCATGGTTAGGATTTGCTGTATCATACAAGACCTCACCATGATTTATGCCATTCACTGCTATTTACATATAGTGTATCTTATATCGTGACACAAGCTGTTGCACAATTCCTTCACTCCCTAGTTAACTGTTTTTTTAAACAATAAGATAATGAATGACATTACAGCACAGCTCCATCACCTGTGACACCTTCCCTATATAGGTGCTTGTGTGGTGGCCCTGGGTTCAAACCCAGCTCTCTGAACATAGTAGAATATGTACTGTACTGGGTGAGCCATCTCTCAGCCTCAGTTTTTTGAATTTTAGCTTTTTAAAAAAAATTTTTTTATATTTATTTATTTATTTTCCCCTTTGTTGCCCTTGTTGTTGTAGTATTATTGTTGTTGTTATTGATGTCGTCCTTAGATAGGACAGAGAGAAATGGAGAGAGGAGGGGAAGACAGAGGGGGGAGAGAAAGATAGACACCTGCAGACTTGCTTCATAGCCTGTGAAGGACTCCCCTGCAGGTGGGGAGCCAGGGGCTCGAACCCGGAACTTACGCTGGTCCTTGCAATTTACACCATGTACACTCAACCCACTGTGCTACCACCTGACTCCCTGAATTTTAGCTTTTACACAAGTGTGCATACACACATGTGCATAAACACACACACACACACACACACACTTTAGAATGAAGTGAGTAAATTGAGTACAATCTAACATGTGTTGAAAATTCATTGCACATCTTTGATTCTATAACTAGTATAAAAGAGGTGGTTTGTAATTGGCATTTTATGGCAAAGCACCATTACCTCTCAGATAACCAGACTAAGCATTTATTCAACTAATATAACATCCTTTGACAAATTTCATAGGATACATTTTTGTGTAGACAAGAATGTTAATGTATTTTTTTGTATTATCTTTATTTATTATTGAATAGAAATGGCCAGAAATTGACTGGTAAGGGGTTGATAGAAAGGGAGAGAGATAGACACCTACAACACTGCTTCACCACCTGTAAAGCAAACCAGGGGCTTGAACCTGAGTCCTTGTGCATTCTATCATGTGCGCTTAACCAGGCAGGCCCCACTAATGCATTTTTAACTTGTAAGTAGCTTGCAAAGAAAAAAATCTCCAAAGACAACAAGGGCAACAAAAGGGAATAAATAAATAAAATAAATATTTTTTAAAAAATCTCCAATCAAATGAAGCCTTTAGAGTAGATTTTATTTTATTCCCTATTTTACTACAGTTCTTCTTCTTGAAAGGGTGCATGCAAGTCACCCCATGTAAGCTTCTCCCTGTTGAATTAAATTACTCATACCTTTTGTTGGATCCTATTTGCAAGAAAAAGTCTGTTGCTGCAAATTTAAATGCCTATGGGATACATTCAAGTAGTTGAAATCCCATTCAAAACTATTAAAAACAAAACAAATAAGCAAATAAAAAACCCACTGGAAGCCGAATAAAACATGTCTGTGTGCCAGCTTTCAAGGTCCATTACCATTAGGTGGTAATGAGTGGAACAAAACATTAAGAGCTTATATAACTATAATTTATAGCAGATATATTTGCCATAAAGGAGGGGACTGACATGTAAGTGCAGTGGAGTGTGAGAGTGCTTGTCTTCCCTCTCTCTCTGCTCTGAAGCTGCTGTAGCCGTGGAATCAGCAACTTCAGTGGCATGTGTTCAGCTTCCTCTGTGCTGTCTTCACAAGAGGCTTGTAGGGCACTGTGCTGGGTCCAGAAAGGCCTAGCCACATAGCACAAACTCTTGTTTCTCCATCAGGCAGACCAGTGATACGCCAGTTCCATTACTACAGAACTTAAAAGAGCTTAAAGTCGTTTAAGTGAATGCCTTCTGGTTCCTGGTAGATTGAACATGAATTTATTCTCTTGTAACTCACCTATTATTAGAGCAGTCAACAAGTGTGTAAATATACCTGAATTCCAGGTATGTGTTGACACTGTGCCAGTCTTTAGAGATGGAACATTGAATAACATAATATCCCTGTCCTCAAGAAGTATAGAGCCAAAGGAACTGGGCGGTGGCACACCTGGTTGAGTTCACACATTAGCATGCTCAAGGACCACATTTGAGCCTCCAGTCCCCACCTGCAGGGGGATGCTTCACAAGTGGTAAAGCACATCTGCAGTTGTCTCTCTTTCTCTCTCCCTATCTTCTGCTCTTCCTCTCAATTTCTCTCTTCTCAAATAAAAATAGAAAAAAAATTGGAGGGGAAGGGTATATATGGCTAAAGGGACTGAGTGGTGGCCCACTCATGTTGAACACACATGTTACAATGTGCAAGGACGTGGGTTCAAGCTCCTAGTCCCAACCTGCAGGGGGAAAGCTTCACAAGTGGTGAAGCAGGGCTGGAAGTGTCTCCCTCTTTCCCTCTCTTATCTCCCCCTTCCATTTCCATTTCTCTCAGTCTCTATCCAGTAAATTAAAAGTAAATAAATAAAATGTATATTTTTTAAAAGTATACAGCTGAAGGGACTGGGCAGTGGCACACCTGCTTGAGTGCACACATTAGCATGCTCAAGGACCCTGGTTCAAGCCCCCCAGTCCCCACCTGTAGGAGTAAACTTCACAAATGATAAAGCCGTGCTGCAGATCTCTCTCCCTCTGCCTCTCCCTCTCCCTCTCCATCTTCCTTTCTCTCTCTTTTTATTCTCTTCTCCTTACTACCTTCCTCTCCCCTCTCAGTTTCTCTCTATCCTATCAAATAAATGAAATAAAATGTTAAAACAAGGTTTAAAGCCAATAAGGACGCTACCTAAAAGGAACCCAGGGTAACAGATGGCTCCTCTCAAGTGGGGGGGGGGGGAAGGTCAGGGTTGCCATGGAGATGGAGCTACCGAAAAATCTGGGAAGTGGGGGTGGGGGGGTAGATAGTGTAATGGCCTGAGGCTCTTGAGTTCCAGGTTCAATCCCCTGTCCTACCATAAACCAGAGCTGCTCAGTTCAGCTCTTTTCTCTCCCTCCCTCTCTCTCTCTCTCTTTCTCCCTCTCTCTCTCTCTTTTTAGAAAAGAAAACTGGGATGTGACCCTCAAGCCTGGTGTTAATATTGCAAAAGAACAAATTGGCTTTAAAATGTTCATTTCTATATTTAATGGGAGAGAAATTGGAAGAGAGAACCAGTGCACCACTCTGGTATAGGCGATGCCAGGGATTGAACTCAGGACCTCAAGCATGCAAACCTTGTGCTCTGCCACTAAGACAACACTCTAGTCAAAAGAATTCATTAAATGGGGGCGGGGGGGCAGGTGGTGGTGCACCTGGCTGAGTGTACATGTTGTAATGCACAAGGATCTAGGTTCAAACCCCAGCCCCCACTTGCAAGGGGAAAGCTTCACGAGTGATGAAGCAGGGTTTCTCTCTCTTTCTCTCTCTCTCTCCCTCTCTCTCTCTCCCCTTCACTCTGGATTTCTCTGTCTCTATCCAATAAATAAAATAATAAAATTTTATAAAGAATTAATTAGATGAGGCATATTGTACACTTGAAACAAATGGAATAGCATGTGAATAATGCCTGCAACCAGCCTTAGTGTTCAGTAGATCTCAGGTGGAGGAGCAAGTTGGAGGGTGGAGATGAATGAGCCAGACATGACTAAACTTCTTTGTGCTAGGCTACTTCACAATTTCAAACTGTTGGGAATGAAAATAATAATAACTAATACTTACTGAGTCTATATTATCTACCAGGTAAGTAAGTATTTAACTTATTGTATTGGTTAATAGCATCTAATTTTTACAATGGAAATTATGTAAAAATACAAGGAGGTATTACAATTACAATTACACTCCACTTTTTTAAGATATGATAATTTTTTATTAAAATAGGGTGTTACTGGAGTATATTTTCATATATGATCCTTAATGATAATATTACCTTTTTTATTTATAAAAGGAAACATTGACAAAATCATAGGATAAGAGGAATACAACTCTACACAATTTCCACCACCAGAACTCCCTATCCCACCCCCTCCCCTGATAGCTTTCCTATTCCTTAACCCTTTGGGAGTATGGATCCAAGGTCATTGTGGGATGCAGAAGGTGGAAGGTCTGGCTTCTGTAACTGCTTCCCCGCTGAACATGGGCGTTGACAGTCGATCCATACTCCCAACCTGTCTCTCTCTTTCCCTAATTGGGGTGGGGCTCTCGGGAATCAGAGCTCCAGGACACATTGGTGGGGTCTTCTGTCCAGGGAAGTCTGTTTGGCATCATGGTAGCATCTGGAACTTGGTGGCTGAAAAGAGAATTAACATAAAGCCAAACAAGTTGTTGATTAATCATGAACCTAAAGGGTGGAATAGTGCAGATGAAGAGTTGGGGGGTCTCCGTTTTGTAGCTAGCTAGTAGGCATATTTTAGTTATATTCCAAAGGGCCTGTGGCTATACTAGTTTTTTTTGGTTTTTTTTCTCTGAGCCTGAAATCTGAAGTGCAGGTGGATCCAAGTTATTGTCCCCATTTTATAGATGAGGAACTCAAGGGGCTGACAGGATTAGCAACTTTGCCAAGGTTTCACAGCTGATTGATCTGAGTTGAGACCCGCTGGATCTTTTCCCACTGGGCTTAATGGTGGGGGGCATGTGCATATCAGGTTCAAGAAGAAGTTTTTTTCTTTTAATATGTATTTATTCTATCAGAGAGAGAGAGAGAGAGAGAGAGAGAGAGGAGAGACCAGAGCACTGTTCTTCAGCTCTGGCTTATGGTAGTGTGGGGGACTGAACCTGGGAGTTTAGAACCTCAGGCATGAGAGTCTTTCGTATAGCCATTATGCTATCTCTCCAGCCCTCAGGTAGAGGGTTTTTTCTTTTTCTTTTTTAAAGGTTTTATTTATTTATTTATGAGAAAAATGGGAGAAGAGAAAGAATTAGATATCACTCTGGTACATGTGCTGCTGGGACTGAACTCAGAGCCTCATGCTTGAGAGTCCAATACCTTATCCACTGTACCACCTCCTGGACCACAGGTAGAGATATTAAGAAGGTCATTCAAGCCACAGAAGAGAGAGAAGATTGGCATAGCGGGTAACTGACAGTACAAAAAAGTGAGAGATTTCTCCTGGCCTGTGCAGAGACACTCACAGTGGGAGCCTTCACCCTGAGACTAGATGCCTGACCAGATGGTCAGCTGTTTCTTATCTCACTGTGGAACTTATATGAAGAGCACTCCAGCAACCCTGGATTATTTAAAAATAATTCTGTGCATAAACAGGTTGGTTTAAATCATTTGTTCAGACTCTGGCTCCCAAAGGTTACATTTTCTCTTTTTTTGTATCCTGGGTTTTTAATTACCTGCCTTTTCTTCATTTGCTTTTTTTTTTTTTTAAAGTATTATCGTTGAGGGCATGTTACGGTGCACAAGGACCCAGGTTCAAGCCCCTGGTCCCCATCTGCAGGGGGAAAGCTTTGTGAGTGGTGAAGCAGGGCTGCAGGTGTCTCTCTATCTCCCCCTCTTCTCAATTTCTGGCTGTCTCTATCCAATAAGGTTAAAAAAATTTTTTTTGAAGTATCATCTTTATTTATTAGAGCCAGTCAAAAGTCAAGTAGGTAGGGGGAGATACACACCTGCAGCACTGCTTGATCATTCACAAAGCAGGTAAGGACTGGGGGCTTGAACCGGGGTCCTTGTGCATGGTAACACAACACTCAACCAGGTGTGCCACCACCTGGCTCCCATTTATTTATTTATTTATTTATTTATTTATTTATTTATTTATTAGTGGATAGAGACAGAGAGAAATTGAAAGAGGAGATAGAGAGAGAGAGACAGAGAGACACCTGCAGCCCTGCTTCACCACTCCTGAAGCTTTCCCTCTGCAAGTGGGGAACAGGGGCTTGAACCCAAGTCCTTGTACACTGTAGTGTGAGCGTTTAACCAGGTGCACCATCACCTGGCCCCCAAGCACCTTATTTATTTATTTATTTATTTATTTATTTATTTATTTACTTCTTTTACCAGAGCACTGCTCAACTCTGGCTTATGGTGGTGTAGGGATTGACCTGGGACTTGGGAGCCTCAGACGTAAGAGTCTCTTTGCATAACCATCATGCTATCTGCCCTCTGCCCCTTGTTCATTTGCTTTCAAACAATAAAATTCCTCTGCTTCCACCACCCCACACCCCCTTTCTCAGTTATCCAAAGAGTTTCACTCACACTTTCCTGCCGGGCTAGCTTCGCGGGCGGGAGAGAGAGACGACCAGGGACTCATGGCTGAGTGGTACGCAGTTCAGTCTTTATTCATGCGGAACGCAGAACAATCTAAGCTATCTCTAATCACAATCCTGTCCTTATATATCCTGAGGCGGAAGAGTCAGGTCCAAAGAGGATGTACGTAGGATAGGGGGTGGGGAGAAGGAAAAAGCATGCAAAACAGTGAGGATTAAACCAATGCCCTGGAGGCAGGGCGGTGCTTAGTTAACAGTGGTCATGTAACTAGAATACAGTGTTAAGCAGGGGGGATTAAACCAATGAAACAGAAGGGGTCTTAGAAGCAGAATTTAGAAGCAGACCAACACTTTC
Organism: Erinaceus europaeus; assembly: GCF_950295315.1. Classification (NCBI taxonomy): domain Eukaryota; kingdom Metazoa; phylum Chordata; class Mammalia; order Eulipotyphla; family Erinaceidae; genus Erinaceus; species Erinaceus europaeus. Next base: position 68,444,632 of record NC_080178.1, read on the forward strand.
CTGCGCTGCAGATCTCAGGAGCCTTTGACCTTCTGAACAGCCTCCACGTCCAGTTGCTGCTTCCTTCTTATTATCTCCAATGTATTCTTTCCATCTATAGGGCTCTCAATATCTCTAGTGCTGATTTCTACTAGAACCTTTTCCCCCAGTCTCTCTCCAGGCTTCCTCCTGACTTGGTCCCAGGGTTACCATACAGAATACAATGCCTTGGGGCTTTACTGTCTTTCATTAGCAACCAGAGTCTACAGGGGAAAACAACTCCCTGAAAATAACAAACAAACAAACAAACAAATCACTTACAGTCACTTGTCTAGATGTCTTTATTTTTAAAAGTTTTTATTATGAAAGAGAGTGTGTGGGATAGGAGGCGAGTGGGATCTAAAACACTGCTTTAGCATATGGTTGACTGGCTACGGAAGAAGGGCAAATGCTAGAAGAAGAAGAAGCATATGGTGATGTTCAGAATTGAACCTGCAAGCCCTGGGGCTTTGGACATGCAAGTTGGTACTTAACCAGGCTGAAGTAACTCCCCCAGCACACCTTGCTTTCTTCAGATAGTCTGTTTCATTATTCTCTCCTAAAGCAATCCTGAGGATTAGATGTTCCTAAGCCATGAATAGTGCATGTACTGTATTTATTACGTTTACTGTGCTGGTAAAAGCACATAACAAACCAACAGCTGAACGCAGCAGCTTTGAATATTTCTCAGCTCTGTGTTGTGCCTCTACTGCCTGTGCCATGTGCCAGCTGCTCTGTGTTGTGTCTGGTCTGCCGTTCTGAAAACAGAGAATGTGCTTTGTACATTGCTGCATTATTCATGCTGTGTTCTCCAAGTCTACCACCAGGCCAGGAACAGAGTAGAAATCAATGTTTTCATACCTTGAGGAGCCGTTTATTCAGAAGTAGAGGCAACTGTTTGCTAGGGCCTGTGGTAAACCCAGTAGCCTTGCCCAGTGCCCATGATAACCTTGCTGACAGACACTACATGATTGTTTTTTTTTTTTGTTTTTTTTTTTTGGTGAAAAAAACTGTGGCTCAGAGCGTTTTACACAACTTCCCCTCATGGTCCTTCTGCCTCCAGGAGGACACAGTATCCCCTAAACACATTAGATTCATCTCAGCTTCCACTGCTAACAGCCTTCTTATCTCCACCCAGCATCAATTATCTGTTACCACAATGATGCTGCATTGCAGGCCTCTGGTGTGTGTGTGTGTGTGTGTGTGTGTGTGTGTGTGTGTTTGGTAGTAGTAGTAATTTAATATTGATTTACAGAATTCTAAGATAATAAGGGTATAATTCTACACCTTTCCCACCACCAGAGTTCTGTGTCCCCATTCCCTTCATTGGAAACTGTAATAGTTCCCCCAGGTCATACTAATATATATATATATATTTCCCATTTTCATTTGTTTCTATGGGCCTACCTTCACTTCACTTCCTTGCTAAGTTATACCTATGCTTATTACTTCTCCCAAATGTCCTTCCTTTTTCCTCTTTTCTCTCAAGTAAGCAAAACAGTAACGCAGGTTACTCTGAAACTGAGTGCGTTCAAATAGCCATCACTGATGATTTGGCCAACGTCTCCAGGGCAGCTGCACATTGGGTGGCCTGGCCAGCCAGGACTGCTCTCAGCTTCTTCTTCTAGCGTTTGCCCTTCTTCTGTAGCCAGTCAACAGCGTCAGGTTGAGCCTGATGTAAAGTTTCGAGATCTCCTGTGTTCCCTCATCTCTGCAGAGACTAGAATGTTGCCCCTGGGATGCTAGTTAAGGATGGTCTCAGGTTGGTAACTTGGTTGTCCTCCAGGTGGCCTTTGATCATGAAAAAATCTTGTTCTGTCATGCCTATACCTAACATAATATTTAAACTTATTTTCATGATGGAGGCAGATGTCTGGGGAAAAAAAAAAAAGATCATTTTTACATTCTTTGGGCCAAAGCAAGTCTGAATCCAGAGCCCACCTTTCCCTGAGAATCGCCAGTGGCAAGTAATAAGACCTCCGGTCTTCTTGCTGTGTCTGCGATCACCTCATGTTAATGCCATTTCGCCGCTCTCCTATGGAATCTGCATACTGAAAAGCTCATCTGGGATTGCCTGATTCGGTTCATGGCAACACTGAATATCAGCTTCTCGTTGTGCAAATTGCGTATGAAAGCAGAGAACTAGGTGAGTGCTGGAGGAAACTGGGATACCTAGAGAAAAACCCAGCTGGCATGGGGAGGACACGCAAGCTCTATACTGACAGAGACTCTTGCTGAAAACTGATTATTAATTTTTCCCTCATTGAAGCTATAACAGTGCAGTGATATTTGAGGACCTACTTTTACTGCTCATCTGAGAGCTGTCATTTCTGTCACACCTATATCTAACACTGTATTTGCTATTTGATAAGTACTCTTTTTTCTTCTATTTTATTAGTAATTTAATATTGATTTTCACAATTATGAGATAACAGGGATATGATTCCACACCATTCCCACCACCAGAGTTCTGTGTCCCCCATTCCCTCCATTGGAAACTGCAATAGTTCTCCCAAGGCCACAGATATGGGCTGACCATTATTCCTATAACTATAGGTATTGGTAATATGAGTACAGTCGAGGTGGTTGAAGGAGCCAAGTTTAATAACAGGATTCCAAGGGGCAGTCAAAATACTCCTGGATCATCAGGAATTCTCTTCTTTTTCATGAATTCATGGCTCTTCTTCACAAGCAAGGTGACTCTGTTGTTATCACCTCCACCCTGGAGTCTAGTTTACCAGCTTGAACACTCCCCTCCCCCATGTAATCAGCTCCTAAAACACGATCAGGCTCCTTATTATCTTTCTTGAATCTGTTTCTTGAGTGTCCTCGTCCCCTAACCCATCCACCACAGTTCATTCTCCACCTATAACCAAATAGATATTGCTAAAACATAGCTCCTACTGAATTGCTCCCTTATAGAGGGATGTGCCAAATCAGGTTTGGAGAGTATCGCTCTTAAATAAGGGGAAAGTAAGTTTTAAGCTTCATATAAGTAACACTTGCCTATGAATTAATTTACTGTGAAGCCTTGGGGCAAATTCTACCCTAATTGGTTGTCTGCACTGTTGCCTGAGGGTAAATGGCACTCTTTTTTTTCTTTTTTTAATTCTCTAGTTTGCAGGTGGAACCTTGCATGTCTTTGTCTCAGTTAAATTATTTGCCTCTTGGCTGGGTTCAAAGACTAAATTTATTTCCCATCTTTCCTCAAAGGTTCTTTCCTGCTAATTATCTCCTCTCAAGAAAAGCACAGCAGGGTATTTTCACTTACCCTTTTACTCTGAAACCATATTCTCCCCAGATTCCAAAAGAAGAATACTTTATAAAAATGATAGAATGTTCATCCTGAAGAAACAACAGGAAACATCCAGCCTAAGTCCCTTCTCATGAGTCTGGGGATATAAAACTGAATTCATAAAGGGGCTTTTGGAAGATGCAGAGAGAAGCAGAGTGAGACCACTCTGGTCTCTGTCGCCTCATTCCTGATCCTCCACAAAGGAAGCATTCTAAGGAGCAGAAGAAAGCTCATGGGGAGAATTCTGAGCGTCTTTTTCCATAGAACTGTGCTTCCATAATCAAACCCATCTATCAGCACTCCCTATACTCCCTTATTTTATTACTTCTCCAAAGACTCTGCACAAAAGGTGAAAGAAGAATGGTTGTATTAGTTGCTGTTGTATTTTATACAGCGCCTGGGAATGAACTGAGGGTCTCTTGCATGGATACTATTCCTGAGAGGCCTCTCTGGCCTTTGTTTTGCTTTGTTTTTTCTCTTGCAGAGTTAGAGCCTTACAAATGCCCAATTTCACTGCTTCTAGACTGAATTTGTGGAGTTGTACCCCTCTTATCCTATGGTTTTGTCAATGTTTCCTTTTTATAAATAAAAAAAGAAAAATATATATTAATGATAGAGAGATGTGGGGAGAGAGGTGAGAGTGAGAGTAAATGGCAGGGAGAGACTCTGGTATATACAGTGCCAGAGTTCAAACTCCAGACTCCACGCTTGAGAGCCCAGTGTTTTATCTACTGTGGAAACTCCTGGGTCACTAACTTACTTTCATTAAACGAGAAAGAGGGAGAGGGAGAGGGAGAGAGAGAGGGAGAGAGAGACACCATAGGACCAGACCTGCCCTCCATATCATGGCACTCCCGTGTGGTGCTGGGGCTCAGCCCTAGGCCATGCACAGCCCTTGCTCAGTCAGCTCTGTCTAGCACCCCCACCCATATATTTTTATGCTGTTAGGTGGAAGGAGAGGGAACGAGAGAAAAGAGGAGAGACGATAAAACAGCAGGCCCCACCATAATGGAATTCCCTCGGTTCTGCCCACCATGCTTCTCTTTCTTTTCTTCTTCTTTTTAAAAAAGATTTTGTTTATTTATTAATGAGAAAGATAGGAGAGAGAAGAAGAACCAGACATCACTCTGGAACATGTGCTGCCAGGGATTGAACTCAGGACCTCACGCTTGAGAGTCCAGCGCACCACCTCCCAGACCACCATGGTGTTCTCTCTCTCTCTCTCTCCTCTCTCTCTTCTCTCTCTCTCTCTTTGCTGGACAGAGACAGAATGAAACTAGGGTGTAAGGGGATGATAGAGAAAGAGAGAGAGAGAGAGAGACCTGCATCACCGCTTCATTACTTGTGAAGCTTCCTGCTTCAGGTGCGACTGGAAGCTTGAACCCAGATCCTCATGCATGGTAACAGGTGTGCTTAACCAACTGTGCCACCACCTGGCCCTGCTCTGTGCTTCTGTATAGTGCTGGGCATTAACCCCAGGGTTCCTGTTGTGGTGATGCACACATCCCTCCTAATGAGCTATTCCCTAGCCCTCTGCTGTATTTTAATGAGCATATTCATATGAGTGAGACATTAGAACAGTTTATTCCATATACATAGTCCCATTGTAGCTGGACTGTAAGCCTGATGGCTTTCCCCTCAAAGCGATGGAAAAGTAATCAGTCTATGGTTAGGCCCCAGAGGATCCTTCGCCAGGTCTGTTTATCACTTTTGTCCTCACTAGAGATTCACCTCTCTTGGTTGCCTTTTTTTTTTTTTCCCAGACAGAAAGAGATGGAGGCAGCACCAAAGCTTTCTGCAGTGCTGTGGGAGTCAGGCTCAGACCTGGGCGATGTACATGGCAAAGCAGGTACACTAGCCAAGCAAGCTTATCTGGCCAGGTCTGCCTTTGTTTTTAATTAATTACTTACTTATTGGATTCACTTATGTATTGCCTCCAGGGTTATCACTGGGGCTGAGTGCCTGCACTATGAGTCCACTACTCTCAAGGAGTAGTGGCCATTTATTTTTCCTGTTGTTGTTACTGTTGTTATTATTATTGCTGTTGTTGGATAGGACATAGAGAAATTGAGAGAGGAGGGGTAGACAGAGAAGGGGAGAGAAAGAGTGACAGCTGCAGACCTGCTTCACCGCTTGTAAAGTGACACCCCCCCCCCCCGCCCGAAGGTGAAGAATCCTTGTGTGGGTCCTAGCCCTTCATACTATGTACGCTTAACCCAGCATGCCACTGCCCAACCTTCTAGTTTAAATATTTTTAATTTATTTATTTTACAAGACAGAGATTTTAGAGCACATGTGTGGTCCCAGGGATCAAACCCAGGGTCTCATATATACAAGTCCTGTACTCTCCACCGAGTCACCTCCACTGCCTTTATTTGCTCCTCTCTGGGCACATCAGGCTCAGCGTTCCCACTGCACCATGTCCCTGGGGCTGGCTGACCCTGCCCCTCACGGCAGACTGAGCTCGCAGGACTCCATAGCTGTCAGACCTAACCAAGTAATGTGTCCAAACCTTCTTCCTGTTTCCACTTGGAGGATGCGGATTAAAATACCTTATTGTTCAGGTCTGAAGTAAGAACTAGGGAAGTGTTTGCTAAGTAAAGCAACCTTCACATACTGTGTGTGCTCATTACATGTGATTTGCTGATTTGCTGCTGTTCCTTGCCTTCTGCAGTCCTTGAACTTGCTCCTTAACAGGAAGCAGCTTCTGCACTCACTAATGGCTCATGGACTCTTCCTCTTTCTCCATTAGTGATATCTGTGACTGCTTATAGGATTAAATCCTCATCCACTCATCCTCTGTGGTTATCATAGAATGTGAGATGAGCAGAGCATGTGAAAGAGTCAGCTGCTGAAACACGGTGGGGAGGGGACGGAGGTGGGAGTAGGTACACTGGGCATAGGTAAAACAGAGCAATGTGTTCTGCCCTCTTCCCTGCCATAGCTCTGAGTCCTTAAAGCGCTGTGTGGCCTGCAGTTCTCATCTATTAACTGCTGTTACAAGGCAGAAGGTTCTCAACTGGCCCAGGTCTTTACCTCCCCAGGGATATGACTTTCTATAACCCAGGCCGGGCAAGACTTTGTTGACCCAGAAACCACAGGGTGACAGGTTTTTTTTTTCAGGCTCACTAAATGTGCCAACAGGGAAGCAGAGTAGTAACTGATGACCCAGATGCTTCTTTTTTGGTTGTTTGTTTGTTTGTTTTTAAATTTTTTAAACAGTTTTTTAAAATATTTATTTTATTTATTTATTCCCTTTTGTAGCCCTTGTTTTATTGTTGTAGTTATTATTGTTGTTGTCGTTGTTGGATAGGACAGAGAGAAATGGAGAGAGGAGGGGAAGACAGAGAGGAGGAGAGAAAGATAGACACCTGCAGACCAGCTTCACCGCCTGTGAAGCGACTCCCCTGCAGGTGGGGAGCCGGGGTTCGAACCGGGATCCTTATGCTGGTCCTTGTGCTTTGCGCCACCTGCGCTTAACCCACTGCACTACAGCCCGACTCCCCTTTTTTAATTTTTAGATTTATTTTCCCTTTTGTTGCCCTTGTTGTTTTATTGTTATAGTTATTATTGTTGATGTCATCGTTGTTGGGTAGGACAGAGAGAAATAGAGAGAGGAGGGGAAGACAGAGAGGGGGAGAGAAAGATAGACACCTGCAGACCTGCTTCACCACCTGTGAAACAACTCCCCTGCAGGTGGGGAGCCTGGGGGCTCGAACCGGGATCTTTACACCGGTCCTTGTGCTTTGTGTCATGTGCACTTAACCCGCTGTGCTACCGCCCAACCCCTGACCCAGATGCTTCTACAGCTTGTCCCCAAGTCTGATGGAGATCAGTGTGGGCCTCTGGCAGTAGCCAGTGATGCCATGAATACTGGAAGGACTGTCTCCCACTCCTTCCATGCAGGCCCTTGATATGAGAAGGTTGTGTCCCATTCTTAAAAGGATTAATGGGTTTGGAAGTAACTTAAAAGCCTTAAAGTACTTTGTAATTTATTATTACTTAAGGCAGGCCTGTGGTCAGAACTCCGGATGAGCAGTATTATTTAGATCCCCCCCCAAACACATCTGCTTGTATGAAGTTCTCTTCCTCACTAATTTAATACATCTTCAATATGCGTGTCTCTGAACTAGACAGTGGGGAGCAACAGTAAGCCTGAACTCAGGCCCTGCCTCTGTGGAGCTCACACTCTAGAAGGACAAAGGAAAAGGACGGCAAAAGTAAATAAGACAGATAACATAATTACAGATCGTGAACTCAGGAAGTAAGATGCTATTGTAGGTCATTTCAGCGAGGGTGTGTCTGGATACAATTATCACTGCAAGTCTTTCTGAAAGAAACGTATTTATTTGCTTGATGAAAGACCAAATTGATCTTCAGTATAGAGAACTGAACTTGAGACATCACTATCAAGCTCTGTACTCTTTTTTTTTTAATTGCCACCAGGGTTATTGCTGGGACTTGGTGCCAGCACTACAAATCCATTGTGTCTAGAGGCCATTTTATCCTTTTTTTTCTTTTCTCTCTTTTTTTTTTTTTCCTCCAGCACTATCACTGGGGCTCAGTGCTGGCACTAGGAATCCACTGCTCCTGGAGGCCACTTTTCCCATTTTATTATGCAGAACAGAGAAATTGGGAGAGGAGGGGAAGACAGAGAGGGAGAGAAAAAGACTAGACACCTGCAGACCTGCTTCACTGCTTCTGAAGCGACCCCATTGCAGGTGGGAGGCAGGGGTTCAAACCCAGGTCCTTGCACTGGTCCTTGTGCTTAGTACTATGTGTGCTTAACCAGGTGAGCCACTGCTTAGGCCCATGAGGTGTGCCACCACCCAGCCCCTCTTTTTTCTTTTTCTTTTGTTTCTACTGTATTTGATAGGACAGAGAGAAATTGAGAGGGGATAGGGAGATAAAGAGGGAGAGAGAAAGATAGACACTTGCATACTTGCTTCACCAATTAGGAAGTGTTCCCATTGCAGGTGAGGAGCAGAGGCTCAAACCCAGGTCCCTGCAGGTGCATGTGTGCTTAACTAGGTGCACCAGCGCCTGACCCCAAGCTCTGTACTCTACTGAGGCATCACTTACCTGGCCACTGAAAACATCTTGAAGAGATGGTATTGAAATTGACATCAGAAGGCTAAGCATGAGCAGGCTGAGAGGGGGAAATTGCAGAAACAGGCACTGCAGACAGAATGTGCGAGTAAAATCCCTGCGGCAGAAGCTAAGGCCCATTCTCCCAGAATATGAAGAAAGCCAGTGCGGTCCCAGTACAGTGAGAGGGATGTCACAGAGAGGAGAGAGATGCTAGAGCTCCAGAGGTGGGCAGGGCCCTTATCATTTGGTCCATAGGTCAGAAGAAAGAGCCGCAGTTTAGTCTGAGAGTAATAGGAAAGTGGGGGTTTCAGGTGAGTTATGTCACTTGATTTCCTTTTGTTTTTTCCACCAGGGTTATCATTGGGGTTTGGTGCCTATACTATGAATCCACCACTCCTGGTGGCCATTTTTTCCTCCCCCACCCCATTTTCCTTTGCTGTTGTTTTTTTTTTAAGTGATAGGACAGAGATAAATTGAGAGGGGAAGGGAGATAGAGAGGGAGAGAGTAAGAGTCACCTACAGCCCTGCTTCACCACTATGAAGGCTTCCCTTTTTGGAGGTGGGCATCTGGGGCTTGAACTGTGGTCCTTGAGCGTGATAACCCAGGTGAGCTCTACTGGATGCAACGCCGAGCAGCCCACTTAAGTTTTTTAACAGCACTTCTACAGCTTCATAGACTGTAGGGGATCAAGAGAAAAACTTCAAGTTCAACTCTAGTGTAGCATTCTAGGCAAAGATAGGGATTCATAGACTGCAGAAGCATAGAGGGAGAAAGGAGACATGTATGTTGATATTTGAGCATTTTTATGCATAGCGTCATAATTTAAAGACAGCAGGGGAATGAGAGAAACCAAAAATGACTTCTAGGTAAGAAGTCTAGTTAATGGGTCTTGTCTGAAATGGGAAATGCAATGAGACAGCTCTCAGAGGAGAGAGAAAAGCAAGAGCTTGGTTTTGGTCAGGTGGTTTTTATATATGCAAGTAAGGACATCAAATAGGCAGGCAAATAAGTCTAAGACTAAGTAGTCATAGCACCCTGGGGCATGGCACAATGGGTAAAATATTGGATTCTGGGGTATGAGGTCCTGACTTTGATCTCTAGTACTGCATGTACCAGTGATGATCTGGTTCTCTATCTCCTCCTCCTTCTCTTCCTCCTATTCTCCTCCTCCTCCTCCTTCTCTCTGTCTGTCTCTCTCATTAATAAAATAAAACATTTTAAAGAGGCAAAGTAACTCTCTAGGTAGAGATTAAAGATACAAATTTAGAAATCACCATTATTTAGGACGTATATGATGTTCGGAATCATGAGATAGATAAAGTGGTTTGGAAAGGATTTACAGAGAAGAGGACAGTGGAGAGTAAGCAATATGTCCTAGATGACTTCAGAGTCCCCATGAGGGAGGCCAGAGTCGGTCCTTTCCTACCCATGATGAGAAACGCCTACAAGGCTCCTCCTGCTTCTGTGAAGGACAGCACTCCCTCCACTCTCATCTCCTGACAGACTATCGAACAGGAAGTCCTAACAACAGCACCATAAATTAGAACTGACAACCTACTTTTCCTGACGTGACCAGGAGAACTAGTCTTAACCCATGTCCCTGTTTAGTGTGGTTGCCATGAGGATGCCAAGACTCTGAAGTCATCTAGGACGGACAAGGGTGGGAACCTCTTTTCTTTCTTTTTTTTAAAGACTTTTGTAGGCCAGGCAGTGCTGCACCCGGTTAGAATGAAGTGCAAGGAACCTCACACACAAGGATCATGGTTTGAGCCCTGGGCTCCCCACCTGCAGGGAAGGCACTTTACAAGTGATGAAGCAGGTCTGCAGATCTCTCTCTTTCTCTCTCCTTTTCTATCTCTCCCTCTTCCTCTCAATTTCTGTCCTATCCAATAAAGTGGAGAAATGGCCATCAGGAGCAGTGGATTCATAGTGCTGGTACAGAGCCCCAACAATAGCCCTTAAGGCAAAAAAAAAATTCTGACTTTTCATGACCCTGAAGGCGACACAGTAGATGTTGGATTTACATACACGAGGCCCCAGATTTGATCCAAGGCACCATCCATATTTTGGTGTAGCCTCTCTCTCTCTCTCTCTCTCTCTCTCTCTCTCTCTCCCCCTCTCTCTCTTCCCTCCAGGGTTATTGCTGGGACTTGGTGCCTACACTATGAATCCACTACTCCTAGAGACCATTTTTCCCATTTTGTTGCCCTTGTTACTATTGTTGTTGGATAGGACAGAGAGAAATTGAGAAAGGAGGTGAAGACATCTACTTTAGACTTTTATCATTTTGTTTGGATCATCTGTGTCTGTCTGCTTTTATCAGAGCACTGCTCAGTTCTGGCTTATGGTGGTGCAGAGGGTTGAACCTGAGACCTCAGAACCTCACTCAGCATGAGAGTCTATTTGCATAACCATTATGCTACCTCCCCAACCAGAAATGCCCTCTTAATTGATTTCCCTGGCTTGGTTTCTCTCCCAGGTGTCCACTGTACACATGGCTGCCAGCTTAATTGATTTTATAAAGTAGCTGTGACTGGGTCTCACTTTTGCTCAAATACTTAACTAGCTTCCTACCTTCTTGTAGAATAAAATTCATGTTCTTTAACTCCACGCCCAAAGGTCCAGGCACAGAACAGATTTCAATCTACTACTACTTCCTAATGCATCTAATGTGAAGCCAGAATACTAATCTTGGCGGCATCTTCCAAATGTGGTTTAGTTACATCAGGAATGTTCTTCCGTCCATCTCATTGTGGCATTCTTAGAGGGTTAATTCAAATGCAGACTGACACTTATGTCAAGAAGTATTTTCCTTATTTGTCTTTCTTTTGTAAATATTTTGCCTTGAACTTTATATTCTGGCTAGTCATGCACCCACTAAGCAAGAACCGTTCCCAGTTTATCATCTGTATCTCAGTCCATTCTGTCCTCAGCTTAACCCAGTTTCCTACCCTTTGTATACCCAATTGACTAAATGCATGTATTTATAAATAAACAAAAGAGTGATTGCATAGGACTTTTATGCTGTTCTAGTAGTACTAAGGACTAGGATTCTTCAGCTAAGTACACAGTAGATAACTAATAAAATCTTGGTCAATGGACTTGAATTAGGTGATTTCACACCTAAACTATTTTCACTGTGTCAACTCCAAGAGTTCTAGAGAGTGAGGCAGTAGCTGTCTCTCTCCCTCTTCCTAAATAATTGCCACCAGTGTTATTGTGAGTGCCTTGGTGCCTACACTACAAGTTCACTGCTCCCAGCAGCCATCCCCCACCTTTGTTGTTTTAAGATTTCATTTCTTTACTAATGAGAAAAATAGGAGAATAAAGAGAAAGAACCAGACATCATCATTCTGGTACTTATGCTGCCAGGGATTGAACTCTGGACCTTATGCTTGAGAGTCCAATGCTTTATCCACTGTGCCATCTCCTACACCACCCCCCCCTTTTTTCCCCCTTCTTTTTATTTGATAGAACAGAGAGGGGAGGGGGAGACAGGGGGAGCAAGGAAAGGAGGCAACTGAAGCACTGTTCCGCCACTCATGAAGCTTCCCACCTGCAGGTAGGGACCAAGGACTTGAACCCATGTCCTTGCACATGATAATGTGTGCAATTAACGTGGTGTACCTAGTTCCCTAGCCGCTGTTTATGTCTTGATTTGAATTAAATGCTTACTCTTATAAGTAGAAACTCTCTTTTCAGAGATTTATTGACTTAATTTGTTGATTTTATGAGTCACACAACAAATTATGGCTGATCATTTTATTGTAGACATTGAAGGGGAAATAAAAAGTCATCTATGAAGAAAGCAGCTATCTCCTGTTTTTCAAGTAATCATCCCTCTCTTGTTTGATCAGGTTGTGACAACATGCTGATGGCTATAAAGTCTCTGAAAATTGTGAAAAGGACTATGGACACAGATGGCTCTTGGATGAAAGATACTGTCAGTGACTCTCCAAAGGTTTATGTCTTAATTGGATCCCAAAACAACACTGTTTGGGAATTTGCAAACATGCGTGCATTCACAGAAGACAGCACCAAGCCAGCGCCCCGGAAGCTAATCCTGACATATTCCTGGCAGGGAACAAGCCAAGTGCTATACAAAGGTTTTCTGTTTTTTCACAACCAGGGGACTCCCAATGAATTAATCAAATATAACCTACAGAAGAGGACTGTGGAGAAACGAATGCTTCTCCCTGGAGGGGCGGGACGAGCACGGGTCTACCAGCACTCCCCTTCCACCTACATTGACCTGGCTGTGGATGAGTATGGGCTCTGGGCCATCCATTCAGGGACAGGCATCCAAGGCCATTTGGTGCTCACAAAAATTGAGCCTGGGAGGCTGCGAGTGGAGCACTCATGGGACACGCCATGTAGACGCCAGGGGGCTGAAGCCTCATTCCTCATATGTGGAGTGTTCTACGTGGTCTACAGTTCTGGTGACCAGGGTCCTCATCGCATCACCTGTGTCTATGACCCGCTGGGCACTGTCAGTGAGGAGGATCTTCCCAACTTGTTCTTTCCCAGACGACCGAGAAGTCACTCCATGATCCATTACAACCCTAGAGATAAGCAGCTCTATGCCTGGAACGATGGAAACCAGATAATTTACAAAATCCAGACAAAGAGAAAGAAGCCTCTGGAGTAAGGCACTGCAACCACGGCCTGGACACTGCTCTCTAGGACACTGAGGCCCCGATCCCTTTAAAATATAGTGCCACTCTGATCTCATACAGGGACAGGGTCTAGAAGTGGGGGTGCATGTGTACCCCTTCTCAGATAGCACTGCTTTGCTTAGCTTAGGGAAAAAAAAAACGTAGATGAGAGCCTGTCCTTCAGAAATTCTTGATAACCTCCTTCACCAGCCCAGATTCCTGGCTCTTGAGACCTTCCGCATTCTGAATCAGCTTACTTCCAGCCTTTACTTTTACTAGCATTTATTCTACCCACCCTAAAAAAAAAAAAATATATATATATATATATATATATATACATATATATATATCCCCTCATAATATTTTGTGTCTTTTTCAAGGAAGCCCACTGATACTCTTCCTTTTTTTTTTAATGGCACCAGAATCACATGTAATTTAACCACTCCTGAGTCAACATTTTTCCCCCAATTTAAACAACAATTTATTTGATATAAATACAAACAAACAAGGAAGAAAAAAAGACATGACAGCCCATTCAGGTATCTTGCATAGATGTACAAGTATTGTAAGCAGTTAACAGATGGGGGCCCAGGCGGTAGCACTGGATCGACAAGGATCGACATAAGAATCCCGATTCGAGCCCCCGCTCCCCACCCGCAGGGGAGTCGCTTCACAGGCGGTGAAGCAGGTCTGCAGGTGTGTATCTTTCTCTCCCCCTCTCTGTCTTCCCCTCCTCTCTCCATTTCTCTCTGTCCTATCCAACAACGACAGCAATAATAGTAACAACAACAAGGGCAACAAATGGGGGGGAAACAATTAACAGATGGACGAGAGAGACATGGATCTATTTTCCATGGATCATCTCCCAAATAAAAAGAAAATTCACATTGCTCTGGGTTCCAAACACACATAGATACATGGAGGGAGGCGTACAGATGTGCTGGAGGTGACCTGGCTGGGCCTCTCAGGGTAAGGGGCACCCTTCCAGTTGGCATTCTCCTTGCTGAGCCAGTATTTTTTCATTCTATTTCAGCTAGGTAGAAATAGAGAGAGGTTGGGAGTCGGGCGGTAGTGCAGCAGGTTAAGCTCAGGTGGTGCGCAAAGCGCAAGGACTGGTATAAGGATCCAGTTGAAGCCCCGGCTCCCCACCTGCAGGGGAGTCACTTCACAAATGGTGAAGCAGGGCTGCAGGTGTCTGTCTTTCTTTCCCTCTTTCTGTCTTCCCTTCGTCTCTCCATTTCTCTCTGTCCTATCCAACAACAATGACATCAATAATAACAACAATAACTACAACAACAAAAAAACAACAAGGGCAACCAAAGGGAATAAATAAATAAATAAATATTTTTGAAAAAGGAATAGAGCTGGAGGCACCACAGTATCAGAGCTTAGCCCAGTGTCATGGCACTCTCATGTGGTCCTGGGGCTTGAACCCATACCTTATGGATAGATAGCAAGACACATTCCTTACCAGGTGAGATATTTTGTGGCCTATATTCTTCCCCCCCCCCTTTTTTTTTCACTGCTCAACTAAAGTACTCTTTCTTTTTTAATTAAAAAATCTTAAATGTAAAGAAATGATTAAAGGAATATTATATTTCTTTTTTTAAAAAAATATTTTGTTTATCAATAAGAAAGGAGGCGAGAGAAAGAACCAGATATCACCCTGGTACATGTACTGCTGGGGCTTGAACTCAAGACCTCATGCTTGAGAGTTCAGTGCTTTATCCACTGAGCCATCTCCCAGACTACAGGAATATTATATTTCTTTAAAATATTTTTATTTATTTTGGATAGAGATAGAATCTGAAAAGGAAAGGGGAGATAGAGAGTGTGAGAGGACACCTGCAGCACTGCTTCACCACTTGTGAAGCCTTCCCCTGCAGGTGGGAGCTGGGGGCTTGAACTCGGGTCCTTGTGCACTGCAATGTGTATGTTCAACCAGGTAAGCCATCTCTCGACCCTAATAATGTTATATTTCACTACCTAAAAAGTCCAGTTCTGTTCTTCAACATCCAGTTGACTTCTCTTACCTAATTGACCCACCAGGACTATTTTAAAAACATTTTTCATTTATTAGATTGAGACAGAGAGAAACTGAGAGTGGAGAGGGAGATAGTGAGGAACAGAGACAGAGAGACACCTGCAGTCCTACTTCACTACTCATGAAGTTTCCCTCCCCACACACAGGTGGGACCAGGGGCTTGAACCTGGGTCTTTGTGCACTGTAATGTGAGCACTTAACCAGGTGCACCACTGCCTGGCTCCCTAGTAACTATTTTTTAATTGATGTTTAATTTTGATCTCCCCTACCCTTAACTCTTCACTACCCTAGGTGGGTGCAACAGTACAGTGAAGATATTTATTTATATATGACAGTACTTTCTTCTTACAGAGTATATGCACCTTGCTTCATTTAGTTCTTACCTCATCTCACCTGGGGAGATATGCAGAACATGTCTATATAGTTGCTGTTTTAGTGATGTGGCTAATTTATTGATTCATGAGCCATTCAAAGTGGTACAGCTACAGAAAGAAAAATAGAGCTTGAAGGCACTGTAAATCTAGGGCCAAGAGGTGGCATACCCTGTTAAGCGCACAGATTACTGAGTGCAAGGACTGGAGTTCAGGCCCCTGCCCCCCACCTGTAGGGTATCTACATTACAAGTGGTGAAGCAGGTCTTCAGGTGTCTATCTTTCTCTCCCACTCTCTGTCTCCCTGCACTGTCAGTTGGGGCCAGGTGTCGGGCTGCGCCGCGGAGAAGAGAGAGAGAAGGTCCGGAGCAAGTGGGGCACACAGATCTTTATTATTGGATGGGGGGGTGGCTCAGGCCACATGGAGTCAGCCGACAATGGCCATCCCCACTACCTCACCACCTGGCGAGAGCGAGAGAGAGAGAGAGATGGCGGAGGGAGAGGGAATGAGAGAGAGAAAGGGAGAGAGAGGGGGAGAGAGAGAGAGAGGCCAGAGGGGGGGGGAAGTGGGAGAGCTTTTATTGGGCAACAACCAGGGGTGACATGTGGGGACAGGATTGGTTGAAAGGGGCACCGCTAGGATTTCGCAGGGCGTGGTAAAACCTGGGGGCGGAGACTGCATCAGAATAATTCCTCAGCATCACTGCACTCTCTCAATTTCTCTCTGTCCTATCTAGTAAAATGGGGGGGGGGGGATGGATGCCAGGAATGGCAGAATTTTAGTGCTGGCACTGAGCCCAGCAGTAACCCTGGTGGCAATAAAGCAAACAACAGAAAACCCCTGAAAATCCTAGTCTTATCATTGCCTAAAGAAGCATCAAATATTCTCCCTACCATTTGCAGGCAATATGCTCATCATTTCAACCTTAAAAAAAAAAAAAAAAAAGAAGCTCGGGAGTCGGGCTGTAGTGCAGCGGGCTAAGCGCAGGTGGCGCAAAGCACAAAGACTGGCATAAGGATCCCGGTTCGAACCCCGGCTCCCCACCTGCAGGGGAGTCACTTCACAGGCGGTGAAGCAGGTCTGCAGGTGTCTATCTTTGTCCCTCCTCTCTGTCTTCCCCTCCCTCTCTCCATTTCTCTCTGTCCTATCCAACAATGACAACAACAATAATAACTACAACAATAAAACAACAAGGGCAACAAAAGGGAATAAAATAAATAAAATAAATATTAAAAAAAAAAAAAAAGCTCATGCCTAAGGCTTCAAAGTTCCAGGTTCAGTTCCCTGAACCACCATAAGCTAGAGCTGAGCAGTGCTTTGGTAAAAAATAATAAAATAAAATAAAAATGGTTTGCCTTCTAACCAGTATTCAGGTCTGCAACAGAGGTTCCTTCCTCTGAGTCTTTTCTGAAAAGCTCCTTCCTCCAGAAAACTGGTCTGAGGCTGAGGGCTGCATCTGTAGTCTCATTTCCCTCACCACACCTGCTTTCCCCTTTTTGCATAAAACATAATAAAACTGACACTGAAGAAATCTCAATAGCATATGTTATATTTGCTGGCAGATCCATAACATACAAGCTTTGAAGGGCTGTGCTGCCTCTGTTTTAGGTTTGCCGTGAACTGAGGCCCTTAAGAAAATATTCTGGAATTGGAGCTGAAACCAGACAACAGGCCTGCATGACACGCAGGCTGCCACAGAGCCATGCCCTGTGACACAGCAGGCGGAAGGCAGCTGTGCCTTCCGAGGGGTTTCTCCAGAATCCTTCCCATGCTTTTCTCTAATTCGGCCTGGTCTGGGTCACAAGTGCTGGTTGCGGTGCCAGTGTTTGTCACGTGTCCTTCCAGGTTGATCACATGAGAGGGTTTGCTTTGTGTGCTTGCAGCTGTTTTCCTGACGCTGCCAAGCCAGGGCTGGAGTCACAGGCGGGAAAGAGAGGTGGTTTTATTTTCATTATTCTTTTTCTCTGCATAGTATTTGAGTAGATTTTTGGCAGGCTGGAATGACTCACCACACAGTGTAATTATTCACGACTCTAACTCTATTAGAGTGTGTAATGAGGCAGATATCAATCAATCAATCAATCTGGTGGTATTACCCCTCCTCCATGAGTTTGGGGCCATTAACCTCCCCCACCCCAACCTGTTTCTTGGGGTAAGGGAGGTAGGGTGCTTAGCAGAGAGTAAGTGTGATAATATGTGGTCCCTGTATGTGTAGTTCCTTTAGGACAGGGTTGAGGAAGATTTTTTTTTTCTGCCAAGAACTACTTGGATATTTATAACATCATTCATGGGCCATACAAACTATCGACTTAGAAATGAGCACTTATTGAATTTTGAGTCCCACCCATGGCTGTGTTGGCAGGGCCAGGCCAAATGACAGATGGCCTGTGGGCTGGACATTCCCTACCCCTGCTCTAGAGGTAGCATGTAACGTCCTGTCTATCTTTCCCCTGTGATGTGTTTTGATCTGACAGTTCTGAAAGGTGTACCCGCCACTAACTATCCTTCCTGATATTTTGAATTCCTGCAGCAAGAATCATTCTTTGAGGTCAAAACGTTTTCACCAGGAAGCCAGGATGTTTCCTGGATGTCACAGGAAGACAGCAAGGACAGGACAGCATGCAGGCCCCTCAACACCTTCTTGGGCTTCTTCCAGGTGAACTTTTCAGCTCTGGGGGTTCTTGTTGGATGCTAGTGGAGACTAATGTCCTTATGACCAGTATTTGTTGTCCTCAAACTTAAGACACAGGAAATTTTTAAAGGGTGGGGAGATAGCACAATGGTTATGCAAAAAAGAATTTTTGCCTGAGGCTCTAAAGGTCTCAGGTTTAACTCTCAGCACCTAAACCAGAGTTGAGCAGTGCTCTGGTAAAAACAAACCAAAAAAAAAAAAAAAAAAAAAAAAAAGCGACTAATGTGGGGCCAACTGTTGGCATACCTGGTAGAGTATACATGTTACCATGTATGAGGACCCAGGTTCAAGCCGCCCAACTTCCACCTACAGACAGGAAACTTCGTGGCAGTGGAACAGTGCTGAAGGTGTCTCTCCTGTCTATCCAGAAAACAAACTAATAAGTAACAAACATATCAGTAATGGGGTAGTAGACACTGGGCTAATGCAGCTGCTGAGCCCTAGTGATAACCCTGGTGGCAACAACAAAAATGTCAACACCAGGTCAGTACCACCAGGTCATTAAGTCAGAACCTCTGGAGGTGATTATTTATTTATCCAGACAGTATTTTCCATGCTTCCTAAGGTGGGTCCAAAATACGAATAAGCTTGCGATCTGATGATTTACACCATTTAAAAACAATGTTTTAAAAGTAAATTGCATAGTTCTAAGAACAAATTAGCATTTGGGTAGGGGGAAGGCTGAGGTCATGGTGGTGGGTCTGATGGGGCAATGCGTGGGATTTGGAAACACCCGTGAACTTATGTGAACTGTTGCAACCTGGGCCTACAAAGCCTCCTGCTGCTATTTTAAGGAAATGAAAGAGAAGTGAAGAGTGTCCTGTTGTAACACAACTCCTATGGATCTCCGCCTTCCTTTGCCCTTGGTCTGCTCCTGTCCAGGTTCCTGCAGTGAACAGTCTTCTCTTTGCCAGGTGGCTTAAGTTCTGTTCACATGTAAGATCTCTGAGCACACTAGTAATTTCAGACCAGGGTAACTTAAGAGGGAAAAAAAAAAAGTTCTTCTGGAGTTTGACAACATCCCAGCCTGTGGAAACGAAGATAGACTGGGGCCAGGACAATACTGACTTCTGCCAGAGCTGGGGACCATGCCAGAGTCCCTGATGACGATGCCATCTGAGTCTCTGTGGCCCAGGGGGATTTTAATCAGCTGAAATGAGCAGCTGTCCTGTCCTTGGTGATAACCAAGCAATACAACTGACCAGACACCCAGTTCCACACTGGGGGGAGGCATCAGACTAGGTCCAGCTGCATTCTGTGGTCTGGCATCGCCAAAGTTTTTCTTGGGATCAGTGTTACTTTGCTCTGTACTGGGCACAAGGAAATAACTTATTTCATCAGCTTTTCCCAAGACAGGGCGCTTAGTGCCTTTCGCTGTCGGTGGCCACTAGAGGGACCTCCACCCCAGGTCACAAGGTTCGAGAGAAGCCAGGCTCATAGGTGACTCCAGAATTTTCTAGCCTGGGGGAGTGGCTCAGAGACCTGGAAGGAGGTTGCCATGAGGCGAAATTCAGTTGAGATGGGAAAGCACGGGTCCGAGAAGTCAAGCCCCCTGAAGAACTGGTGTTTCCATTGTCCCTCTAGTCATTTTCTTGGTGGCTTCTCCCGCTGTAATTCTCGGTACAGTTTCCCTTTCTGCTTCCTCTTCGTTCATCCTCTGCAGTGGGGGAGCGCTCAGACGGGATAGAGGAACCCAGGAGACTGGGTGCACTAGCTCGGGGAGCAGCCCGTGACCTCCGGGGCCCAGAAGGGTGCAAGGAGGAAGAGGTGGGGGTGCGACCCTGCTCCAGGGGCGGGCGGGGGTGCAGGCAGGTTGCGAAACCCGGGTGCCTACGGAACTGGACCTTGGGCCTGCGGGTCCCTAGAGCAGCACCACTGTCTTGGGGCTCGGAGGAGTGGCAGGGGGCGGTCCCGCGGGAAGGTGGAGCGCGGGCTCTGCGGGACGAGCCTCCCGTGGGTCCCCGCCCCCGTCACGTGGGCCCCTGGCCCGGCCGCAGCCGCTCCGATCGCTGGTTGGTCGGTGGGTCGGTGGCCGGCAGCTCGGACGCGGACAGTTGCGCTCGGAGGCGGGAGGGACGCCAGCAGCCCGCGCACCTGAGACGCCCGGAGAGGAGCCCGGCACCCAGGTCAGTGGGTCCCCGCACCTATGGCCCCCAGGCGCCTGGCGCGGTCCAGACCCGGAGTCACTCAGGGACAAGGAACCTCTGTGAGTCGGGGGTCAGGGCCATGCACGAGGACTGGAACCACCCTCTCCCTCCTTCTCGAACCTCAAGTGGGAGGAGGCTGTGTATGCTGCTCCCCGGAATCGGAGGATTAGCTCCAGGCGCCACCCCTGCGGGCTGGAGGCTCTGGGACGGTTCTGGGTGCGCTGCCTTCTGCAGAGATGCACAGCCCCAGGTGGCGGGGTGCTCTGGGTCCGTCTGACCAGGCAGGTCTGTGCTCTCCGGACCGTGCCCGGTTGCCACACCTCGTCAGAGGCTAGTCTGTGTTTTAACTGCAAACATGCAAATTGCTTGCCAAAGTCTTAAGGATAAGATGGGACTGGGTCTGTTTGAAAAGGGGGCGTCTCTGCCTCGTAACGTTCCCCCCCCCATTCCAGACTCAGAGTTTTTACTTTAGTTGTGATTAAAATTATATGCTGAGAAACCCTGAATTGCCAAAGTTTGGTAGGATTGAAGCAAGTATTCTAGCCAGCGTCTAATCCTCTTAAGAAACAAATCCCGAGTATTGTACTTTTACTTGTAGAGCTGTTGGATGGATATTTGGCTTCCATCCATCACCCTCTTCATATTTTGGTCCGTTTCCTGTCTGTTTCTTTATCTCGCTCCTTCCTTTCCCAGTTACTTAATTGATTGTAATGAAAATCTGAAGTCTTTCCAAATTTTATATTGGATATTGTGAAATCTCCCCAACTGTCAGAAGGTAGATGTAATTCATCTTCAGTATGTTGAATCTTTATTATTGGTCTATGAAAAATACAAAATGCTCCCCCCCCCCTTTTTTAGCACAGTTCATGGTGCTGCAGGAGATTGAAACTGGACCTTTGGAGCTTCAGGCATTACTCTTTTTGCATAACCATGATGCTATATGCTATAACCCCCCACACACTACATTTTTTACTTAGAGAGTATTTCTCTTTAGGTTTTAAGAATGGCAAACTGGGTTGGGGAGATAGCATAGTGGCTATGCAAACAAGCAAGCAAACAAAAAAACTCCACCAAACAAGCACTTTCATGCCTGAGGCTCCAAAGTCACAGGTTCATTCACCCATACCACCATAAGTCAGAACTAAGCAGTGCTCTAGTATCTATCAATCTGTCTTAAAAAATATTATTATTATTATTATTATTTATTTTACCAAAGCTCTGCTCAGCTCTGGTTTATAGTGGTATGGGGAATTGAACCTGGGACAGTGAAGCCTTAGGCATGGGGGTCTCTGCATAACCATTATGTTCTCTACCTCCACCCTCAATCTATCTCTCACTAAAATAAAATATATTTTAAAAGGAAGATGAACCCACTTATAGTTTGGTTAAATACATATTAAAATGAGTTAGAAATGAGATATAAGTGAATTTTTCATTTACTATAATCATGATTTTATTTGATATATCCTTATTACTTATTACTCACTTATTTATTACCTTTTTTTTTGCCTCCAGGGTTATTGCTGGGGCTCAGTGCCTGCACTACAAATCCACTGCTCCTGGAGGCCATTTTTCCCATTTTTGTTGCCCTTGTTGTTAGTGTTAGTGTTGTTACTACTATTGTTGTTGGATAGGACAGAAAGAAATTGAGAGAGGAGGGGAAGACAGAGAGGGGAAGACACCTGCAGACCTGCTTCCTCGCTTGTGAAGAGACCCCCCCCCCTGCAGGTGGGGAGCCGGGGGCTTGAACTGGGATCTTTAAGCTGGTCCATGCACTTAACCCACTGTGCTACCACCCGCCCCCCCAAAATGTGATATTTTGTAAGTTACTATCTTATTGCTACTGAAGAGACAAACTGTATATCCCGTATGGTCTACTAGGGTGACTGGGTAGTAACATTAACATTAAGTAGATGAGATCTACATAGTGAAGGAGGTAAGAACAAAGAGTCACAGGACTTCCTGTTTTACATCCACACGGGTGAAATCTGGCATAATCTCAAACTCTGACTTGTGGTTAGTGGACCACAGAGAATCCCTCTTGTTTCACCAGGCAGAGGAGGCAGAGTATGGTTTGAGCCTTGAGAACTGTGTAAGGAGGAAAACTCTGGTGCTCTAAAAAGTGTCAAATGTTTAGCTTCTAGGGTCAGGGGTGGACAACAAAACTTTTGACAAAGTTGGAACATGGTTTTAACAGGTCATGAAGGCCGAGTGCCAAAGTCTGGACTCAAATGGGAGCCTATGCTGGGTTTTATGCAGTGGTTTGACTGACAGTTCTGTGAGTTTAATGTCAGGGAAGGACTTTGGTCCTTGACCCTCCCAGACTCACACCCCCTAGGCCAGATCTGGAGAAAACCCTGTAAATATTTGTAGAACAAAAGGCCAGACCACACTGGTTTAGAGCTTTGCCTCTCATCTTTTGACATACTTAAAAAAATCCCTTTGGAACCTTGTTCTGATTCTGTAGACAGAGTGGGACCTGTTTTTCTGATACATGCCTGGAGTGGAGCATCCCCTTACTGTCTACTGCAAGGATTAAGAGCCTGGTTTGGTGAAATTTTACAGTTGCCTGGGGAATTTTTAAAGGCTATGGATTAAGTAGGTCTGGGGTGTTTTTACAAGTCCCCCAGGACATTCTGTTGGGAGCTGCTAGCTGAGACTCTAGTGGTACTGCTGAAGCGGTGCTAAGGGGGAAAAGACACAGGCTAGAGGGTGAAGGAGCCAGGCAGGGCCTTGGCATATCAATCAGGATGCAAGTAGTGAGCCCTGCCTGAGACCTGAGGAAATGGGGGAGCAGGAGAGATTAGGAAGATAGATTGTCTAGGGTAAGAAGTGAATGCAGACCCTCAATGACCCTGGGTCCATGCTCCCAGAGGGATAGAGAATGGGAAAGCTATCGGGGGAGGGGGTGGGATATGGAGATTGGGCGGTGGGAATTGTGTGGAGTTGTACCCCTCCTACCCTATGGTTTTGTTAATTAATCCTTTCTTTAATAAAAAAAAATTAAAAAAAAAGAATTAAAAAATAAATGAGAATCTTAAAAAAAAAAAAAAAAGAAGTGAATGCAGTGCAGTCCAGGAGGTGGTCCTGTGGATAAAGCACCTCAAATGTGACATCTCAAGTTCAGTCCCTGGTAGTTCATGTACCAGAGTGATGCTCTGGTGTTCGTTCTCTCTCTCTCTTTCATTCTCTCCTTTTAGTTTATTTTTTATTTATTTTTGCCTCCAGGATGATCGCTTGGGCTCAGTGTTGGCATTACGAATCCATTTTTTCCATTTTATTGGCTAGGACAGAGAGAAATTGAGAGGCATAGGGAAGATAGAGAGACAGAGATAGACACCTGCAGACCTGCTTTGCTTCTTGCAAAGCTACCCCCCATCCCTGCAGGTGGGGAGCCGGGGGCTGGAACTTGAATTCTTGTGCAGGTCCTTCAGCTTAGTATTATGTGCACTTAACTAGGTGTGTCACCACCTGGACCCTCCTCTCTCTCATAAATAAAACTTTAAACCAAAAAGAAGTGAATGGCTTAAGAAGTGAAGAGGAAGGCACAACCCCGAGAGAATTTAACTTTGCATAAGCGTTTTGAATTACAAAGTTTAGGGTACAATGTGAAAGTTTTACTTGGTCATGAGATTTTTACTTTTTGTTTTTTGAAACAGAGATATCTTCATATTCCTCTGCTTAAGGATTTTCTGTTTAAAGCCCTGAAACAATATATGGAAGGAAGAACTAACATGAACACACCTATTGGATATTTAAACATTGATTAAGTTCCACAGACTTCACCCCCATTCAAGATCCTCAGGGGAAAATGTGACATTCTGCCCTCATTTGAATTGGGCACCACTAGCTGCAACGCTTGGCAACTTTGTGTTTCCCCTGAGTCACTGTTTTTCCTGCTGCCTCCTTCCTCAAAGCCGTTCCACTTGCCTGGTTTCATTCTTTTTTGTTTTTGTTTTTTGCCTCCATGGCTTATGAATCCTCTGCTCTTGTCAGCCATTTTTTTTTCCATTTTATTGGATAGAAATTGAGAAGGGAAGGATATATATGGGGGGGGATAGACACCTGCAGACCTGCTCCGCCACTAGTGAAGTGTTCCCTCCACCCTCCCCCCCCACAGGTGGGGAGCCACAGGCTCGAACCTGTATCCTTACATGGGCCCTTGCACTTAGTATTATGTGCCCTTAATCAGGTATGCCACCACCTGGCTCCCCTGGCTTCATTCTT
Source organism: Erinaceus europaeus (assembly GCF_950295315.1). Classification (NCBI taxonomy): domain Eukaryota; kingdom Metazoa; phylum Chordata; class Mammalia; order Eulipotyphla; family Erinaceidae; genus Erinaceus; species Erinaceus europaeus. The sequence continues at coordinate 68,469,174 of NC_080178.1, forward strand.
CGCTTTCAACATTTGGCACCTGAGTGTCTCAGTTTTCACAGGACCCCACAGGTGGTTTCAGAAAAGTGGGTCCTAACCCTCCCATCTTCTGAAAGCCAAGGGTTGCTCACCTTCCGAACCTTCATATACGTTCATGCTTATCCCTCTCACACGGGCAATTAATCTTCTAAGAAATGCTGTCTTAGCTTCAGACTCAAATCTTCTCAAGACTTCAGCAGATTGTTCTCAGCTTTGTGTCCCGGAAACTTATGATTATGTTGAGTGGTCTTGGGTGATTGTTGTTTCTGTTTCCTCTTTCAGTCTGAAAGGTTCACTTGAATATGCACAGACCTAAACTTTGCCTCTGTGTGGTACTTTTTTTTCATCCCTGCGTTCCATGTTGTGTGTATTACCTTGAACCCCTGTAACACACCTATAGTATTGGTGGTCTAGGACCACCTCTTTGAAAGAATAAGCATAGCATCCTTGTCTGGCATTCAAGGCTCTACAGAGAGACTGGCCACAATTTAGAGTTTGACAGCTGCATCTCTACAATTCTCCAAACTGAGCAACTAAACAATTTCTTCTTTTTTAACCTTTGTGTCCCTGCATACACTATGTCCTCTTCCTAGAAAAAGAATTGTCTTTTTATGTCTGCTTTGTGAGATGGAATATACCTTCCCCATCTCCCCCACCCCACCCCCTCCACGCCATACTGCTCAAATCTGGCTTCTGGTGGGGGTGGGGGGGCAGGATTGGACCTGGGACCTCAAAGCCTCAAGCAGGATGAGACTTCGGATAGCCATTATGCTATCTCCCTGGCCCATGAGATGTACTCTTACTATTCTTTTGGCAAACAAGATTAATCTTTCAGGATTTCCTTTCTGCCACTCATTTTGCTCTTTTCTTTATTATTGTATGCATATAGCACCAAATGTTGATCACAGCTGTGGTTTTAGGCATTTATTTGTACAATTCCATCCATGCCTTCTCCAGACTCTCAGCTGCTTTAGGGCTGCATCAGCCTTTGTGTGCAGCCCAGCACTAAGAACATGGAAGAGTTTGTGGTAGACATGAGCCTTGAGCTGGCTGGTTTTGCCATGTCTGCAAAGGCAGGAAAAGAGTGGGTTATTTTGCACCAGAGATGAGGGAAAGGACAAGATCAGAACCTGAAAGGCCGGGAGAAAGGACAGATGAGCCTGGAAGAGAGGCCTTAGTGGCTCCAGTTAAAGGGTGACTGGGGCCTGAGGAGACTGGGAGTGTTGAGTCTAAAGTCTCTCTGGCTGGGAACACCTTGAAAGTTTAAAGGGGGGGGTGGTGATTGATAGCATAAGGATTATGCAAAGAGACTCTCATGCCCGAGGCTCCAAAGTCCCAGGTTCAGCACCACTATAAGCCAGAGCTGAGCAGTGCTCTGATAAAAAGAAAAGAAAGGAAGTTGAAGCCAAAGCTAGTATCTTTTAGCAGATACCACTATAAAATTATTGAGGGCTGAGTGGTAGCACAGCTGGTTAAGCACACATGGCGCGAAACACAAGCACCAGTGTAAGGATACCGGTTTGAGCCCCCGGCTCCCCACCTGCAGGGGGGTAGCTTCACAAGTGGTGAAGCAGGTCTGCTGGTGTCTATCCATCTCTCTCCCTCTCTGTCTTCCCCTCCTCTCTCAATTTCTCTCTGTCCTATCTAGCAACAACAGCAGTGACAACAATAAAAATAAATAAATAAATAAATAAAACTATTCATTTTTGCATGTATTTTCCAATTAATGAAATGTACTTAGTCCAGAAAAAGGTGTTAAACTTTACTTCAGTAGCATTGAAGATCTCTTGAGTATAAAAATGATATGACAGAATTGTTCAGGAATTAGGACTGCAAAGTTCTGGCTGACAGGACAGGAAGGCATTGCTCAGGGGAGTATGACTGGGGACCGGAGAAATCGCTCATTTGGACAGTGCGTTGCTCTGCCATGCTAGTGACCCAGGTTCCCACCTGGCCCCCACCTCATTGAAGGAAGCTTCAATACTGTGTTTTCTTTCACTCTCTCTTTCCTTCTCTCCTCTCTGCCTCTTTGTCTCTGTCAAATAAAATATTCAGGCCAGGTGGTGGCACACGTAGTCAAGCACACACATTACAGTGTGCAAGATATTGCGTTCAAAACCCTGGTCCCCACCTTCAGGAGGAAAGCTTCACGAGTGGTGAGGCAGGTCTCTCTCCCTCTCTATCTCCTCTTCCCCTCTCAATTTCTCTCTAACCAATAATAAATAAATAAAAATACTGAAATAAAATACTGGATTGTTGGATGAGTCACTTTTCTATGCAAAAAAAAAATGCATCATAACTTTTTTTCCAACAACCAAATAAGTTAAATAGTAAAGAGAATGCATGATTGTAATTAAACCCCTAGATCTGATTAGAACCTGAATGAAAGCAGTGGTAATAAAGGTGGAGAGAAGGAGGAGAGAGAAATGAGTGAGCTTGCATGGAAATCCTGGAGGGTTTGCAGAGTGACTGGATTTGAGGAAGAGGAGAAAAAAAAAAAAAGAATCCAGTTGACACTGACATTTTGTGCTACTTTGCTGAGAGAAGAATGAGACAATTGTTAGCAGTGTGTGAGAAAGCCCAGTGGAGGGGTTTCTTGGAAGGGGACAGGGAAATTAGGATGGTTGATTCCTGGTGGATCAGATGGTTGATTCCTGTTGAATCAGAAATGATCCTTGTGTCATTTCTCGCATGCCCTCCCCCCTTTTTTTTTTTTTCAAAAGAATGGCTGTAGGTGGCAGTACCTAGGCTTCCTGGCTCCCTCTCCTGAGCCTCCATCCTTTGTAATACTGTGGGACTGGCCACAGGAGGGCTGCCAGCAAGCCCAGATGGAGATTCCATCAGGTCATGGGAAAAAAGGAAAAGTTAGGGGAGGAGGGCCTGAGTTTGGCAGACAAAACAGCTAGGTAGCTAACTAAGACTGCTGCGTCATAGGTCAAGGGCTCAGGAGAAATACCCATTGGCAGCTAATGTAAGGGGGGTATGAAGACCCACCAGTCCTTCCTTTTCCCTTCTTTTCTTTTTTGTTTGTTTTGTTTTTTAGCCAGAGCACTGCTCAGCTCTGGCTTATGGCGGTATAGAAGATTGAACCTGGAACTTCACATCCTCAGTCATGAGAGTCTTTTTGCATAACCATTATGCTGTCTACCCTCCACCAGTCCTTTCTGTCTCCTGGCCCAGTTATATGTAGATTGGTGGGAAGTAGGGCATGATATTACACTATCATCGCTTTTACATTTATTAATGCTCAGTTTGGGTGCATGCATATTAATTTTTTTTTCTGGAAATGCAGCCATCTGTCAATTTGAATTTCTCTAGAAAAATGTATTCCAAGGGTAGGGGAGATAGCATAACGGTTATGCAAACTGACTCTCATGCCTGAGGCTTCCAGGTCTCAGGTTCAAACCCCCAGACCACCGTAAGCCAGAGCTGAGCAAGGCTCTGGCAGGAAAAAAAAAAATTAAAAGGGGCCGGGCAGTGGCGCACCTGGTTAAGAGCACACATTACAGTGTGCAAGGACTCAGGTTCAAGTCCCTGGTCCCCACCTTCAGGGGGAAAGGTTCAGGAGTAGTGAAGCAGGGCTGCAGGTGTCTTTCTGTCTCTCTTCCTGTCTTCCCCTCCCTTCTCAATTTCTCTCTGTCTCTATCAAATAATAAATAAGAGATTTTTAAAAAATTAAAAAGAAAAATGTATTTCAAGAACTAAACACTCTTATTTTTTCCCCCTACAAACTTTAGAAAGATATCCAGCCAGTCACAGGAAGTTGCCAGCATAGTACTAGAGTTGAGGGGTGGGAGGCTGTCTACCTGGGGAAGGGAACCAGCTGTGGGGGCCTTCTCTCTGCAGCACCTGTGTGCAAGGCCAGTATCAACGACCCAGGTGGCTGGGTGAGAGCCACAGCTGGCAGATAAGGAGAGAGGATCTTATCTGGAAGCTGTCCTATTAGTGAGAGCCTCAGTGGCCCTGAGGCTGGTTTCCTTTCCAATTCCTGCTCCCTTCCACACCTCCCTGCCTCCAGCCTCCCATGGCCCAGTGCTCGCCTCCTTTCTAAGGGTTAGTGCATGTGAGACTTTTATATTCTTGACTGGCAGGTGGCTCCTGCCAAATAAATACAAAGACACAAGGAATCCTAGAGTTCAGCTTCCAGGGGAAACTTGTCAAGCTTCTTGTCTCCTCTGAGCTATGGAACTGCACCTGGCAGGTTTCTATTTATTCTTGTTTTGAGTTTTTGTGCTTTATTTTTTATTGAAGCATTGTTTGTTTGTTTGTTTTTTTTTTTTCATTTTAGTGAGGGTTAAGGTTTCATTTATAAGAGACAGGGAGTCTGAGAGAGATACCAGAGCATCACTCTAGGACATGCAGGAAGCAAACCCAGAGCTTCACACATGCAAAGTGTGTGAGCACTACTCGCTGAACTACCACCTCAACCTTAGTTTCATTTTTGTTTGTTTGTTTTGTTTTGTTTTTCTAAGATTTATTTATTATAAGGGAGAATACCAGTGCATGGCTCAGCTCTGGCTTAAGGTGCTGCTGTGGATTGAACCTGTGGCCTCTGGGATCTCAGGCATGCAAAATAGGGCTTTAATAGACTGAGGTATCTCCCTGGTTCGGCTCTAGTTCTCTCTTTTTCTCTCTTCTTCCTCTTTTCCTTTTCTCCTCACTCTCTTTCCTTGCTCATATTCTTCCCTGAAATCAAAACATATACACAAGCCTGCTCACCTCTGGAAAAGTATCAGGGGAAGCCATAGATTACAAACTTGAACACGAGGCTGTTTCTACCTGAGGAACAGCTTGTATAAGGCTGATGGGTAGAGGCCCATTAAATAAGTCTCCAGGAGCAGATCGCTAGTCCAGGTGAGGCTATGGGGAATGCGTCTTCCGTATTCTCTCTCCACGTCATGTCTGCTGCAACCTCCCCAGGTGACTAGCTTTGGGTCTGTTGTCTTCTGGTGATGAGGACAGGCACAGAGAAAGAGGTGACACCAGTCCCAGGGTTGCCCTGCTTGCCCAGGGAGAATCTGAACCTGCTGGTTGCTAGAAGTGCTTTGTGGACTTAGAACACCTGCCTGGACTCCCTGGTAAGAAAAACATCCATGGTGATGTGTGTGCTTTGTTGGGACATGCAAATAAGATGTAAATGGACCCCTTAGCTAAGCTAGTACCCCTCTGACCCACAGGATCACTCCTGTGGCCACACCAGGGCATCCCAAGAGGTATTCTTAGCAGACCCCTCCAACTTGCTTCTGGCAGAGAGGGTCAGAGATGGACCAGCAAGATAGATCACCTGGATAGTGCACCTGCGTTTTTCATGTACTCAACTCAGGCTTGAGTCCAGCATTCACCCCACTGGGGGAAGCTTCGTTGCTGTGCTGACTTCCCTCTCTTCTTCCTGCTCCCTCTATGGGCGTGGGGAGAGGTGGGGACAGACAGACATTGACTCAAAGCAGTAAAGCCCCAGTGGTGGCAACAGCAACAGAAAGAAAGTGTTACAGAGCCTCACCGAACAGGCCATGGCCGGTGCGCTGCTATGCTCCATCGCTGGGGAGCCAGAGACGACCCGAACTGCCCCTGCGGCTACAGACAGACTATGACCCACATAGTCAACGACTGCCACCTCTCCAGATTCAAAGGAGGTCTCGGAACTTTACATCAGGCTCAACCTGACGCTGTTGACTGGCTACGGAAGAAGGGCAAACGCTAGAAGAAGAAGAGCCTCACCTAAAAGAAATCTTTAGTTGGATTCTCTGTGTGTGTGTGTTTGTAAAAGAAAGAGAAAGAAAGAGCTGTAATTATGTACAGGCCGAGAGGTTTTTTAAAAATATTTATTTATTTATTCCCTTTTGTTGCTCTTGTTGTTTTATTGTTATAGTTATTATTGTTGTTGTTGATGTCATTGTTGTTGGATAGGACAGAGAGAAATGGAGAGAGGAGGGAAAGACAAAGAGGGGGACAGAAAGACAGACACCTGCGGACCTGCTTCACCACTTGCAAAGTGACTCCCCTGCAGGTGGGGAGCCAGAAGCTCTAACCTGGATCCTTATGCTGGTCCTTGTGCTTTGTGCAGCCTGCACTTAACCTGCTGTGCTACCGCTGGACTCCCATAAGCCGAGAGTGTTGTTGTAGTTTTAGGAGAACAGAGAATGGCCAAGTTCCAGCCCAGTCCGGAGAAGCCAAAAAATGAGATACTTTTGTTCCTTGTGCATATGTGGCAAATCCTCTCTCTCTCTCTCTCTTTACAGGGACAAGAGTTTTCTTTCTTTAGTTCAAGGTCTTGCTTTCCTGAGATCAAACAGGTTTCTCTTGAGTAGCTAGCTAGCTTGACTCTGGACTGTCTCATGGAGGCAGCTATAGTTACGGAGAGAAGGAGCATGTGGGACTTCTGCCTTTGATGGGTTTGACTGGTAAAGAGCTTGTCTGGTAAAGTTGGTAGTGTTACCTCACACACACATCTCCCCCCCTTTTTTATAATGCAAAATGAAGAGACATTTTAAATTTATTTATTGGGGAGTTAATGGTTTACAGTCAACAGTAAAATAAAATACAATAGTTTGTACATGTGTAACAATTCACTAGGTCCTCCTCTGTCTTCCAGGACCTGAACCCCTCCCCTCCACCCCCACCTCAGAGTCTTTTTCGTTGGTGCAATACACCAACTCCAGGCCAAGTTCTGCTTTGTGTTTTCCCTTCTGTTATTTTTTTTAATAAGACATAAACAATGTTATTCCCATTTTAGGGAGCATAACAGGTTCCAGAGAAGTAAAGTAATTTTTTTAAGTTTCCAGAATATTAGATTTAATTTAATTATTCAAACAGGAACACTTTTAAGCCTGAAAGGAGACTGACAAATGCTGGACTGGATGGGATCCTGGGAATGCAGGCCTATCCCAGGCACACTGGCCTATATGGTGTCATGTTCCAAATTCAGTAAGCAACAGGGTTAGTTAAGAAAGCCAGACATTTGAATTTGAATTGGATGGGAAAAGCAGATTCTTCTAGATCTGCTTCTTGCCAAAGCAAAGGGCTAATTCTTAGCTCTGACACTTGACCTTGACTGGATATTATGGAAAAGTCTCATTACTTAAGCTCTTCCCACATCCAGCCAAGACATGTGGTTCTTTGATGCAGTGCCCAATCAGCCAGCCACCACCTCCACCACCCTGTGCGTCTATCTCCCGTTTTCGCTGCAGTAGCTCCCCAGACCTGCACAATGCCTGGGATGGGGGCTATTGTCCTGATTCTGGAGAGGAGGAAACTGATTCCTGCTGTCCACTCTGCTCTCCCCCTCCTCCCTCACTCCAGAGAGGCAGGCAGCATTTTTTTTTTTCTTCCCATGTGAACATGGCCTTCCTGGTCTCTGACGTTGCTGGTTGCCGCTATTTCACTCCAGCTCTCCACAAAAACACTGGTGTTACTTTGAACAAGTCTCTGCCTCTCTGAGCATTAAGTGGTGCATCTGTTAAACGAAAGTAATACAAACCCTCTTCATTTGGTTCTTGTGATGATCAAATAAGATGATGTGCATGCAATGTTCGCAACAGTGAGTGGTACCTTGTAAAGGGTCAATAACTGGCATTTAAAAAATTATAAAATGGAAATATTGACAAGACTAAAGGATAAGAGGGGTACACAATTCCACACAATTCGCACCAGCAGAGCTCCATATCCCATCCCCTCCCTTGATAGTTTCCCTATTCTTTCTCCCTCTGAGAGTATGAACCCAGGCTCATGATGGGGTGCAGAAGGTGGAAGGTCTAGCTTCTGTATTTGCTTCCCTGCTGAACATGGGTGTTGACAGGTGGATCCATACTCCAGCCTGTCTCTTTCCCTTGTGGGGCAGGAATCTGGGGAGGTGGGGTTCCAGGACGCATTGGTGGAGTCATTTGCCCAGGGAAGTCAGGTTGGCATCATCATCTGGAACCTGGTGGCTGAAAAAGAGTTAACTTATAGCAGAACAAATTGTTGACTAATCATGGACCTAAAGTCAAGAATATTACAGATGAAGATTTGGGGTCTCCATTTTGGAAAAAAAAATATTAGGTGTATTTTAGGTATATTCCAAAGAGCCCAAGACTTTACTAGGTTTTGCCTACAGAACAGCCTGGCTTCAGGTGGCTGCTCACCAGTGTACAGGACAAGGGCAGCAAACAGAGCGAACTCAGAGCCCAGAGCAGCTCAGTCAGATGTAGCAGAGATTAGTACAAAGTTCTACCCATAGACTCCCACATTTGAGAAGTTTCCAGCCTGACCATGTGGAAAAACCCACTTAAATTGGCCAAGCCTGAGTGCATTCATGGAAGCCCTGGGCTTAGGCTTTGATGAGAATCATTCCCCTTTTTCCTGTACTTCCCAAGCCGGACCTTACCTGGAGGTGATATTCCGGGCCCCATACTTTGGGGGCAGGTGGAGGAGGGGCTCTACAGCTGGAGTACAAGTTATGCTGCTATGAACATAGGTGTACACAGATCTTTTTGGATGGGTATATTTGGTTCATTAGGATATATCCTCAGGAGAGGAGTTGCAGGGTCAGAGGGTAGGTCCACTTCTAGGCTTCTGAGAGTTCTCCAGACTGTTCTCCGTAGGGACTGGACCAGTTGGCATTCCCACCAGCAATGCAGGAGGCTTCCTTTATCCCCACAACTTCTTCAGCAGGTTTTCTGCTACTGCCTTTTCTGATGTATGACATTCTCACAGGAGTGAAGTGGTATCTCATTGTTGTCTTAAAGTTGTCATTTCTTAAATTGGTAGCATGCATGAGACAGAGTCTCACAGGGGCCTTTCTGGGCTTTAACTCTGGAGAAGATGGAGTCAAGTAAGTGTTTCCTAAGGTCCCCTAGTTGGACAATGACTAAAATAAAATTCATGCTCAGACCATTTTGATTTCCAAACACATGTGCTTTTCACTGTTTCTCCATCACTACCCTACACTCAGGGTCTTGGAAAACCCATTCTTGTTGAGACAGGAAAGTGGCCAGTCTGCATGGATGAGAAGGCACTAACTGTGAGCAGCTCTTGGTAGACATGACTTAAATATTAGGAAGCACCTGCTGACTGCAGTCTATTGTAATTAAAAAAATAAATGAAAGAACTTTGCGGGAGCATGGCTCGGCATGGATACAAAACAATTAAGGTTTATAACATGGAGGTACAGTAGTATGGAATGCTGTATTTTAGGTACAGCAAAATAAGCAATTATCGGAAAGGCTCTGAATAGGCCAGGCCCAAGGGATAAGTTAATTACAAAGTTTAGCTTCATGTGCAGGTCCCAGAAGGAGCAGCCGTGGCGGGCCACGGACATGTAGGAAAGCAGGGAGCTGAGAGAGCAGAGTGCAGGAGCAGAGACCGACTTCCGCCTAGCGCGTGCCTAAGTTCAGTCCTGATGTCAGCCTGACATCAGCCGTATGCTAGTCCAGCCCCCCCCCCCAAAGTCCTGTTCACAGACTGTATCACAACAGCAGTCTATACATATGTCTATATACCTTGCACAGGTAGGCCGTAAGTCTTCAAAATAAGGCCTGTGCACAGTTGTCCACTATGGACAATTGCTGAAATCCTCCACTTTTCCTCCCATTCAAGAAAATATAATAGCAAGGGACAAGATTACTCAGATCTCTACAAACAGGTTCTTGGATCTGGCTGCTTTGTCATTCGTAAGACATTACTTGCCACCCACTTCACCTGCTTGCGACCCCAGGGTGTCGACACTAGAGCTATGTTAAGCAAATGTGATGTGTGGGGTGGGCTGCAAGGGTGGAGAGAGGGAAGAGAAGAGAGTCAGAGAGGCCTGGCCAGCAATCCAGATGGGGCTGTGGGGGTGAGCCGGAGGGACTGACACAGTTCAGTAAACATCTGCTGGGAGCTTGCCTGGGCAGGGGTGTGGAGCGGGTGCAGTGACACCTTGTAAAAGGAGCATTGTTTCCACAGCCACATGTTCAGCCCTGAGCAGGTGGGTGGTAGAGGCTGCAGACTATAGCTGAGTTCATTTCGAATGCTGCCCTTCTTGCTAATCAGCACCAGCTTGGCCTCCCTCCTGGAGCTGAGAACCCAGAGATGACCCCAGAGTAGCTATGGGTCCCTCTCTGGGGCATGTTCTTACAAGTTCTTCTCTCATAGTCATTTCGTATAGTAATTTCCCTTCCAGTTACTTTCACAGTAACTTTATCTCACCTCTGAATTAAAATACGGGTTTTCTCAACACCGGGGCATAGGGCTGAGACTCTTCTGTCTTTGAGCCGTGAATGTGGTCAGGATCTGAGCCTTCTGCTGGAACACTTAGGATTCACCTTTGACCTCCAAGGGTTGGGTCTCCCAGCTCCGTCTCCCCAGTTGTGACATCTCCACCAAGAGCCAATTCCTGGATGGCTTGGAAGCATAGTTCTGCCTGTCATATGCAGGTGCCACGGGGCTGTCGAGGTGGACACTGATCTAGAGGACCCATTCTGCTTGCAAGGTCCTGGCACACCCAGGGCCTTGCATCACATCAGAAAGTTTTTTTAAATTTTTTATTTGTTATTAATAGTTTGTTATAAGATTATAAGATTGCGATATATAGCTCCACACCATACCCACCACCAAAGTTCTGTATTCCCACCTTCCCAAAGATAACCACCATAATTCTCATAAGTCTTACAGTTTGCTTACTACTGTTTTGTTTGGATTTTTTTTTTTTGGCATGTTCGTATAAATCAGATCTCTCAATTTTTCACATATGAATGAAACCATCTGGTGTCTTTCATCTCTGTACTTATTTCTCTAAGCATAATCACCCCCAGTTCCAGCCATATTGTTCCAAAGGACACAATATCATCTTTTTTTGACTGCAGAGTGGTATTCCATGGAATATATACCCATAACTTGTTTAGCCAGATCAGAGAGTTCTAGCAAGTTCTAGTTCATGTGTTGTGCTGGCCCCTTGGGGGTCTGCTTAATTGGAGACCAACTCCAAAAGAGGTGGCAACTTCTCATATTTGGTTTATCTTTGCCATATTTGGTTTTTCATCCTGATGGTGATGGTTAGGCCTTGATGAAGCCTTTGGCTGAATCCATCTCCTGGAACATGATATAAAGGACATGTCCTCAGAGGGAAGAGGATGCTACCTATTCCTTTAGCCAGGCCCAGAGCTGGGAGTTTACTCTGCCTTTTCTCTTAACGCTCTAATCAGGCCTCTGTGAGGCACATCTTATTACCTCCATTACAGGGCAACCACAGAGGTTAATATTATTCAAGGTCAAGAACTAGCCCAGCTCTAAGTTGCAGATCAACTATTGAAGCTCGAGTCTGTCTGACTCCACTCATAGGTGTTTCCTCCTTCCTCAGGGGAATGAGAAAGAAGCCAAAGAAAGCTAAGGACTGAGCTGGACTGAGCTGGACTGAGCTGGGCTGGGCTGGGCTGGGCTGGGAGGGTTCCTGTGCACATCCTGCTCTCCCTCTTTGTGGCCCGTGAGACTCACACAGATTTCAGCACTGTTCACTTTGAGTCTCAGGGACTGTATAGACATCTTCTATGGAGGAAATAATGACCCAGTTTTGTGGGAAAGATGGAAAGAGGACCCCAGGATGTCGTGCAGATATTCCCGTTTTCCTGGGGTCAGACTGACAGGCTTCTAGGAGCAAGAACACCTTTGGGACCTCAGGGAGGGAAGTCTGGTGGCATGTAATTCTCGGGTGGGCTTGTCTTCCATTCAGGAACTTGGGTGCAGATGGGGGATTCCTGGGTCGCTTTATCTGGGAAAGCCCTGAATCACCCTCTGGCCTCAGTGCTCTTGGGAGAGGGAAGTGATGCAAGTCACAGATGTCTTGTGACTGACAAGCTGAGGTTAGGAGCCTTCCCCTGCTCCCCCTCCCTCCCTGTTCCTCCCACATCCATGTGCTGGACTTGTTGAATTGACTTGAAGAGGACCAGGCCCAGGTCTCTTGGCAACTTGAATGCCGCTGTCTGGTCACCAGGTCTATCTGCTTATAGCTTATTAAAAGTCTGGGCTCGCTAAATGGCTTTGGTCCCCACATAAGACTGACACAGAGTTGACTTGTAAAGAAGATGAGCAAAGGAACTGTTTTGTTTATTTATTTATTTATAATTTTTTCTTTATTGGAGGGATTAATGGTTTATAGTAAACAGGAAAACATATATACTTGTTTATACATATGTAACATTTCTCAGTTTTCCACATAACAATCTAACGCCCCCAATTAAAAAATTTTTTTAATCAGTGAATTAATAATGATTCACAAGATTGTAAGGTAACAGGGCTACAGCTCCATACAGTTCCCACCGCCAGAGTTCTTGTCCCATCCCCTCCATTGGAAACTTCCCTATTCTTTCTCCCACAGAGGGTATGGACCAAAATTCTCTATGGGGTGCAGAAGGTGGGAGTTCTGGCTTCTGTAATTGCTTCTCTGTTGGACATGGACATTAGCAAGTCAATTCATACCCCCAGCCTGTTTCTGTCTATCTCTAGAGGAGTAGGGCACTGGAGAGGTGAGACTTTGAAGACACCTCATTTCATCTGCTGTATAGGAACTATACCTGGGTGCTATTTGAGATCTGATGATTGAAGCAAAGTTTCTCTTGGGCAAGGGAAACACTGGCAGATGAGAACAGGAGCCATGTTTAGAGAGGGAGGCTGCCTTCTTCCCACAGGTGTACCCAAATGTGTGTCCGAGATGGGGTGTGCATTAGTTGTCTAGGGCTGCCTGATGAGAAAACCCTTTTATTAATGAGTTAAGCAGTAGACATTTCGTATTCTCACAATTCTGGAGGCTAGAAGTCCAAAGTCAATGGGTTGATTTTTCTCTGTGGCCTCTCTCTTTGACTTATAGATGGCTCTCTGTGTCTCTAGCTGATCTTCTCTACCCAACTCTGCCATTTTTAAGATACCACTCATAGTGGATGAGGGTATACCTCAGGGGAGGAGAACTTTTTCTGCCAAGGACTATTTGGATATTTACAATAACTTTTGTGGGCCATCAACAATTAACAACTTAAAAATTAGCACTTTGGGTGGGGGAGATAGCATAATGGTTATGCAAAACATTTTCATGTCTGAAGCTCCAAGGTCTTGGATTCAGTCCCCACACACCACCATAAACCAGAGTTGTGCAGTGCTCTGATTAAAATAGAATAATAATTAGCACTTACTGTTGCTAGCAGAAAAGCTGTGGAGGGCTTGGACGGTAGCATACCTGGCTGAGTGCACATGTTACAGTGCACCAACAATCCAGGTTTAAGCCCCTAGTCCCACTACATCAAGCTTCAAGAACTTGAAACAGGGCTGCTTTCTCTCTCTTTTTCTACCTCCCCCTTCCCTCTTGATTTCTCTCTGCTTCTGTCCAATAAATCAACAAGTAAATTAATTAATTTTTTAAAAGCTGTGATAACTTTGGAAAGACCAGACCAGAAGATCTTGTGGCATGTGGGCTGAACTTTCCCCACTTTTGTTCTACCTAGATGGCCTATTTTAAGTAATTGCTTCACTTAAGATGCCATTTCTGAATGTAGTCACATTCTGAGGTCCTAGGAGTACGGATTTCAATACATGAAGTTGACCAAGTGTGTGTATGTGTGTTTATTTATTTGTTATTGCCCTGTCAGGGTTACCATGCTGACACTATGGCACTATGAATTCCCGGCTCCTAGTGGCTTTTTTCCTCCTTTTTTCTATATTTTATTTTATTTTATTTTATTTTATTTTATTTTATTTTATTTTATTTTATTTTATTTGCCTCCAGGGTTATCGCTGGGACTCGGTGCCTGCATTATGAATCCACTACTCCTGGCAGCCATCCCCCCCCCCCATTTTTATTGGCTACGACAGAGAGAAATTGAGAGGGAAGGGGGAGGTAGAGAGGGGAAAAGATAAAGATAGACCCCTGCAGACCTGCTTCACTGCTCATGAAGTGAACCACCCTGCAGGCAGGGAGTCAGGGTCTCCAACCAGGAACCTTAAGCGGGTCCATGTGTGCTTAACCGAGTGCGCCACCACCTGGCCCCAAGGACACACATATCTCAGCCCATTACAGGGTGTTTCCAGAAGTTTCAGTGGACAATGCATTTGATGCTGGTCCTGTCAATGGAGGAAGCTTATTTTGCCTTGTCTGAAGGCTTAGCTCAGGAAGTCCAGACTGAGCTTTCACTTGCAGTCTGGGCCCTGTGGCATCAGTGAGTTTCATGTTGTGTCCTCATCTGGCTCCCACATGGCCCTCGGCACTCCAGTGAAAACAGTCCAGTCATTTCACTTGCTGCGAAAGCCCCTCTTCCCAACTGCCAGATTGCAGGGGTCAAGCAGTTGTTGCCAGGGCATATACAACCCATCTTAAAGGAAACTCTTTGATCTCCTACCAGCTTGAACTTTTTTTTTTTTAATGCAGAAGGAAAACTATTTTATTGATTCAGAAATTAAGCTGCTTAGTAAATGTTGAAGACTCAAATGTGGAATGAATCTTGATTAATCAAATTCATATTTACCTGGAGCCTGCCAAATTCTAAACCCTGTGATTCTTCTCCTTAGGTGGCTTGAAAGGCTCGTGGGCTGCAGGTTAGGTCTCAAACACTCTCAACGATAGAGAAAAGCTGCCAACTCAGATGTTTTTCCCCCCCTGTTGCCTAGCATTCAAACATAATAGAATGTGGACAGTTTTATAGTCTGCTAGGGGGAGTTACTTGCTCTATTCCCCTTGGCCCTTTGGGATTATGTTTGCATTCATTAATTATGTTTCTTACTCATGCCAGGCTCAAGTAAGACCAAGTCCCCTTCATGGAAGAGCTACCTTTAAGCTCTCAATATCGACTGAAAAGACAGGAGCTTCAGGCACAAAGAAGCTGAGATAGGAGAGCCTGCCATGAATGACTCCCTATTATTTTTTCAGAACGGTGGTCAAGCCCTGTCTCATATGCTTCCCATCTCCCTTTCTGTTCTACTTAGATGCACACACAAACATTTAGTATTAGGTGGTAGCCAGCACCTACTAGAGTGTCTAACGGTGTCAGATTTGTTGCGGAGTTCTGACGTTAGAAAGTTGAGGAATGAAAGTCTGCAAAATAGCTCACTTGGATAGTGCTCCTGTTTTGCCATGTGTGTGAACCAACTTTGAGTCCAGCCTCTACTGCCTTGGAGGTAGGACATTTGGGGTGTCATAGTATCCTTCTGCCCCTCTCTCTTTGCCTCTTTCTATCTGAAATAGTTGGCCTGTGTTGGTGAAGTTTCAGCAGTGACAAGAAAGAGAGAGAGAGAGAGAGAGAGAGAGAAAGAGAGGGAGAGAGGTGATTAGCCCATACCCTTCACTTCCAGTTATCCTAGTTTCAAAGGGGAAATAGACATAGTGAGGAATCCTTTATGCAGAGATGTTAGAGAGATGACAGAGTCATCCAGGCACTGGGATAGTGGTGTCTGGAATGACCTCTTGGTACATTCAGATAAGGTTCTAGGAGGGGTGGGGTTTGAAAGTTTGTTTAATAAAAAGTAGTAAAGTGAATGGGAGATAAAAGGGAAATGTTGTATTTAGGGAGTAGGAAGTGGGTTGAAGTGGCCAGAACTGAGCATGGTGAGAAGTGCAGCTGGGAAGTAAGATCTTACCAGGGAGCCTTCATCCTAAGCTACAGAGTTCAGCTTTGTTTCTGAAGCAGAAGGCCACCATGGAAAGTTGGAGGACAGAGCGTTAATACCATGAGTTCTGCGAGACATATTCTGCCTCCACTGGGGAAGGTATTAGAGAGTCAACTGGAAGTGGGAAGCCTCCCAGAGGGAGTTTTGACAACCCAGTTTGGGATCTGAATGATGAAGAAAGTTTGGGTGGATATTAAGATCCCCAGGAATCTGAATGGCATTATAGAAAGAGGTGTGTGTGTGTGTGTGTGTGTGTGTGTGTGTGTGTGTGTGTGTGTGTGTGTGTGTGTATGTGTGTGTGTTCAGGAATTTTGGTTCGAATCGTAGTTCTGCCGGCAAGGTAGAATCTCATGCCCCTCTCTGGAGAAGTCTAGATCCTTAAGTGGTTTTCTGTTTTTCAATTTTTAATATAAAAAAATCTAATGTATCCCAAGGTAGAGGAAATGGTATAATGAATCTCATTTCCCATCAGCTAGCTGCAATAGTAACTCATTGCTGCTTATGTGGATCTTACATAGTTTCATACTGAGAGAGAAGGGGAACCGGAGCATCACTCTGGCACTTGTGACACTGGGATCAAGCTCAGAATCTCATGCTTGAGACCCAGTGCTTCAGCCATTAGAGCACCTCCAAGGGGGCTGCTGGCTTTCTCCCTACCCCCTCTTTCTCCTCCCTATACAACTCCACCACTCCCAGTGGCCATTTTGTCCCCTTTCTTTCTGTTTTAATAGATGATCAGAGACAGTAAGAGAAGGGGAGGGAGAGGTAGAAAAAAATGAGAGAGACCTGTAGCACTACTCCCCTGCTAGTGAAGCTTCCTTCCTTCTTCCGGGTGGGGATTGGAGGCTGGAACCTGGGTCGTCAAACTGGTAATATGTGTATAGATGCACCACTGCCTGGACCCCATGTTTTTTTAAGGGTTGACTTTTAACTAAAGATTTCTGTAACTGTGTCAACTGAGGTTGCATTTGAAACATTCTTTTTAATCTATCTACTGTCAGATTGAGACAGTGAAGTCACATCATATCCACTTGTTCTGGAACATAAGTCGTGTGTGTGTGTGTGTGTGTGTGTGTGTGTGTGTGTGTGTGTGTGTATGTTCTCTGCTGTAAGAAGAATGTGGGTGGCTTTCTTTAAAGGATGGCTTCTGGAGCTGCCAGAACCCAGACCCAGCAAGTTTCTGTTGGTGCAGTAAGTTTCTGCTTGCTGTGGGGCAGGAAGTCTATAGACAGGAGAGAGAAGGAATAAGTACTGTTTGGGGGTGGGGGGCGCTTGCAGGGTCAGACACCCTCATTATCACTAAAGGGTACTTATGGTCAGAGGCCTGATTCCTGCTGACTGATTCTGATTAAAAGACAAGGCAAGTCTATGACCGGACACCAGTGGACTAATTTGCTTCTGCAGGCATTGTCCAGTGGCTGCACACAAAGGCCTGTCCTCTCTGCCTTTCTGGCTTTCTGCCTTTCTGGCATTTCCCTACCTGGCAAAGTGAATTACAGCATCATCTGTTGGTTGCTGTGGAGCCAGGTTCCCAGACAGAAGGTGCCATGCAGATTAGAGGGGTACCACTCCAGGCTGCCAGTGATCAGTACTTGTTTCCCTAGAGATGGTTACCAGCCACCAGTATGCCACACAGACCAGCACTGACCACTGTGATAGGCACTGCTGCTTCATGCTTCTCTGAGATTGGCACGGGCTGGTCAGGATGTGCAGAAATTGTGCTGCTTACGTGCACTGTGCATTCGTTATCGATCGCAAAATAAGGCCAGGAGTCAGACAGATGGAGACTGAAAGATACCAAGCTGAGATCTTGCAGATGGTTGAAAAAGGTGTTTAGAAAATGTGGTCAGTACGGTTCTCGATGCAACCCTCTGCTAAATGAGTACAGTCACCTCTATCAGGAATCTGGATGAACCTATTTTCTCTGAGGCCGGACACCTTCCTCTGACAGACTGGCTGGAGAGGAAGAGTGGGGAAGTTGACACTGAGTCACACATGCTCTGTTCCTACCCTCATTTCCACCAATCAGATGGTACCCAGCCACCATATCAGACTGGTCATCAGATAGTTGTCCTCCAGTTGAAGATGTCGGTGCAGAAGATGGTGCAATGTCCTCCCACTGGGTATCACCAGGCAACATGAAATAAGTGTGAATACAGCCTTGAACCTATGCTGTGAGTCTTAGCAGAGCTGCAGTTGGACAGTTGCAGGAGTGTGTGTCCAGTAGATTCTGCAGTAAGTTCGTTATCTTCAACATTCTAGCCACAAACATTGTCACCACATGACTAATTGGCCATATGACAGTTGTGCTGTAAAAGATAAAATAATTGGTTGACAGTTTAATTTGATGGTTTGGCTTAACATTTGGTCTAAGCAGTGATGAGTAGTCCTGGTGGTTCTAAAATAGCAGATGATAACAGCTACATATATAGACTTGATAGAAAAAAAACAGCAGTAAAACTTACTTGGGAGTGTGAAATAAGAAATTAAGAACATAGATTGCATGGTGTTCTAGAAAACAACAGTGTAGGAGTTTGTATGTCCCAGGTGGACACAGTCATTCTTCCCACCTGTCATAGCCAAGAGCTACCAACCTATGGCAAATAGAGCCGTTCCTACCAGTCTCTGAGGGCATTAAGGATCAACTCTTTAGCTAGTGGAGCTACAATAACTCGTTCTTTAATGTTGTCACCACCAGACTCATGGAACAGATGCCAGATTTAACATGATAATTATTATGCTCATTATAGCGCTAACATTTCTTTCTATTAGTGATGACTTTATCTGACAGGTGACTATTTGCCCCAAGAGTTTCTCTTTTAAAAAAATTTTTTTAATCATCTTTATTTATTTATTGGATAGAGATGGCCAGCAATGAAGAAGGAAGGGGGGGTAGAGGGAGAGATACCTGCACCCCAGCTTCACCACTTGGAAAGCTTTCCCCCTGCATACAGGGGTCAGGGGCTTGAACCTGGGTCTTTGTGCATGGCAACATGTGCAGTCAACCAGGTGTGCCACCACTCAGCCCCTTAAAAATTTCTTTGAAACACACATGAGTAATTGGAGGAGACAGAGGCCTAGGACTTCTAAGTTGCAGGTCTGAACTCACATTTCCCTTCAAACTCTGAAACATCTATTAGCAGATAGCAGACAGTGTGCTAAGAACACACAGATGAGAGGCTTTCGTATGACAATATAAGACTCTCATAAAATGCCTCCTACTGCAAGCCTCGGGGCCTGTATTCAGGCCTCAGCATCAACATATGCCAGAGCTCAGCTGTGCTCTGGGCTTTCATCTCTTTCTTTTGCTAACAAAAGTAAACAAAAGAAATCTCTATAAAAATATGCTTTCTGATATTTGGAAACTGATACATCTTTTAATAAAGACAGATATTTAGTGAAAAAGAAAAAGAAAAAGTATATATTTAATTTCCTTAGTGACCATTGTTTCATGATGTCCTTTTAAATTAATATCTTTCTTGAATATTTTACAACTTTACTTTTTTTAGCAGAAAATTTGGTTTTGTTTTAGTTTTTATTAGTGATTTAATAATGATTAACAAGATTGTAGGATAACAGGGGTATAGGTTCACACAATTCCCTTCACCAGAGTTCCGTGTCCCTTCCCTCCACTGGAAGTTTCTCTATTCTTTATCCCTCTGGGAGTATGGCCCAAAGATCTTTATGGGGTGCGGAAGGTGCTTCTCCACTGAACGTGGACATTGACAAGTCAATCCATGTCTCCAGCCCACTTCTGTATTTACCTAGTCAGGTAGGGCTCTGGGGAGGTGAGATTCCAGGACACATTGGTGAGATCGTCTGCCCAGGTTGGTATCATGGTAACACCCGCGACTTGGTTGTTGATAGGTGGTAAGATATAAAGCAGGACACATTGTTTAATAATCAGGAAACTAATGGTAAGAATCAAGCAGGTGAAAATAAGGGTCTTTATGTGGGAAGAAGGTGGGAAGTCTATTTTAGGTATGCTCCAAGGGGCCCATGACTAGTAATTTTTTGCCTGAGCTTGATAGCTAACATACAGATAGGCTGAAAGTATTGTCTGGGAAGATGGTGTCAGAGTTAAGAATAGGGCTAGAAAGCTGGATTAGGACAGAAAGTAGCTCTGAAATATGAGAAAAGTGTACACATGTCATTGATTGTGAACCCCACGGATCTGACCTAGGGCCCATATCTATTCATATTTAGCCTGTGTAAGCTCTGCATCCCTATTGAAGCAAAAATGCATGTGGTAAGGAACTCAGGATTAGTCTGCATAGAACCTTGGGGTGGGGCTGCTCCCTTAAAGTAAGAAGATTCATCTAGAGGGCAGGGGAGACAGCATAATGGTTATACAAATAGACTCTCATGCCTGAGGCTCCTTAGTCCCAGGTTCAGTCCCCTGCACCACCATAAGGCAGAGTTGAACAGTGCTCTGGTGTTTGTGTGTGTGTGTGTGTGTGTGTGTGTGTGTGTCTTTCTGCATCCCTCTCAAAAATAAAATAAATTAAATTAAATAAAAAGAGAAGAAGATTCATCTTAAGCCTTGAAACATTAGTTTTTATGGTAAGAGAATGGAAAGAGGACCTTTGACTTGAGGGGACCACATGAAAAAGGCACATCAACAAATTGATGATTTTCTCCTGCACTGGCTTTTGAGCAACTCACAGAAATGCAGTTAAGGTGGTCAGGCTGAATGAAGAAGTAACTGCACAGTGGCTAAAAGCATAACTGTAAATCTGCCTGAGTTTAGTTCCCATCTCTGCTACTTACTCCCTGGACATGTGATTTGACCAAATCACTTAACCTGTCCAAGTTTGTTTTCTTGTCTGTAAAAGATAGACTGAGTGCATGATAAAAGACAGCTAGAGTTATTACCACCATGAGTCCAGGACAGTTTAGGGCCAACTGGGAAATGCCTTGGATGCCAGACTCATGAGTTGGAACTGCTGTTGTTTTGAGAGGACTGTTTGCTATTTGAAGGAGAAGGGAGCCAGAGAAGAGTCGCAGGGGGAGGCAGGTGTTCAGTTTGAGGAGGCCAGAGGAGCCTGGAACTAGGTGAGGCAGAAGGATGCCCAGAGATTCTGGTTATGCTGAGTCTCAGGAGTTACTAAGAAACAGCCATAAACTGATGAGTACTTGCTTACTTTTTTCTGAATGTTCTGAATTCTGGACTTGGTGAACTTGTAAGCTCTTACAAAATCAGCTTAGTTTCATGAGTCCTGGACATAGAAATGAAATGTGGACTGTCCAGGGAGAAATGGTAGAAGGAAAACAGGAGGAAATGGAGCCCAGAATCTGTCTCAGAACAGACTGGCAGACTTGAGCTGGAACATTTAGTGAAGGAGAATGAGGACCTGGAAGAAGCCAGAGCATTTTGTCCCAGATGCCAGAAAGCGTGAGCATCTCAGCAGTTTCATCTCTGTTGAGACACTCAGGAAAGCACTTCCCACTGACACTGAGGGTCTCCCACCTGAGAGCTCTACATATACAAACTCATTTAGCCTTTACAGTCACACTTGAAGGCAAGGTCTTTGATTATTGTCATCTGACTAGGAAGCTGAGACCCAGAGGGTCATTGTCTTCTTGCCATGGGACACATGGCTGGTGGTGTCAGAAACAGGCTTTGACCCAGGCAGTCTGACTGTAGCTTGTGCTCTGGTCCCTCCCTCCACAATCTCTCAAGGAAATAAGGACTGAGATGGCTCAGTAGGTGGGGAGCATCATCGAGGATGGTGGCGAGTGTGTTGGGAACTGTGTAAAGGAGAAACATGACAAGGCAGCTGGCAGGCCTAGGGCCAGAAGAGGGGACTTAGAATAGCAGAGGTTTTCCTATTTCTGTGGGTTGAGATGAAGGGGCAAGAAAGGGTGAGAGCTAGAGACTCAGCTTAGAGTCTCTAATCTCTAATCTCTAATTGGGAGGTTGAACCCTTGTATTGATAGCAGATTAAACAGCCAGAAGGCTAAGGCCAGATCTGAAGTGGAAAGAACTGAGGGATTCCTTTTTCTTTTTTTCCCACCAAGGAAAAATGCATGGGAATTGGCGAGAAGGGTCAGAGTAAGCAGCTGGGTGCATGTGTGGTGGTAACACTGCTCGCATTGCTTAGCACCTGAGTGCAGAAGGAAGAAGGGAGCCCCCTAAATTTGCTCCTGGTCTAGGGAGGTAGAGAGCTCAGCCTTTTAGAGCACACAGCTTGAGTGCCTGAGGCTCCAGAGGCCACAGATGTAGTCCCTGGCACCACCATATGCTAGAGGCGAGCAGTGGTCTGGTTTTGCTGTCTCTCTCTCTCTGTTTCCCATAATAAGTAAGTAAGTAAGTAAGTAAGTAAGTAAGTAAATAAATAAATAAATAAATAAATACTGAGCAGTAGAGCTGGAGAGATTATCATAATCATTTTATAATAGACTTTTGGGAGCTGGGTGGTAGTGCAGCGGGTTAAGTTCACGTGGCGCCAAGTGCAAGGTTTGGCATAAGGATCCTGGTTCGAACCCCCAGCTCCCCACCTGCAGGGGAGTCACTTCACAGGTGGTAAAGCAGATCTGCAGGTGTCTATCTTTCTCTCCCCCTCTATGTCTTCCCCTCCTCTCTCCATTTCTCTCTGTCCTGTCCAACAATGACGACATCAATAACAACAACAATAAAAAAACAAGGGCAACAAAAGGGGAAATAAATACATATTAAAAGAAGTTTTTAAAACGGACTTACATGCCTGAAGCATTGAGGTCCCAGGTTCAATCCCCAGTACCGTCATAAGCCAGAATTGCGCAGTGCTCTGGTCTCTTCCATTGCCTCTCTCTCTTCCTCCTCCTGGCTGCATCTATCTATCTGTCTGTCTGTCTGTCTTTCTATCTCCCTATCTATCTATCTATCTATCTATCTATCATCTATCTATCTATGTAATCTCTCTTTATGTCTCTCTTTGAAAAATAATAAATAAAATATTTTAAAAAGAAATCTTAAACCGAAAATCTGGTTCCCCAGGCAGCAGGAGGATCAGAGCACAAGTAACCAGAGAGGCTGCCCAAGCTGGGGAGGGGGCTAGAAAGAGATGGTTCTGGGTGATTGTCCTGCTTGCTGCCTACCGACAGGGCCGTCCTTGCTGTCAGAACAAGGAGATGATGGTGCAAGAGGAAACTGAGTCAGAGAAGTGTGGGGAGGAGGGAGTGGGCAGGAGGTGGGAGCAGAGTGCAGTTGTCTGATTATACTCTGGAAGGGAAATCCACAGAATCTTGCAGCCTCTCTGAGAAGGATCCTTCCCTTGAGCCTCTGTAACCTTCTGTTAATGTTGGGGAAGAATGAGTGCCTTCCAAGTAGCTGCTTTCTGCGATTCCTACTGTTTGACCATGGCGAGGAACTAAGTACTAGGGGTCAAATGAGGTGAAACACCCTTCCTGAGACACCCTTCCTGTCCGTCTGATTTGCTGCTATTCGCTCCCTCTTTGGCCACGTGGAATTACATTCTTTCTTGGAATGTGCTTTTTACTCTTGCATTGCATTCCAGTCTGGAGAAACCTTGCTCTTGAAGCCCTCTAGGACTGCTCATGCTGTGTGGTCACTCCTTATTGCTGCTGCCATGCCCTGAGCATGCTGACCAAACCCTCCTGGAGGGGCATGGTGTGCTGCCCTGTTGCTCTGTGTGTTGTATTTCTCCCTCAGGACCCTCAAGGTCTTGATGGTACTGGACTCCTACAATCGTCTCCTTGAATTACTTCATTGAAGCAAATGAATGAATGACAGAATCAGACTTACTATCTAAAAAGTGATCAGCAAATGAGCTCATCTTTGAACCTAACTTTTCTGTGATGCTCTACTTGTTACTTGCCTTTTGAGCCGGTGACAGTGCAGAATTCACAGCACTTAATTGCCATATGAGCTTACTTTTAAAGATGATGGAAATTTCAGGGAAATGTTTTCTTTTTACAAAGGAAAGCCATGACTGGCTTCAAATTGGACCCATTAGTCTATGACTTTCTAAAGACTGAATTGACAAAATCCAGTGTGTTGGTTTTTGCTTATGGATCCCAGATGAAGTTCAGTTCTACATGCTGAATTCCCCTTCCTTCCTTCCTTCCTTCCTTCCTTCCTTCCTTCCTTCCTTCCTCCCTCCCTCCCTCCCTCCCTCCTTCCCTCCCTCCCTCCCTTTTTGCTTCCAGGGATATCTCTGGGGCTCAGTGCTAGCACTGTGAACCACTGCTCCTGGTAGCTATTTTTCCCCCATTTTTATTGGATAAGAAGACAGAAATTGAGAAGAGAGGAGAAGATAGGGAGGGAGAAAGATGGGCACCCGCAGACCTGCTTCACCGCTTGTGAAGCAACCCCTACCCCCACAGCCAGGGAGCAGGGTGGGGGTGTGGGTGGGGCTCGAGCCAAGATCCTTATGCTTTGTACTGTGTGCACTTAGTCCTGTGAGCCACTGCCTGGACCCCCACATTTCTTTTATTTCTTTATTTATTACCAGAACACTGTTCAGCTCAGACTTCTGGTAGTGCTGGGATTGAACCTGTGACCTGCAAACTCTGAGCATGAATAAAGTGTTGGATTCTCAAATTTGAGATCTTGAGTTCAGTCTCCTGCTTTGCATGTGTGAGAGTGATGGCCTAGTTCTCTTTCTCTCTCTCTCTCTCCCCCCTCTCTCTTGTAAATAAAATTAATATTTAAAAAAATAATTTACAGGGAGTCAGGCAATAGCACAGCGGGTTAAGCATAAGCGCACATGGCACAAAGCACAAGGACCGGTGTAAGGATCCTGGTTCGAGCCCCTGGCTCCCCACCTGCAGGGAGAGCAGGTCTGCAGGTGTCTGTCTTTCTCTTCCTCTCTCTGTCTTCCCCTCCTCTCTCCATTTCTCTCTGTTCTATCCAACAATGATGACATCAGTAACAATAATAATGACTACAACAGTAAAACAATAAGGGCAACAAAAGGGAATTAATAAATAAATATTTAAAATATATAATTTACAGTGGATGACAAAGAAAGGACTATTGGCCTGTGGTAGATGAATGACTTGGCCTTGACATTGTCCCCTTTATTCACACTTATTGTCTACTGCAGTCTGGTTTTTATAGAGAATAGGAAATAATATTGTTAAATCAATAGTATATTTACTTCATGGCTGATGAATTTTTATAATAGGTTTCTGTTCTGAATTTTATTTTCAGAGAGAATACTATCTTCTGTCAAAGTTAAAAGTGCTTAGGGCAAAAGACAGAGTCCCTGAAGACAAGACAGAGGGGGAGGGAAAGACACCACAACCCCAAAACTACTCTCAGTGCGGCAAAGCTGGGCTTAGAACCTGCATGGCATGCATGATAAAGCAGTGACACCAGCTTTCAGATTTACAGTTTCTTAGACTCTCAGAAGAAGGGGGGGGGGGTGGAGACACACTTCCACCTTCAGTTCTCTAAGTGGCTGCAGTGAGGTTCCCAGCAGCCAAAACACAGATTTCTTATTTTAAACACAGTCAGTCTTTAAGGACAAACTAAGGGAGTAAGCTTGGTGACACTCTTTCCCCTGAACACTGTCCTTACTTCATTCTTTTCTTAGGCACAGATTCCTGCCTCTCTGTTCACACTCAGGTTCCCTAATCTACTTCCACCCCCAACCCCAGCTCCAACCTGTTTTGTCTTTTGAGAGCAGCACAAACCAATCCTGGTAGCCCATGACCTTAGTCATGAGACTGTTGTGACTTCCTTACAACCACAGACCTTAGATTTGGGGAAAAGAAACCCACTGGGGGGCAGAATGGAGCAGAAATAGGAGGTGAGAATAGGTAGAGGAAGGTGAAGCAAATGTTTAAAAAAAAGATCTTCCACCTTCTGCAACCCACAAGGACCCTGGGTCCATACTCCCAGAGGGATAGAGAATGGGAAAGCTATTGGGGAGGGGATGGGATATGGAGATTAGGTGGTGGGAATTGTGTAGAGTTGTACCCCTCCTATCCTATAGTTTTGTTAGGGTTAGTCTCCTTTCTTAAGTAAATTAAAAAAAAAAAGATTCAGCGGAGGCCTTGAAGGAATGCTCATCAGCTCTGTTCCTTAGACCTGGTGGAGGTCAGATGTGCAGTCTGGGTGTGAGCCGTGAGACCTTCAGACTCTCACATCTGGCCAGACCCTGGGCTCCTCCTTGTGGGCTGGGCTAGGATGTCTCAGGCTTTTGTGTTTGGAGTGGTGTTTCTTCTTAAGAAGCTTGTCATTTCAAGCAGAGGAAGGATGCCACTCCTGCTGCTGAGACTCCAGGAGAGGTAAGCCTGGAGGAAGTCGAGCTTGATGAGTGGAGGGGAGGCGTCAGGGCTTGGCACTTTTCCTTGAATTCTTTAGAGAAGGATCTTGAGTTTTGTAAGTGGTCTAGCTGTTATTATACCTTGGTGAAGAGCTATTTAGGATCACTGAACTATGTTTCAAGTACCGGGACTTGATGAAAGGGACTAGAGCTTTTCAGGGAAGTGCTTACGTAGAAGCATCTGGGTTTGGCTGTGCTAAAGGAACGTGGTGAGGCTGGGTTTTAAATGGAAAGTCCTGTCCATTGACAGGACTTGGGCTGAGTTTTATTTTTTTTAAATATTTATTATTTTATTTATTTATTCCCTTTTGTTGCCCTTGTTGTTTTATTGTTGTAGTCGTTGTTGGATAGGACAGAGAGAAATGGAGAGAGGAGGGGAAGACAGAGAGGAGGAGAGAAAGATAGACACCTGCAGACCTGCTTCACTGCCTGTGAAGCGACTCCCCTGCAGTTGGGGAGCTGGGGTTCGAACTGGGATCCTTATGCCGGTCCTTGTGCTTTGCGCCACCTGCGCTTAACCTGCCGCGCTACAGCCTGACTCCCTTGGGCTGAGTTTTAAATGGAAAGACCAGAAAACAATAGCAATACTTGCAACGGATTCAGGAGGGCTGGGCTCTAGCACAAGTGTTCTTAGCAACCTTTTGGAACTTGGCCAGTTGGGAGTAGCTGGGAATAGCCAATGCATAAGACTCACTGACCTAGTATAGCGGGAAAAAGACGCTGAGCAAGAAATACTGCATTTGTCTTCTGCTGCTATGCTACACTGCCAGCCTGTGTCTGTGTTTAGGGCCCTTTTAGCAATTCTGAGAACATAGGCTCCTGACAGTCTCAGCTGAACTGACTAATCAGCACTCCTAGGTCTGGACTATGTAGGTGAAAATGGGAAGGCTTGTGCATACAAAGCATTTTTGAAATGGCAAACCTGAAGCAAACATTTGTTATTAAGAGCGACTGCTAGCTTGATTAGGTGGAGACAAGGCAAGCTTGCTGGTTCACTTCATTGGCATTCTTTAGCTATCTCTGATACAGTGTTTCTTAGGCAGCTGGAGCTCCTGTTCATTGACAAGAGCAATCAAAGCCCCACCTTTCACTTCGATTATACTAAAGGCCTCTTGACAGCAGTTTTCTTAGCATCCTGCTCCCTCTGCCCTGCTGTGACTCTTCTTTGTCATGAAAGGATGTTTCTCTCTATCTGTTTTCTCTATGCTGAAGTCTTGTACTGACACAAAGTCAGGAAGGGGTGCCCGGGAGCAGGGAGTGAGTCAGGCAGTGTCGCACTTGGTAAAGCACACACACTACAGAGTGCAAGGACCTGGGTTCAAGCCCCTTTGGTCCCCTCCTGCAGGGGGGAAGCAAAGCTTCAAAAGTGGTAAAGTAGAACTGCAGGTGTCAGTTTGTCTGTCTGTCTGTCTTCCTCTCTAGCTCCCCCTCCCCTCTCAATTTCTCTCTGTCTCTATCTAAAAGACATAATAAAATAAAGTAAGTCGGGAAGGTGAAAATAGCCTGACTGCTGCTGCCTTGAGTGGTTGGTGCTCAGGGAGGGGCAAGGTATGGCTGAGGGAATCCTCACTGCCATGGTGGGGAACTCCTGCCCACTTCCATACACTTTACCTCCTTAAATTCCCCCTCTCCCAACCCACAATGTGTCTCTTTTCACCTGTGTTTGAAAAATAGAGGAAGTAAAACTCAGTGATGTTCAGGAATCTGTCCAAGGGCAAAGCCCATGAAGAACCCCAACACAGACCTGAGGTGTTTCCTAAGTGACAGGAAGCTGGTGCAGAGTTGTACAAGCGCCAGGAGGTCTGGTTAGACTTGTGACATAGACTCAGTTCCCAGCAGCCATGTGGTGTGTGTGTGTGTGTGTGTGTGTGTGTGTGTGTGTGTGTGTGTGTACGCACTTGCGTGCCTGCGTGTGAGACTGCAGGCAGAAAAGTCGGACAGGAAGCCACTGTGGTCGTTCTGGTGAGGGTGATATGGCCCAGAGCGTGGCTGGTGGTGATGAGGGGACAGACCCGATAGGGTGAGGGAGGAGACACTGTGAAGGGCTTGGTGACTAGCTGGGTATGGCTGAGAGAAAGGAGGACAAAGGTCACTCTGTGCTTCTGGCTTGGTGACTGGTGATACCACAGACTCAGGGACAGTTTTGGTTGCTCCTGACAGTGAGAGGTGGTGGAGAGGGACATGGCATCCTTATGGTGAGTCCCTCCCAGTCCCCACTGTGATTTCCAATTTCCCAACCACAGGACTCAGTTTCCCACAGACAATGAGCGTTTTTTTTTTTTTATTTTATCAGGGAATCTATAAAAATTCCTTTAGGGCTCACAGAATCAGAGGAGATGCTTTTAGGGGCCCAGACATGGGGAAGTAAGGCCCAGACCTTACTTTCGTCCTGTATGATGAATGAAACGGGGAGATCACATGTAGGATTGATCAAGCAGGGTTTTCTGTAAGGAGTGGCTTGAGGGGAAGCTAGGTAGATATCATGGAAAACTGTTGATATGGGCCAGAGGTTGGAGAACAACTGATTAATCCATAGACTAGCAGTTAGAAGCTGACATAAGGCCTTTGTTTGGGATGGGGCAGAGGTGGTAAAGGGTATGATGGGATTCAAGCTATAACCAAGTAGATGACCTTCTGTGGTAAAGGGTGTGGATTCTACCCTGAGGACTTCTATGTGAAATGTCTTATTAAGAGCTGTATTTTCCCCTTCAATCATCAATTGTCCAGCAATTCTTCTGTTTTCTAATATATATATATATATATATATATATATATAGTGCTTTTTAAAAGATTTATTTTATTTGAAAGGATGGAGAGAAATTGAGAAGGAAGAAGGAGAGAGAGAGACTTGCAGCCCTGCTTCATTACTCATGAAGCTTCCCCTCCTGCAGGGGAATTGCAGCCCCCTGGTCAGCAATTCTACTCCACAGACATGAGGATAAAAGGCGGGCCTTTTTCTAGTCAAATGGGCCTCTGTGCACCTTCACAACTCCAGGTAATAAACATCAACGTTTAGTGTGCTTGGATTAGGCAAATCCCATGACAGAGTAACTGGAGAGGGCTTCTCTGAGGTCGAACAACCAGTCAGGGGGCTGTTGCAGTAGCTGGGATGAGGTCATGCCAGGCAGGTGAGGCTGTGGGAGCAGGAGAACTTAGCCCCAGAGAAAGTGGAGAGAAATCCGCCTCTGGTCTGACTCAGCTGCAGTGTGAGACACCTACCACCCTGCTCTCCTTCTTTGCCTCTTAGGCCCCCACTTCCTGAAAGCTTCTCCTCAGCCTCTTTTGTTGCTTTTGCCTGATGACTGGGCCTGGGAGTGTTCCAAAGAGTCCTGGAGCTGCTTCTGCTATTTCATTTAGTTTGTACCATTTACTAAATTACTTCATGATGTTGTCTTGTTTTATCTTTGAAATCTTTACTTACTCATTTATTTATTTATGATAAAGCAGAGACAGAAAATCAGAGCATCACTCTGGCAATGCCATGCCAGGGATCGAACTCAGTACCTCATGCTTGTTAAGTCCAGTGCTGTGAACACTGTGCCACCTCCGGGGCCACTCAGGCAGCTGTTTTATTTATGTTTAATTTTTCCCTTAATTTTTAATTTATGATTCTAGTGGATTATAAGACTGTAGGGCTGCAAGGGATAGTTCCGTTCCATTCCACACCCACCACCAAAATGCTGTTTCCCCACTTTCCCACCTCCCAGAGATAACTGCCATAGTTTTAACAAGTCTCACAGACAGTTTGCTTGCCTCTGAGTCTTTTAAAAAAAATTTTATAATTTGTTTTTTTTGTTCATGAGTATTTGTTCTCTAGATTCCGCATACAAGTGAAGCCATCCAGAAATTGTCTTTCATTTCTTTTTTCATTTCTTTATTCATTTTGCTAAGTATAATCACCTCCAGTGCCATCTATTTTGTCCCAAAGGATACAATGTCATCTTTTATGATTACAGCGTAGTATCCCATAGAGTACAGATCCCATAACCTCTTTAGCCAGTCATCTGTTGGTAGACATGTAGGGTGCTTCCACTCTTTGGAGACTTAATAATCATCTATGAATATGGGGCCACATATGTCCCTTTGGATAAGTGTTTATATGCCTTTTGAGTAAATGCCTAAGAGTGGTATAGCCAGGTCATACAAATTTCATTTTGACTTGCTAAGAGGCTCTCTGTGCCATCTTCCAAAGGGGCTGCCCCAATTTACATTCCTACTAGCAGTGCAGAAGAGTTCCTCACTCTCCACAACCTCACCAATAACTGTCAGTTTCTGTTTGGTTGGTAGAAGCCATTCTCACAGGTGTGAGATGAAATCTCAGGATAGTTTTGATTTGCATTTCTCTAATGATTAGTGAAGTGGAACATGTCCTCATATGTCTGTGGGCTACAAATATCTGCTGTTTGGGAAACTGCCTGTTCAATTCTTTGGCCCACTTTTTTTTTTATTGGGTTATTGTTTTTTTTTTGTTTGTGTACTTGTTTTTGTTTTTTGAGCTGTACCAGATCTTTATAAATGTTTGATAAGAATCATTTGTCTAATATGTGGTATGTAAATATCTTCTCCCAGTTATTGAATTGCCTGGTTATCCTTAGGTAGTTTGCTTTCAGTGTCTAAAAGCTTTTTTAGTTCAATATAGTGCCATTTATTTAATCTTATTTTCATTTCACATGCCCATGGACTCAAGTCTCCAAGGATGTCTTTGATGTTAAGATCCCTCAATGTTTTGCCAATTTTTTTTTCTATATATTTTAGAGTTTCTGGTCTAGTATCTAGATCTTTTTTTTAATAATTTATTTCTTTATTGGGGAATTAATGTTTTACATTCAACAGTAAATACAATGGTTTGTACATGCATAACATTCCCCAGATTCCCATTTAACAATACAATCCCCACTATGTCATTCATCATCTTTCATGGACCTGTATTCTCCCCACCCACCCACCCACCCCAGAGTCTTTTACTTTGGTGCAATACTCCAATTCCATTTCAGGTTCGACTTGTGTTTTCTTTTCTGAACTTGTTTTTCAACTTTGGCCTGAGAGTGAGATCATCCCATATTCATCCTTCTGTTTCTGACTTATTTCACTCAACATGATTTTTTTCAAGGTCCATCCAAGATCGGCTGAAAACGGTGAAGTCACCATTTTTTACAGCTGAGTAGTATTCCATTGTGTATATATACCACAACTTGCTCAGCCACTTATCTGTTGTTGGACACCTGGGTTGCTTCCAGGTTTTGGCTATTACAAATTGTGCTGCCAAAAACATATGTGTAAACAGATCTTTTTGGATGGATGTGTTGGGTTCCTTAGGATATATCCCCAGGACGGGAATTGCAGGGTCATAGGGTAGGTCCATTTCTAGCCTTCTGAGAGTTCTCCAGACTTCTCCACAGAGGTTGGACCAATTGACATTCCCACCAGCAGTGCAGGAGGGTTCCTTTGACCCCACACCCTCTCCAGCATTTGCTGCTGTTACCTTTTCTGATGTATGACATTCTCACAGGAGTGAAGTGTTATCTCATTGTTGTCTTGATTTGCATTTCTCTGACAATCAGAGACTTGGAGCATTTTTTCATGTGTTTCTCGGCCTTTTGGATCTCTTCTGTGGTGAATATTCTGTCCAAGTCCTCCCCCCATTTTTGGATGGGGTTATTTGTTGTCTTGTTGAGTCTGGCAAGCTCTTTATATATGTTGGTTATTAAACTCTTATCTGATGTGTGGCATGTAAAGATCTCCTATTCTGTGAGGGGTCTCTTGGTTTGGGTAGTGGTTTCTTTTGCTGTGAAGAAGCTTTTTAATTTGATGTAGTCCCATAGGTTTATACTTGCCTTAGTCTTCCTTGTAATTGGATTCGTTTCATTGAAAACGTCTTTAAAATTTATGCGGAAAAAAGTTCTGACAATATTTTCCTCTAAGTATCTGATAGTTTCTGGTCTAACATCCAAGTCCTTGATCCACCTGGAATTTACTTTTGAATTTGGTGAAATACAGTGATTCAGTTTCATTCTTCTGCATGTTTCAACCCATTGTTTCCAACACCATTTGTTGAAGACACTCTGCTTTCCCCATGTAATAGTCTGGGCCCCTTTGTCAAAGATTAGATGTCCATACGTGTGGGGCCTCATTTCTGGGCTCTCAATTCTATTCCACTGGTCAGTGTGTCTGTTCATGTTCCAGTACCAAGCAGTTTTGATGACAATGGCCCTATAATACAGTTTGAGATCTGGGAGTGTGATGCCTCTGGTTCTGTTCTTTTTTCTCAAGATTGTTTTGGCAATTCTAGGTCTTTTCTGGTTCCAGATAAACATTTGTAGCATTTTTTCTATTCTCCTAAAAAATGTGCTTGGGATCTTGATGGGGATAGCATTAAATTTGTAGATGGCTCTGGGTAATATATTCATTTTGATGATGTTAATTCTTCCAACCCATGAACATGGAATATCTTTCCACTTCTTTGTGTCTTTTTCAATTTCTTTGAGTAGTGACTCATAATTTTCAGTATATAAGTCTTTCACTTCTTTGGTTAGGTTTACTCCTAGATATTTTATTGTTTTTGTTGCTATAGAAAAAGGAACTGATTTCTGGATTTCAATTTCTTCTAACTTAGTGTTTGCAAAGAGGAATGCCACTGACTTTTGAATGTTAATTTTATAGCCTGACACCTTACTGTATTGCCTGATGATTTCCAAAAGCTTCTTGCTGGATTCCTTAGGTTTTTCCATGTATACTATCATGTCATCTGCAAATAAGGAGAGTTTGACTTCTTCTCTTCTAATCTGTATGCCTTTAATTCCTTGCTCCTGCCTGATTGCTATGGCAAGTAATATCTAGATCTTGGATCCATTTATGACTTGATTTTGGTGCATGGTGTTAGATGATGATCTAGTGTTATTTTCCTACATATGGCTGTCCAATTATTTCAGTACCATTTGTTGAAGAGGCCTTCTTTTCCCTCACTAAATGGTTTTGGCCCACTCATCATATTTTAAGTGAATATATATGTATAGGCTTATTTCTGGGCTTTCAGTTCTAGTCCATTGATACTGGTGTCTTTTTTTATTCTGATACCATGCTATTTTAATTACTATTGCTTTGTAATATAAATTAAAATTGGGGAGTATGGTTCCTCCATTTTTTTCTTCAAAAGTGCTTTGGCTATTCGTGTTTTTTTGTGGTTCCACATGCCTTTTTGGAAAAGTTGTTTATTTCATTGAAAAATGTCATTGGGATCTTGATAGGCAGTTGTTTTAAATACCACCTTTATGCAGGTGACTCTGAAACTGTTAACTTCAGCCTTGGCTTCTATCACCAGACACTATCCTGCTAACGCACGACTGTTCCTGTCTCATGGGCAGGTTTTATTGCTACTAGGTTTTCCCTTAGCTTTGGGAAAGAGGAGGGTTAAGTCTTATATTAGATTCAGTCTCAGATGTGGCCAGATAGGTAGAGGGCCAGTGGGGGTGAAGAGAATATGAATGGATCACACCTTTCCTTTCTTTTCCTTTATATTAGCAATTTAGTATTGCTTTACAAAATTGTAAGATAATAGGGGTATAATTCCATACAGTTCCTACCACCAGAGTTCTGAGTCCCATCCCCTCCATTGGAAACTACAGTAGGGGTGGGGATAGATAGCATTGTGGTTATGCAAACAGACTGTCATGCCTGAGGCTCCACAAAGTCCCAGGTTCAGTCCCTTGCACTACTGTAAGCCAGAGCTGAGCAGTGCTCTGGTTAAGAAAAAAAAAAAGTTCTCCTAAGGTCAACAATATGGGCTAATTCTAGAACTATTTATCTGTATCTGTGTATATATTTCCCCCCACTTTTCTAATGATCCTGCCTTCATTTCCTTGCTACTTCACCCCTACACCTACTACTGCTTTCAATTGTGTCCTCCCCCCCCTCCCCCCAGCCCCCTGTCTCTCTCAGATAAGAAAAACCATGTCTGGCTTCTTCCAGTATTTTTCAGATTCACTTCCCTTTCATTGATGGTGTAAAAACAAGATTTCTGGAGCCAGGTGGTGGTGCATCTGGTTAAGCTCACACACTGCAGTGTGCAAGGGCCCAGGTTCAAGCCCCTGGCCCTCACCTACAGGGCTGCAGGTATCGCTGTCTGTCTCCCTTTTCATCTCCCCCTTCCCTCTCAATTTCTCTCTGTCTCTAGCCAATAATAAGTAAATTAAATTCAACAAACAAACAACCCTACAAGATTTCTGGTGACAATGCTTTGGATCCTGGTGAAATTGGGAGGTACAGAGCCCTCTGGGAGTATGGACCAGAATCCTTTGTGGGGTGCAGAAGGTGGGAAGTCTGGCTTCTATAGTTGCTTCTCGGCTGGACATGGATGTTGGGAGGTTGATTCATACCCCCAGCCTGTTTCTGGGGTGTGGAGCCCTAGTGGGGTTATAGCAGGGGAGCACAGCTACTTGTATACTCTTAACCAAAGACCTGTCCGTCATCTATTCGGGGAAGGTCATCCTCTTTGACCGAGCATGCAGCTTTGGGAGGGACACACGCACATGGAGCAGTGGGGGAGGAAGGGGACACCCACCTAGCCAGCCAGATCAGCTGAATCAACCCTGCAGATCAATGGGGTGACAGATGTCACAGCCAGATCGCCCACACATCCCCTGCCTTTATCTTTGTAAGCAGAGAAAAGCCCGTTCTTGGAATGAGAACCCATCACTCCTCTTGTCAAGTGTTTCTTTTCTTAGCCATCTGGGTTGCCATCAGACACCGCTTTCTGGTCTCTTTGCTGCCTCCTCCTGGCAGCGTCCTTGCTCACCACTTCCAGAGCTTCCTGTGCTTGAGCCCCACATCCAGTATGATCCCAGGCTTCTGAGAGAGGTGCTATGTGCCTTCAGGAACAAACAGAAGACACCAGGCTCGTCTTCTTCTTCTTCTAGCGTTTGCCCTTCTTCCGTAGCCAGTTAATGGCTTTGAAAGTGACTGGGATCCATGTGGATTCAGTCGGCTAGGAAGGATCATCAGTTTCCCCAATGAATGGGTACTCACGGGATGCACCACGGGAAGGTCGATCCAATGCTGACAGATGAGCGCTCTTGAAACCCCGGGTTCCTTGAAGACAGAGATAGGGAAGCTGGAACCTAGACAGTGGTGAGAGGATGCCATGGAAATGGCTGTCAGGATGGGGATGGTTGGTCGACATGTGGCTTCCCTATTCCAATGAGGGCATTGGTGTTCATGGATGGAGGCCAGAGCCTTCACACTTACGTGGCCCTTCATAGGTCTCTTCCCTACTCTAGAAACAGCCTCATAGCCACCCTGTCAGAGGCTGGTAGAGACCTGTCTTTCCAGGTGTCCTGTCATTACCTCAGGCCCAGCAGGTCCAGAGATGAGCTCATCAGCTGCCCAGCGTAGGCTCCTGGCCCCTGAGCTCTTCCCCATCTCTCCAGCCCCAGGCTCCTGGGCTGTAGATGTGATGTATGTTTGAGTCATGTTTCAGTCCACTCCAGTTCCATAGGTCCACCCTCCTTTCTGTTTGCCAGCTACAAAGTCATCCCTGGGCTGAGGGCCCACAGGCCTTCTTTCATTGTCTTTCTGTCACAGGGGACCCTAGGGGCTTGGCACCTTTTAAATTCTCTCCCCCCACCCCCTTCATCTTGGTAGACTGGCCACCTGGGACCAGTCAACTGAGATAGGGAATATTTGAAAAAGAAGAGAGAAAGAGGGAGCAGATGACTATTCAGTTCTGCATATGATGGGGCCAGTGATTGAACCAAGTGCCTCTGGGGCCTCAGGCCTGCAACAGAGCATATAATTTTTTTTTTCAATCTGCCCTGGTTACACCCAATTCACTTGGCTTCTTGTGAGCTGGCATTTAGACCCCTCAAGTAGTGGGTGTGATTCCCAAGCTCCTGTCATCAATTACCTTTGTCACAGTGCTGTGACTTCTCTGAAAGGTTTTGACTCATCTCAAGCAGCTGGTTACTCTTGCACCAGCCACCCTGTCAGCAATGCAGATGTTTGCCAAGGACGTCCTGCCCTTACATGCTTCAGCACCATCCACGCCCCACCTCTTCTGTCTAGAATAGCGTTCTCCTCTTTCTGAGAAAACTCCTACTCCTTCAAGACCCAGAGGAGACTGTCTACCTACCTCTACCTACATGTCTTCCATTGTGCTGTAATTATTACTTCTGTATTTTTCCATTGGAACACATAGTTGTTGGGGGCAGAGACTATATCTGATCTATCAACACTCTGACCTCCAGTGCCCAGCACAGCAGCGACTAGGGAATGTTGGCTGCATGAATCTATCCATCTACTCACAAGTGTTTTCTTTCTTTAAAAAAAAATTATTTATTCCCTTTTGTTGCCCTTGTTGTTTTATTGTTGTAGTTATTATTATTGTTTCATTGATGTCATTGTTGTTATATAGGACAGAGTGAAATGGAGAGAGGAGGGGAAGACAGAGGAGGGAGAGAAAGACAGACACCTGTAGACCTGCTTCAACGCTTGTGAAGCGACTCCCCTGCAGGTGGGGAGCCAGGGGCTCGAACTGGGATCCTTACGCCGGTCCTTGCGCTTTGCGCCACATGCACTAAGTGTTTTCTCATAAAC
This sequence comes from Erinaceus europaeus, assembly GCF_950295315.1. NCBI lineage: Eukaryota > Metazoa > Chordata > Mammalia > Eulipotyphla > Erinaceidae > Erinaceus > Erinaceus europaeus. The sequence goes on from NC_080178.1 coordinate 68,505,656, forward strand.
TTCCTCACGCCAGGCACCTTGGTAGGCTCTGGGCACATAGAGATGAGCAAGGCAGACATGGATGGTTAGTGGGGGAATACACTCGTGGATGAGACACTCTGGCCTTCAAGTGCTTTGAGGAGTTGGCTTTAGATAGGCGTATGCAAGGAACGGCTCCCTGAGAAGAGACTTTGCAGCTGAGGCTACAGGAATAGGAATAAGTGAGTGATACAGAGAACCGCAGGCAGGGGGAGTGAGCCCAGGGCAGAGGGGATGGCAGTGCAAACTGACAGAGAAGGAAAAGTCTTGGGATGTTTGGCGAATAAGCAGGGGGACCTGTGGAAACAGGAAGATAGGAAAGGCCCAGTGAGGTTGACACGCCCTGCCACACCTCTTTCTGAGATCCCTGTCAGGAGTTTGGATTATTATTATTATTATTTTTGTAGGAACAATTGGAAAGCTTCACCTAATTCAGACGGTCGTCCCATGTCACTAGGACAGGTATGCAGTTGCTTACTGTTGTCTCGACTACCTGCTTTCATCCCACACCCAAGTTTGCTTCAGTCTTGACCCTGATTTCTTGTTGTTGTTGTTTTTTTAATTAACGAATGAATTAGTTTATAACTTTTGGATAGAGACAGAAATTAAGAGAGACCTGCAGCACTGCTTCACTGTTCTTGAAGCTTTCTCCCCTCCACCCCCATGCTGCAGGTGGAGACCAGGGGCTTGAACCTGGGTCTTTGTGCATTATAATATGTGTATTCTATCAGATGTGCCACTGCCCAGCCCCACGTCTTGACTCTGAGATCTGCACAGTAGGTAGCTTTCTTTGCTGCTCTGTTCCCCATGGGTACCTCTCATGTTTGCTATAGCCTGGCCTGACTTCTGCCCGGTTGTGAGGTGCCAGGGAGGCTCTGACCCTCCTCACACTCTCATCTCATCTCCTGATTTGCTTATGCACTGATTCTTCTACTCCCCAACTGGAGCCTATCCTGGGAGCCTCTGTTCTCCACAGCCCTCTGCCCAGTGGGCACAGGGAGGGGCACTGCTGAATAGGCAAGCAAATAACGCCTCTTCCAGTTTATAGATGTGAGTTCAGTCTCTTCTTCTGATTACAAATGCTCTTGTTGCAAGTTCCTCCCTATGAGAAGAAGTTGCAGGAGGCTAGTTTAGCTTCAAGACCTTGTGAATGGTAAAAGTGTCTAGAAATGGATTGGCATGGGCAGTGGGAGGGCAGGCAGTTCCCCACGCATGATAGGACTCTCAGTAGAGAGACTGAGCACTGAGTGTGACCTCATCCTTGGGTACATCCTTCAGCCCTAGAGGAGAGGGCAGGCTGCACCTGGAATGGGGTAAATTGAGAAGACTCAGTGCTGGGCTCTCAGCAGTGTTCTGTCTCTGAGGGGGCGGGGGACAGGCATAGCAGATTACATAATCAGTGAAAGTGGCTCTAGTGGCCTCTCTGGATTATGGCTGTCTAAGGACAGCATTGCAGGTACAGGACAAATGCAGATAAGAAACAGCCAGGCATTTGATAGAAGCCTTTCTTTCTTATATATTTTTCTTCCCTTTTGTTGCCCTTTTTTATTGTTGTTGTAGTTATTATTGCTGTTGTTATTGATGTCATCGTTGTTAGATAGGACAGAGAGAAATGGGGAGGGGAGAGAAAGACAAACACCTGCAGACCAGATTCACCACCTGTGAAGCGACCTTGCAGGTAGGGAGCCTGGGGGCTCAAACCGGGATCCTTACGCCAGTCCTTGTGCTTCGAGGCATGTGTGCTTAACCCACTGCGCTACCGCCCAACCCCCAGAAGCCTTTCTTTCTTTTTTTTTTTTCCCGTACATTATAAACTTTTATTTAGGAAAATGAAAACCACACTCAGAGACAAGAATCATTCTGGCAAAATGGTCAAGTAATGAAGCTGGGGGCTCTTTCTATACACTTTCTAAGACCTTCATCATCTTTTCCTCTCTTTTCTTTTTTTAAAAAATTTTTGTCTCCATTTATATGTAATTATTATTATTTGGAGTGTAATTCTTTTTTCTTAATTTTCATTTATAAAAAGGAAACACTAACAAAAACCATAGGAGAAGAGGGGTACAACCCACACAATTCCCACCACCAGAACTCCATATCCAATCCCCTCCCCTGATAACTTTCCTATTCTTTAACCCTCTGGGAGTACGGACTCAGGGTCACTATGGGGCGCAGAAGGTGGAAGGTCTGGCTTCTGTGATTGCTTCCCCGCTGAACATGGGCTTTGACAGGTGGATCCATACTCCCAGCCTCTCTCTCTCTTTCCCTAGTGGGGCGGGGCTCTGGGGAAGTGGGGCTTCAGGACACACTGGTGGGCACACATGCCTGTCCAGGGAAGTCTGGTTGGCATCATGTTAGCATCTGGAACCTGGTGGCTGAAGAATAGAGTTAACATATAGAGCCACAAAATTGTTGACTCTATAGTAATTATTTTAAACCACAATATATATGGGGAGTGAATTTAAAGCTAAAGGTCTAATAGTCTTTGATTGTTTTGGTAATCAGTGAAAATGATAAATTAGAAGTTAACAATTTGGGAGTCGGGCTGTAGCACAGCAGGTTAAGCGCAGGTGGCGCAAAGCACAAGGACCGGCATAAGGATCCCGGTTCGAACCCCGGCTCCCCACCTGCAGGGGAGTCGCTTCACAGGCGGTGAAGCAGGTCTGCAGGTGTCTATCTTTCTCTCCTCCTCTCTGTCTTCCCCTCCTCTCTCCGTTTCTCTCTGTCCTATCCAACAACGACAACAATAATAATAACTACAACAATAAAACAACAAGGGCAACAAAAGGGAATAAATAAATAAAAATAAAATATTAAAAAAAACAAGGGCAACAAAAGGGAATAAATAAATAAATAAAATAAATATTAAAAAAAGATTAAAAAAAATAAAACAAAGAAATTAACAATTTGATAATATATTTAGAACAGACAACAATATGGAAGAGAAAAAGCTGAAAAAAGAGTTCTGATATATCATTTATAAAAGAACCATTAACTAAAAGCTGTTGCCAAAAATACAAGAAATTTAATTTCCTGAGATTAGGTTTAACTAAATGTGATCAAGAGTTATGAAATACTAAAGAAAAAAGGGAATGAATACATTTCAACCTAACTCATAACGCAGATTTCAGTCAATCCTAAATCAAACTACATACACCCTGTGACATTTTGAGTGGCATGATGCAAGGTAAATGTTCCATTCTTTGAACACATAGTAACTTAGTTGATCAAACTCTTTTTTTCTTCTTTTAATTAATTTATTTATAAAATGGAAACACTGACAAGACCATAGGATAAGAGGGGTGTGACTCCAAACAATTCCCACCACCAGAGCTGCATATCTCATCCTCTCCCCTGATAGCTTTCCTATTCTTTAACCCTGTGGGAGTATGGACCTGGACCCAGGCCTTTCTATCCCCTGTGACTTTCCTAGGCATTCTGAGAGTCTTCCTTGGCAGTGGGAGGAGCTTTGCTCTGTCCCTGATGCAGGTGGCTTTTGAGAACCCCACTGACTTTTCAGTACATAAATGAAATGGATTATTGGATTATTCGAGGTTGTTGAAAAAAAAGAGTGCTCAGGCCAGGAGGGAGAGTCCTCCAGTTGGCAAGACCTGCAGTTAGCTATTCAGATTCATGTGGGATTGCGGTGTATAATGATGGAGTAAGCAGGGTTGTGGCTATGTGTACATAATTTGGAATTCCCTGCAATTTACCTTGTTCTGTATTTGGATTTTCAGGGAGAAGGAGACTAAGCAGGCCGGAGGTGTCATGGCGTCAGATGCTAGCCACGCGCTTGAAGCTGCCTTGGAGCAGATGGATGGAATCATTGCAGGTACCACAGGGGACCCTGGGTGGGGCCTATGGCTCATCCTCTCCCCTCGAGAAGCTATTTGCTCCCATTTTACTTTTCATCTTCACACAGAGAGGAGCCTGTCACTAGATTTACTTTATTTTACTGTGCATGCTACCCCTTGCTTAAAAACAAAATCTTGAGTTACATAAGTTTGCCTTTATAGAAGACCTACATTAGCACCTGTTTTATTTCCTTTATATTCTTTAAAAAAGAGAGAGGAGAGAGTCGGGCGGTAGCGCAGCGGGTTAAGTGCACATGGCGCAAAGCACAAGGACCAGTTAGGATCCCGGTTTGAGACCCCGGCTCCCCACCTGCAGGGGAGTCGTTTCATAGGCGGTGAAGCAGGTCTGCAGGTGTCTCTCTGTCTCTCTTCCTCTCTATCTCCCCCTTCTCTCTCAATTTCTCTCTATCTCTATCCAATAACAAATAAATAAATAAAATTTTTTTAAAAAAGAGAGGAAGAGACTTGTTGGGTGCAGGTAACTAGCATAATGATTATGTAAAAAGACTCTCATGCCCGAGGCTTCTAACTTCCAGGTTCAATCCCCCACACCACCATAAGCCAGAGTTAAACTGTGCTCTGGTAAAAAAAAAAAAAAAAAACTAATAAATAATAAGTTGTATATTACGTAGAGAGAGGAGAACTAAAGCATCACTGAGAAACATTTGATACCAGGGATTGAACTTGGGACCTTGTGCTTGTAAGCCCAGCACTTTAGCTACTGCATCTCCTCCCCTCCCCTCTCCTCCTCCCACTCCTTCCCCTCTCCTTCCCTTTCTGTCCCTTTCCTTTCCCTTCCCCCTCATTCTTCTTTCCCTTCTCAGCCTCCTTCTTTCTTTTTCTGCCTGGTCACTGCTTATCTCTGACTTTGGGGCCTGAGAATGCTCAGGTACTTTACTATAAAAACTCATGGTAATTACTTCTTTAATTTTGTCACTTTGACTTACAGAAAGTTTTAAAGAAACTTAGTTTCAGATAATTGGGGTGGCCTTTCTTTCAGACTTGTGGGACACATGGCTTGAGATTTTAGGTGCCTCTTGACAAAGTGGATATACCATATTTTAACATGAATGTAATTTGGGGTCCGGTGGCAATGTTGTTTGGATGTATTGAGATGACTTTTAATGTAAAACTTTCAGAGCAGGCCAGATAGTGCACAGCTCTGGTTGTGTATGACCCAAGTTTGAACCCAGGCCCCACCTCATTGAAGGAAGTTTCAGTGTTGTGGTCTAGTTCACTCTTTCTCTATCATTCTACTTCTCTGTCTCTTAAAAAGAAAAAAAAATCTAAAAAAAAAAAAAGAGCGTGTAAAGGCTCTTATAGTCAAGTTGGAACTTAAGCAGATTTAGTCACCTCAGGCAGGTGTCAGATCAGTTCTCTAGCTGGTCTTCACTATGTTTGGAAGTCAGGAGGAAGTTTTGTGTAGAATCATTTAAAGAATCCTCTTCATGTCTTTTTGTTTCTTGTCTTTCTCAACTGGTTTATTGTTTGCATCAGCCGGTTAGGAGCATTCTGTAGAAAAGATTCAACAATGCTGGTAGTTAGAAAGAGCTGTCCTTCCAGTTACAGTGAGCTGTTCTGGCCGGATAATTCCTCCATAAGTGACAGAAACTACTATTGGTCAGAACAAGTCTGTCATTGAAAAGTTTTCCTAGGGAGATAGGTGGTAGTGCAGCGGGTTAAGCGCACATGGCGCAAAGCTCAAGCACCGACACAAAGATCCCAGTTTGAGCCCCCAGCTCCCCACCTGCAGGGGAGTCACTTGGCAAATGGTGAAGCAGGTCTGTAAGTGTCTATCTTTCTCTCCTCCACTCTGTCTTCCCCTCCTCTCTCCATTTCTCTCTGTCCTATCCACCACCAACAATAGCTATGACAATAACAACCACAACAAGGGCAACAAAAGGGACAAAATAGCCTCCAGGAGCAGTGGATTTGTAGTGCTGGCACCGAGCCCCAGCAATAACACTGGAGGCAAACAAAAAAAAAGTTTTCCGAAAGGTCTCATGTTTTCCTTCTGCTCTGAGCTGACACACATCTGTGACATATTTGCTGACAGCCTTCCCTTCTCTTTGTTTGGAGCTGTGGCTGGAGGGAGGAAGGTTTGAGCTGAAGGTAACTTCAAGACCAGGGTACCCAGCACTGTCCCAGTCAGGGTTCAGGGTTTGCTTTCTTTCCATCTTACAGGTACAATAGACTCATGGAGAGCTCATGGAGGGGCTTGGTGCCTAGGCTAGGGGGGAAAACTGGGTCAAAACTTCTCCCTGTTATTGGTGGCACTCTGACATATTCTAGCTGACATCTGCTAGGTACTTAATTTCTTTGTAAACTGAAGGACCATGACTAAAATGTGCCACTTTTCGGAAGCTCCACAGGTTGATATGGCCTATTCTAGGTTACGGTCCCTGAAGCCCTGCTAAAACCAAATAATCAAGAGACTAGGTTAGAAAAAAAAAAATAAGGGGCCAGGTTGTGGTGCACCTGGTTAAACGCACACATTACAGTGCACAAGGACCCTGGTTCAAGGACCCTGGTCCCTATCTGCTGGAGGAAAGCTTCACAAGTGGTAAAGCAGAGCTGCAGTGGCCTTTCTGTCTCTATCCCTTACTATCTCTCATTTTCTCTCAGTCTCTATCCAATAATAAATAAATAAAATTAACAAACTGAATAGAAAGAAACCAAGGGGGGGGGTGAGGCTGGGTGGAGAAGGGGGAATTTCCTAGTAGAACTTTTCGAGTTTCATCTGAAGCCTTCAGGGTCTCCTGTGCATGGTGAGGAGAGCCACAAAGTCAGATAGATGCTCAGACTGACTCAGGTCTTCAGAACTGCAGGGAGGAGGCTGAGAAAGGTCCTGACAGGAAGTGTGTGCTGATGGGTGGTTGTGAAGAATGAATGAGACACTGCCTAAGGAAGTCAGCCTGTATGGAGTCATTCCCTCTCCCTGCCCTTCTCCACATGGGCATTCCCAAATTGGCAAAGCCTCTGGCAGATACCCCTCCGCCTTCTAGAGGAAATGTGGCTGGCTCCCTGGGGTGTTAAGTTCCCCCCAGGATAGTCAGGTACTAGAAGTGTGGAGGGAGGGGCACTGGGTGTGTGTGTGGGGGGGGGGGTGTTTGTGTCTTTGCAGTGCTCCCTACTGTTATTCCAGTTTCCTTAGTTCTCTAAGCTGGCAGGTTCCTTCTGGAAGTGCTCTGTCTGGAGCCAGTGTGAAAACTGTAGAGAAGGAGTCTAAAACATGTGAAGGCAGTCTTTGCGATTGGCTGGGAAGAGTCTCTGTAGCCAGGTTGCTTGTTCATACCCCAGCGCTGCAACATAGCACTTGCTTGATCTGTGTGCCTCAGTTCTCAGTTCCCTCATATTTAAAATGGGAAATCATAGCAGTATCTGCTTTAGAAGTTGCTGTCCTTTCTGCATGGCGCATTGTAAAATGTCAGTGTCTGCCGAGCGAACCTTTACCGTATCTCTCATAGCTGATGACAGTCTTTCTCACAGTGAATCTTCTCGAGGAACAGAGTTCATATGTATTGAGAAAGTTTTGTGGTTTTCTTTGCATAAGACTTAAACATATCTCGCTAGACTCACCTAGCTAGGGTCTTCAGAGTTAAGTCTTAGTCTCTGAGGGGCCTCTGCTCTGTTCTTGCTCCCTTGTAAACTGTGTGCCACAGAGCCCTATCATAACCCTTCAAATGTCAATCCAAGCACCTCACACCTCTCCCCATAACCCTTCAATGACTTCTCATCTCAGGATAAGATCTAAAGTCCTCTTTGGAAACAGAAATGCACACCTGGTTGGGCTTTTGGCTGTCTGTCTGGCTGCACCTCTTACGTAACCTTTGCTCTGGCCCTACCTCACTTTAGCCAGGCTAAACACTGGCTATCTCTCTCAGGGTCTTTGGTTTTGCTGTCCCCTCTGTGGGAGTGCTGTCCTTCAGATAGAATCACTGCTAAATGTCACCAGAGCAGAGAGACCCGTGTAACACCTGTTCATAGCATGCCCTGTTAGCAACTTCTGTTCATATGTCTTTTTCTTTTTCTTTCTTTTTTTTTTTCCTCTAGGGTTATTGCTGCCACTCGGTGCCTGCAACCTGAATCCACTGCTCCTGGAGGCCACCCTTTTCCTTTTTGTTGCCCTTGCTGTTTTATCATTGTGGTTATTATTATTATTGTTATTGATGTCATTGTTGTTGGATAGGACAGAGAGAAATGGAGAGAGGAAGAGAAGACAGAGAGGGAGAGAGAAAGACACCTCCAGACCTGCTTCACCAATTGTGAGGCGACCCTCCTGCAGGTGGGGAGCCAGAGGCTAAAACCAGGATACTTACACTGATCCCTGCGCTTCCTGACATGTGCAGCACTTAGCCTGCTGTGCTACCACCCGACCCCCCATATGTCTTCTTTATCATTATTTATTAATGGAAAGTGGAAATGTTGGAGGGAGAACCAGAACATCACTCTGACACATGTGATGCTGAATATAAAACTCAAAACTTCCTGTTTGAGAGCCCAATACCTTATTCACTCTGTCTCTTCCTGGGCTGTTTATTTTATTTTATTTTATTTTATTTTATTTTATTTTATTTTAGTGAGAAAGATAGAGGCCAAAGCACTGCTCACCCAGGACTTCAGACCCTCAGGCATGAAAGTCTTTTGCATTATCATTATGCTATCTCCTGTGCCCTAAAATTAAGCAAACAAACAATAACAAAACCTATTTATTATTTGGCCAGAGCACCCTTCAGCTCTGGCTCATGGTGGTGCTGGGGACTGAACCTGAAACTCTGCTGTGTAAATTCCAGTGCTGCCTTCCAGGTCCTGTTTATATTTCTTTACAGCAAATATCTGATGTTCATATCTCTTTCCTTTCCTTTCTGTCTCCTGCTCAGAATGTAAGTTTCATAAGGGCATGAGGTTTTGCCGGCTGCATTTTCAGTACCTCGGTTGGTCTGCAGCACATAGTAGGTTTTTAGTGAATACTGTCACATGTAGATTTTATTTATTTTTATGAATAGGTTTGAGGTACATAGCATAATGGTTATGCAAAGGTTATGTGCTTGAGGCTCTAAAATCCCATGTTCAATCCCTTGCACCACTATAAACCAGAGTTGAGCAGAGCTCTGGTGAAAAAAATAAAATAAAATAAATGTAAAATAAAACAATAAAGGAAGTCAGGTGAATCACTTCACAAGCAGTGAAGCAGGTCTGCAGGTGTCTATCTTTCTCTCCCTCTCTCTGTCTTCCCTCTTCTCTCCATTTCTGTCTCTCCTATCCAACAATGACGACGACATCAGTAACAATAACAATAATAACTACAACAATAAAACAACAAGGGAAACAAAAGGGAATATGAAATAAAATAAAATAAAAATAAAACAATAAAATTAGTCATCAAAACCTTTCAAAAAAAAGAGTACATCAAGGGCATATGAAAATGTTTGTATAATTAAGCCTTGAAAGTAAAAATATGTTCCCATCTTGCAATCAATATAAATAATGACAACAATATAGGAGATTGTGTCTCTTATAAACATCCAGGCCAAGAGGCATACTCTGAGAGTTATTCTTGTTGTTGTTATTGATGTCGTCATTGTTGGATAGGACGGAGAGAAATGGAGAGAGGAGGGGAGACAGAGAGGGGGAGAGAAAGATAGACACCTGCAGACATTCTTCACTGCTTGTGAAGTGACTCGCCCAACTCCCTTTATTGTTTTATTTTATATTTATTTTATTTTATTTTTTTACCAGCACTGAATCTGCAATGCACAGATTCTTTTTTTAATTTTTAAAAAATTTTTATTATTAGAGGCAGAAAAATTGAGAGGGAGGCAAGGGGAGATAGAGATGGAGAGAGACAGAGAGACACTGCAGCCCTGCTTTACCACTCGTGAAGCTTTCCTCCTGCAGGTGGGGACCAGGGGCTCGAATCTGGGTCCTTGCGCACTGTGATATTAGCACTTAACCAGGTGCACCACCTTCTGGCCCCTAATGTGCAGGTTCTGAAGAGGCCCTTCTAGAGTCACTGAGTGGTGACTCTCATTTTGAGGCACTCAGCAGCTAATGGGGTATGAGAAAAAGGGTATGAATAGGGAGTCGGGTGGTAACGCAGCAGGTTAAGCACACGTGGCGCAAAGCTCAATGAAGGACCGGTGTAAGGATCCCGGTTTGAGCCTCCGGCTCCCCAGCTGCAGGGGAGTCACTTCACAGGCTGTGAAGCAGGTCTGCAGGTGTCTATCTTTTTCTCCCCCTTTCTGTCTTCCCCTTCTCTCTCCATTTCTCTCTGTCCTACCCAGCAACAATGACATCAATAACAATAATAACTACAACAATAAAAACAAGGGCAACAAAAGGAAATAAATAAATAAAATGCTTTGAAAAAAAGTTTTTAAAAAAGGTATGAATAGGGTATGAGAAAAAGGAATGTCTTATAGGCAGGAAGGGGATTGTTACTGTTCCATGAAATGCCTTATAAAATTTCATTCCTGAAACCTGAATGGGTGTTTTCTACATGTAATGGTACTTAATTATACATATATATATATATATATATATATATATATATATATATATATATATGGAGAGAGAGAGAGAGAGAGAGAGTGTGTGTGTGTGTGTGTGTGTGTAACTGAGACGTGTGATTTCCCATTCTTGGGTTAACTTTTATTTTTCAGATAGAAGTAGAGACCACAGTACTAAAGCTTCTGGAGTTTCCTTGGTGCCGTGGCACTCACATGCGGTACTTGGCTCAGAACTGGGCTACACATGTGGTAAGACACGTCCCCTACGTGGTGAGCTTATCCCTCCAGATCCACCCCTAGAATTTTATACCAAAAAGTTAGGAACAGGTGATTATTTAAGAACCCCCCTTAAGCGCACGTGGAGCAAAGCGCAAGGACCGGCATAAGGATCCCGGTTCGAGCCCCTGGCTCCCCACCTGCAGGGGAGTCGCTTCACAGGCAGAGAAGCAGGTCTGCAGGTGTCTATCTGTCTCTCCCCCTCTCTGTCTTCCCCTCCTCTCTCCATTTCTCTCTGTCTTATCTAACAATGATGACAGCAACAATAGTAACTACAACAATAAAAACAAGGGCAACAAAATGGAATAAATAAGTATTTAAAAAAAGAACCCCCAACCCTTCTCCAAAATGAGAATTGTTTCTAATATAAAGGAGCATTGTGGTAACTTTCAGTGCAGTGTTAATCTATGAGTTGGCCTTCTTCCTGTTAGGTCTTCTGACTCAGCCTGCACAGAATACCATGATTGAATGACACTGGTGACAGTTGAACTATATATTACATAATTATATTCTTCTGGATGGTCCAGAACTACTGCCACATATGCTTGTTTTGCACGGGGCTTAACTTGTGGGCTAACAGGTTCCATGGCTTCTCTATGAAACCACTTCTGTAATAGAAACAGAGAGCCCGGTGGTTAGGGCACAGAGAGCCATGCAGTCCTCTTTGCTCTGACAGCTTATTTCTGTGGTTTTCTGCAAGCTGTGCCCGTAGATAAGCCATCGTTAGAAGGACTATGCTGTATGACAGTTTAAAAAGTGGTCGCTGTATTGGAGCCTTTTCTGCCAACCCTGATTAGGGTTTTGTTGTTGTTGTTTGTTTGTTTTGCTTTTCTTTGTTTTTTATTCTGTAAGGACAGAGAATGTTCTGATGAAGATTGAAGTTTTTTCCTTCTGACCTGTGAATGATTTCAACTGTGGTGACAGGCTGATGAGTCCATGCTCTGGATAATCCTTAAACGACCTTTGTCACACCCTCTCTGAGGCAGGTTAGCTTGTAGCTGGCCTCAGTAATTGAGTGGCAGAACCTAAATGCACCTGTTTTCCATTCAGGATTTAGGTTGCCAGTGTTCTGGTATATCTTTTTTGAATGAAATTACTTATATCATTTAGTGAGAGGAAGGGAGGGAGGGAGAAGGTGGGGGGGGGCACGACACTCCTCCACTTTGACAAGTTGGTGTCAGATAGAAGCTTGGGACCAAGCACATGCTAGTCCTGTACTTTCATGACTGAGCCACCTCCCCAGCCACCTGCTGTGTCTCTGATCTGGAGAGAGTCAGGGCTGATCTTGGAAGTGTCTGGGGGTGGAAATGTCCAAGCCCTCTGAATAAACAGGTCCAAATGGCGCACAGTGACAAGTGTAGTTTAACACCCCCCTAGTTTGCTTCTTACTGGTAGAGCCTCCTCTCTCCCCTTTATGTCTGTGAAAGCTCATTTTCTTTCTTTTTTTAAATATTTACTTATTTATTTTCCCTTTTGTTGCCCTTGTTGTTTTTCATTGTGTTGTAGTTATTGTTGTTATTATTGATGTTGTCGTTGTTGGATAGGACAGAGAGAAATGGAGAGAGGAGGGGAAGACAGAGAGAAGGAGAGAAAGATAGACACCTGCAGACCTGCTTCACCGCCTGTGAAGTGACTCCCCTGCAGGTGGGGAGCCGGGGGCTCGAACCGGGATCCTTAACGCTGGTCCTTCGTTGTGCTTTGCACCATGTGCGCTTAACCCGCTGTGCTACCTACCGCCTGACTCTCAAAGGCTCATTTTCTATTATATGAAATAATTTAGGGAAGATTGGAATTGTTTGTTACTTACATACTGGCTGTATACGGGGAGGAGAGGAAAAAGGGAGAGTGAGAGAGTGAGCACTGATCTTCATATGTGTACTCAGGGCCTCCACGTGTAAGGCATATGTATTTCTACCACTGAGTGACTCTGGCCCCAATTTCTTCTTAACTCTGATTGGTCAAATTACATTTCTCTAGAAACTTGTGCATTTTAGTAGAGCCTTTGATTTTGTTAGTGTAAGGTTGCTATACTATTTAATCTTTTTCTTTTTCTCTTTTTTTTTTTTTGCCTCCAGGGTTATTGCTGGGGCTAAGTGCCTGCATTACAAATCTACTGCTCCTGGAGGCCATTTTTCCCATTTTGTTGCCCTTGTTGTTACCCTTGTTATTACCCTTATGGTTGTCACTGCTGTTGTTGTTGGATAGGATGAAGAAAAATCGAGAGAGGAGAGACAGAGATGGGGAGAGAAAGACAGACACCTGCAGACCGGCTTCACTGCCCGTGAAGCGACCCCCGTGCAGGTGGGGAGCCGGGGGCTGGAACAGGGATCTTCACTCTGGTCCTTGCGCTTTGTGCCACGTGCGCTTTAACCCGCTGTGCTACCGCCTGAGCCCCTACTATTTAATCTTTTAACAGCCACTATACTTGTTACATTTCAGTTTTATTTCTTGTTTTGCTTATCTATGCTGTCTTATCTTTTATTATTTTTACCAGAGATTATTTCTTTTGTTACTATTTCCAAAGAATGGACTTAGCCTGTGCTGATTGGTATTTAATGTATATTAGATGCATGTGGTGTGTATGTATATAGTATTTACTCTGGAAATATTGATAGGAAAGTAGGGATGTGTATTAGTCCGGGTTCTCCAGAGAAACAGAACCAGTTGGATGAGGTATATACAGGTATCTCCCACGTTTTGAAAGTTGACGTCACACTATTTGACTCTCAGGAAAGACCCACACTGGAACCTGGTTTTTACTAACCAAAGATCTGAAAAGGATTTGCAGTTTTACAACAAAGGCACAGAGTGAAGTTGTATTCAGTTTTCATTTCCCAGTAGCCATTCTAGGGACAGTGTGCTCTCTGAGCAGCGGGAAAGGCATTGCCTAAACTGCTGGTGTAATTTAGTTGATTTTAAAATAAACACTTTTTTAAATAATGATTTTTTTATGAGACAGAGATAAATAAGAACAGTACTTAGCTTTGGCATAAGCTGCACCAGGGACTGAAACTGAGACCTTGGGGTTGCAAGTCCTGTGTGTTCAACCACTGAATTATCTCCCTGGTCCTTAAGTTATTTGCTATGATTTGGTAGGGCATTTTTGAGGTCTGAAATTTGTCCATATATGTTCATGATAATTGCTTCTTTATTTTGTCATTTTGGTTTACAAAGTAATTTATAAATGTGTATACTTAATACATTCATACTTAACTTTTTAAAAGATTGAAATATGCTTTCTGTGTCTATCTCTCTATCTCTCCTTCTCTCATTTAAAATGTACCAGGGACCTCATGAATACATGATACCCTGAGTGTCATCTTGGACCCAGTTCTTCCTCTTCCTTCTCTTCCTCTTCTTCTTCCTCCTCCTCCTCCTCCTCTTCATCCTCCTTCATCTCCCCCTTCTCCTATTTAGAGAGTTGGAGGCAGTGGAGAAATACCACATCATTGTTTGCTTTCCTTGTTGCTCCTACGAGAATCTGGGGCTCCAAATTAGGGCCATGTTCACAGCAATTAAAAATAGTCAACCAACAATACAGGTTTTATATTGACTGTTTTCAATATAAATATATATATAAATATAAATATATATTTTCAATATAAATTCAATATAAAAGTCAATATAAATATTGGCTGCTTCATTTTTTTCTATACATATGTGTTTTCTTTAAGAGCCCAATTAAAAATAATCAATCAACAGTAGATGTTTTATATTGACTGCTAATTTATTTATGCTGTTAAATTGGTCTCTGCTACTTATTCTTTCTTTTGTATTTTTTTTTTCTCCAGGGTTATTACTAGGGCTGGCTGCTCCTGGCAGCCTTTTTTTTTTTTCTTCATTTTATTGGGTAGGACAGAGAGAATTCAAGAGAGGAGGGGAAGACAGAGAGGAGGAAGAGAGAAAGACACCTGCAGACCTGCTTCACCGCTTGTGAAGAGACCCCCCCCCCTGCAGGTGGGGAGCCTGGGGCTGGAACTAGGATCCTTGAGAGGGTCCTTGCTCTTAGTACTATGTGCGCTTAACACGGTGTGCTACTGCCTGACTGCGTGCCTGCTGCCCGCGTGCCTGCTTGCGTGTGTGCATGTGTTCTTCAAGGTTTTTCTTGGTACAACAGTCTGCCCTATTGCTGTTATAGTGCCGCCACTGTCTTTGGCTCACTACCTCCCTTAATCTATCTTCAAAGTCAGCAGTGACTGGTAAAGTTCTCATATCACCTTTATTTTTTATTTATATGTTTTTATTTGTTATTAATAGCTTGCTACAGGATTATAAGATTACAATTTATAGCTCCACACCACACCCACCACCAAAATTCTGTATCTCCACCCTCCCACCTCCCAAAGATAGCCACCATAGTTCTCTTAAGTCTTACCAGTTTGCTTGCTTCTGTTTCTAGATTTTTTTTTTTTTGGCAAGTTCATGTAAAGCAGATCTCTAGATTCCACATATTAGTGAAACATCTGATAGTTGTCTTTCATCTCTTATTTCACTAGGCATAATTATCTCCAGGTCCATCCATAGTGTCCCAAAAGACACAATATCATCTTTTTTGATTGTAGAGTAGTACTCTATGGAATATATATCCCATAACTTCTTTAGCCAGTCATCTGATGATGAGCATTTAGGCTGCCTCCACTCTTTGGATACTGTGAATAATGCAGCTATGAACAGGGGTGCATATGTTCCTTCTAATTACTGCTTCAATATCCACTGGATAAATGCCTAAGAATAGTATTGCTGCTGATCACATCACTTCTAAAGGTGGTCCAATCTTCTGCCTCCCCCTCCTAAGTTTTAGAACTCATATTATGCTAGATTAATCATCTAGCATAACCTTCCCATCTCAAGATTCTTAGCCTTAATCACATGCACAATGTCCCCTTTTCCATTCATAGGTCTCAACATTTAGAATGTAAATATTGGGGGGGAGGCTGCCATTACTCTGTGCGTTACAAACATCCATTAATAGTCTTTCTCTTTTCTACTCCTAATTTCAAAATCAATTTGAGACTAGACAGAGGAGGTCTTATATTGGGTTGTCAGAAAAGTTGTGATGTGTTTTTCTATGTAAAAATATGCCAGGACTATTCTGACAGTGCATAAGAAATGAATGTATTCATTTTGTCATTATTTTAATGATTAAGGAAAATAATTTGACCTGAAATTACAATCTGCACAGTCAGTATTATGCATACCACACACATACTTTATTTATTTTTGCTCTTGGAAGACAGTTTCATGGCAGCCTATGAAGTACGGTTTGATTTTATTGGTTAGGCAGAAGGCAACCAAAATATGTTTTGGGTTTGGTCTTTGTGATCAAATGCATGTTTGGAGAATGACTGAAACTGCTTGACAAATAATGACACACATACTTACCCACACCTGGAACTGAACTTAATCCAAAATCTAGTCCCAGCTGAGGCCAAACTTGATTTTAGAAAAACTTCCCTGGAGGATAGTGCTGGTCTCTAGAAAAGGCAGTTAGAAAGTTTTCTTTTAGCTCTCTAATTAGAAAAGGCATTTCTCCTAGGAGAAAGTGAATTAGGGAAAATAAATGAAAAGACACACATGTGACCTTAGTGGCAAGCTCCCCGACCCCCACAAGAAATGAAGCAGATCATCCTAACAGTGAATTTTGGTTCTTGTTGCAACTTCTGAATGGCCTGGTTTGTGCTTTATGTGTGCTTAGACACCATGTGCCATCTCCGATTGCTTGAGGGGCATAAATGTCTATCTGTTCTTGGTCATTCTTGTCTATCAGCACTTTATTATTTGCTGTCTATTTGATTCTGTGGAATCTGTCATTTTTCCAGAGAGATGATTGCAGTGTGTTACCATCTTTCCACAGCATGGACTTTGCTTATGCAGATTTGTGTTGAGGGTTTGTAACCTAAGTTCCTCAGTGAGAGGGCCCATGTTTTCCTTCAGAGTCCTTAGAACTACCAAATCACACAGTCCTGGGGTGTATCACTTATACTCTGACCTGTAAGTGGTACTGGCAGACTTTATTGAGTCTCATTACCTCCTAAGTCCAAGAGTTGAATGTGGCTGCTTCTTCTTCCTTGTCTTTCCTTTTTATTTATTGTTTATTTTGTTGTTAACAGTATGTTACAAGACTGTCAGAGTACAGTGTATAGTCCCACGCCACACCCACCATCTTCCTGGACTTTTCTGTCCTCTGACCATATCTGATTCTTAGATTTAAAACTAAACGGAGCTAATCATCTGCCCTTATAGTATCTTGGAGACAGAGTGTCACTGTTACCTTGTCTCTCACCTAGCATTTACTGATTCCTGGTTTTGGTAAAGCAATGAAAGAAATTGCAACCAAGCAGAAATTAAAGTCTTATGTAAATACTCCTTACGTGCAAAAATCTGATAGACATACATGTATTCATTTGTATGAAGACACACACACACATACACACACACACTGAACCACAAGGAAAACTTCCACGCTTTAGGGCAGGGAAAGACTCAGAGAAGCAAAGAGACTTGTTCAGGGTCTTACATGACAAGAGTCATGTAAGGTTAATGTAAAGTTCAGCCTCCCACTGACTTCCACTCAGACTCCTGCTGCTACGTTATAAAGGGTTGTGTGTGGACATAGGCGTTCGAATGTATCCAGAATGGAGATAGATCCCTTGGCAGTTGTCTGTAGATTGGGAGTCTTGCTTTGCTTGTGTTCATTTTCTCTCCTGAAGTTTGGCTGTGGTCCTTTCAAGTCAACTCTAACGTGGAGCACACGTTAGAATATGAGCAATCAGGCAATTCCCTAGCTCCCCGGAGCCTCTGACTTGTCTGTGAATTGGGATCCAGGATTTTCTCTATCCTGCACTTTCAGGAAGCAAGCCAGCAATCAAACACTAATTGTTTCCTTCTGTGTGGATTTCGCATTCCAAAGCACGCGGGTTGCTCTTCAGAAGAGTACAGAGCCCTGGAATGAAACCTCAGACCGCCAGTATCATCTCGAATGGTGTGTCCTCAGAGCTCACATTTTCTAGCTGAGCTCTGATTTCACATATTTTATCCCGTTAGCCCTATAGACAATCCACGTGCCCTAGAACTGACATCATTTAAAATCATGTTTTCTAAAGTGTTTCTTACTGCTGAACGAAGTACAGAAATCTGTGGTTAGGTGATGATTGTCCCAGTTTTAGTTTGAGAAATATGTAACTGTACTTATGCAAAGAATTTTCTTTCCTTTAGATGGTGAGGTTTGTAAAGGTAAAAATAACAAGACTTTATTTTCAGGGGACATTTCTTCCTTTTTTTTTTTTGTTATTCCAGGGGTCATTCCTATGGGACATGGCGGGGGGACAGTCCTATTTGGGACATAGACAATTAGAAAGAGCTAGCTGAATACCCCAGTTCTCTGAAGAAATCCAAGTGTATTCCCTGGTAATTCTTCATTCAAGGAGATGTGAGAATGTGAGTAAGTTTCTGCTTCAACATCTCCAGGACAGAAGGTGCTATGCTAGGAATGTTGATGACGATGACAGGAACACATCTCTGAGGGATAGCACAAGAAGGAATGAGGGAGATATGGAAGGTAAAAGTGCAAATGTGAGTGCACAGGGAGATAACATGTCAGAACACGGGATTTATATGCCTGAGGCTCAAGAGATTCCCAGACTTAATCCTGACACTACCATATGTCCAAGCTGAGCAGTGCTCTAGGCTCTCTCTCAATAAATAAATAATACTGTTAAATATTTTATTTATGTATTCATGAGAAAGATAGGAGGAGAGAAAGAAAGATCAGGACATCACTCTGGTACGCGTGCTGCCAGGGATTGAACTCGGCTCGAGAGTCCAGTGCCTTATCTACTGCGCCACCTCCTGGACCACATAAATAAATACCTTTTTTTTTTTTTTTAATTTTTTATTTAAGAAAGGATTAGTGAACAAAAGCATAAGGTATGAGGGGTACAACTCCACACAATTCCCACCACCCAATCCCCATAACCCACCCCCTCCCATGGTAGCTTTCCCATTCTCTAGCCCTCTGGGAGCATGGACCCAGGGTCGTTGAGGGTTGCAGAAGGTAGAAGGTCTGGCTTCTGTAATTGCTTCCCCGCTGAACATGGGCGTTGACTGGTCGGTCCATACCCCCAGTCTGCCTCTCTCTTTCCCTAGTAGGGTGTGTCTCTGGGGAAGCTGAGCTCCAGGACACATTGGTGGGGTCTTCAATCCAGGGAAGCCTGGCCAGCATCCTGGTGGCATCTGGAACCTGGTGATTGAAAAGAGAGTTAACATATGAAGCCAAACAATTTGTTGAGCAAAATAAATACCTTTTTAAAATGCAAACTATGCCAGGGGATATAGAGCTCTTCCAGTTGGGAAAATTTAGAGAGATTCCAACTCGCTGAGCCCTAAGGTGGTTATAGTAATTGACTGCTGCCTGTCACTGACCTGGACAGAGTAACACGGAGTAGCCGCCACAGTCCTGTGGTTTGGTATAGTGCTTGGCAGGGAGGGCTTGTCCCTGTTGCAAACAGTGTCTGATAGGCCAGTTCCTTTGGAGCTAGACAACCAAGATGGCTTCACTTCCAGCTCTGTTACCACAGCTCCAGGGGTGGGGTAGGGTGGGGTGGGGGCACTGAGAGCTGAGAGCTGTCTCTCTAGTGGGTCAGTGGACTTTATTTTGTGTGGTCTAAGCACAGTGTAAACTGTCAGGCCCAGGGATGACACATTGTCACTTCTGCTGCTTTCTGGTTTTTTCTTTCTCTCTCTTACTTTCTTCCTTCCTCCCTTCCTTTCTTTTTTTTAACAACAGGGTTGTTGCTGGGACTCCATGACTGCACTATGAATTCACTGTTCTTTGTTGCCATTTTTCCTTTCTTTCTCCCTTTCTTTCTTTCTTTCTTTCTTTCTTTCTTTCTTTCTTTCTCTTTTTCTATTTTTATTTGACAGGACAGAAAAAAACTGAGAGGAGAGAGGCAGAGGGGAGGGGAAGATAGACAACTGCAGACCTGCTTCACCACTCATAAAGTTTTCCCCCTCTCAGTGGGGTGCGGGGGCTTGAACCCAGATCTCTGTGCATGGTCATATGTGTGCTTAACCGGGTGTGCCATCACTGGGCCCCCGTTGCTTTCTGTTGATCTGAGCAAATCACTAGACCGACTCAGGAAGATTAGTCACTCATGCGAAGAGGGCTGGGATGATTATTGGAGATGGGAGAAGTTTTCGGTGGCCAGTTTTGCAGCCTACCACGTGAATTGAGCATAAGCTTATTATGGCTGGGTAAATAATTCAGCGGGTAGAACGTGAGGCCTGCATATCTGAGCTGTTGGTTTTGTCCCTGGCACAACATGGACTTGAACAGGGATCTGGCTTCTTTTTCTCTCAAGTGAATCGCTATCTCATATGAAATAAAAATATATATTTATTAAAGATTATTGAAGGATACATGTAGGTATCACATGTATACAGGCACATGTGATACCAGGGAGTGAATCTGGGACCTCATGATTTTTGAGGCCAACGCTCTAGCCACTGTGGTACTTCCTAGGCTTCTAAATAAATGAATCTTAAAAATATATAGGGAGGGGGTCGGGCGGTGGCACAGTGGGTTAAGCGCATGTGGCACAAAGCACAAGGACCGGCAGAAGGATCCCGGTTCGAGCCCCCGGCTCCCCACCTGCAGGGGAGTCGCTTCACAGGCAGTGAAGCAGGTCTGCAGGTGTCTATCTTTCTCTCCCCCTTGCCTTCTTTCCCTCCTCTCTCCATTTCTCTCTGTCCTATCCAACAACAATGACATCAACAATGGCAATAATAATAACCACAATGAGGCTACAACAACAAGGGCAACAAAAGGGGGAAAAATGGCCTCCAGGAGCGGTGGATTCATGGTGCAGGCACTGAGCCCAGCAATAACCCTGGAGGAAAAAAAATATATATATATATATATGTGTGTGTGTGTGTGTGTGTGTGTGTGTGTGTGTGTAGCCAGGCAATAGCACACCAGGTTAAGTGCACATAGTGCGAAGCTCAAGGACCCACATAAGGATCCTCGTTCAAGCCCCCAGCTCCCCACCTGCAGGGGGGTAGCTTTGCAAGTGGTAAAGCAGGACTGCAGGTGTCTTTTTCTCTCCACCTCTCTGTCTTCCCCTCCTCTCTCAATTTCTCTGTCCTAGCTAAGAAAAACAGCAGCAGCAGCAATGACAACAACAATGACTGCAACAACAACAATGGAAAAAATGGCCACCAGGAGCAGTGGATTTGTAGTAGAGGCACTGAGCCCCAGCGGTAACCCTGGAAGCAAATATATATATACATATATATAATTTATTTTCGTATAGAGACAGAGAGAAATTGAGAGGAGAGAGAAGTAGAGCAGGAGAGAGACAGAGAGACATCTGCAGCCCTGCTTCACCACTGTGAAGCTTTGCCTCTGTAGGTGGGAACCAGGGGCTTGAACCTGAGGTACTGTGACATGTGCTTAACCAGGTGCGCCACCTTCTGGCCCCTAAAGAAATGTTTTTTAATAAAGCAAATTCCACTAATTGACGAACTGCAGAATGTCATCTCATTGCTTTTGCTGACATATTTTGGGTTCCTCAGGCCGGCTGTGTTTTCCCAGTCATCTTAGGGTGTGAACACCTGTAATTAGTCCCACTGAGCACAGTCTCTCCCTCTGACAGTTCTCTCTTCCCACACCCAGTCCGGGCTTAACGAAGGTTTCTGAAGAGCCCTCTGTAAGTGTACTGAGCAAAAGTCATCTCCTATGTTCATCTGCCTCTTTCCTCTGTCCTGTCACTACTTTGCTTGGTACCGATTCCTCGTCTGTGGCATCTTCTTACCAAGGTTCGCATCTCTCTCTGATTCCAGGCACTAAAAAAGGTGCTGACATTAGCGATGGTCTCTATGAGCCCGGCCTGGCCTCCCCGGCCTCCTGCATGAGCCCCTTCTCAGTGCTCCATCTCGTCGAGGACTTGAGGCTGGCCCTAGAGATGCTGGGGCATCCGCAGGAGAAAGCCGCCCTCCTGAGCCAGATCCCAGGCCCCACAGCTTCCTTCATCAAGGAGTGGTTTGAGGACAGCCCGGTGAGTAGACCCATTGCTTGTTTGGGGGAGCCGCTATGGACATTATCACAGAGCCCATGGGATGTCACCATTGTCTGGGGTTGCCACTTCTGTTGTGGCCCTTATGGCCCATTCTTGCTTCCTGTCCAGCTTCAGACAGGCAGAACTCCATCAGCACCTTCAGTGTACTGCTGTGTGCCCTGGATCCTTTCTCCTAGCAGGGGCAGTCAAGGACCAGAGAAGAGCAAACATGCAGAAGCTCTCTACTCCAGTTACCCGGACAGCGTTGCTCACAGCACACTGAGTTAGATGTAGTCCCTAGCTGGGGCATCTGACTTCTGCTGCAGCCACTGCTCTTTGTTCCTCACAATAACCTCGAGCCTTATCACCTACCTCATCCCTTTTATTAAATTAGTGACTTAAGACTGATTAACAAGGTTGTAGGATAAGACAGGTATAATTCCATACAGTTCCCACCACCAGCATTCTATGTCACATCCCCTCCATTGGAAGTTTCCCTATTCTTTTTTTTAAAAAAAATTTAATATATGCTTAATGATCTTTATTTAAGAACTAATGTCTTTCTTTAAAAATATTTTCTGGAGTCGGGCGGTAGTGCAGCGGGTTGAGCGCAGGTGGTACAAAGCACAAGGGCCGGCGTAAGGATCCCGGTCTGAGCCACCAGCTCCTCATCTGCAGGGGAGGGAGGGTCCCTTCACAGGCGGTGAAGCAGGTCTGCAGGTGTCTATCTTTCTCTCACCCTCTCTGTCTTCTCTTCCTCTCTCCATTTCTCTCTGTTCTATCCAACAATGATGACAACAGTAATAACTACAACAATAAAACAGCAAGGACAACAAAAGGGAATAAATGAATATTTAAAATATATTTTTTCATTTATTTATTATTGGGTAGAAACAGAGAGAAATTGAGAGGAGAGGGGGAGAGAGAGAGACCCTTGCAGTCCTTGCTTCACGATTTCTGAAGCTTTCCCCCTGCAGGTGGGACCAGGGACTTGAACCTGGGTCCTGTGTGCTGTAATGTGTGCATTTAACCAGGTGCACCACTGCCTGGCCTCAGCTGCCCTATTCTTTATCCCTCTGGGATACAAACCAAAAGTCTTTGGGGGTGCAGAAGGTGGACGACCTGGCTTCTGTAATTGTTTTCTCCACTGAACCTGGATGCGGCAGGTTGATCCATACCCCTAGCCTGTTTCTCTCCTTCCCTGGTGGGCTCTGGGGAGGTGAGGTTCCAGAACACATTGGTGACTGCTGTCTTGCTCTCCAGACTTCTCTACCTTAGGAGTACTTCCTGCCCTTAAAGTGAAATGTAGGTTCCCTAACTCTTCTTCTGCTCTTTCTAAAAGAAACAGAGGAGTAACCAAAGCTGAAAATAAGGTCTGATTACCCATCTCCTGCCCTGTGGAGACCAGCAGGCCAGTATTAAGACACTAGAGCAGAAAGATGGGAAGCCCACTGAGGAGGAGCTCTGAATGCTGCCTTTGAGGAAAGGAGGAAGGAAAGTGAAAAGGCAGGAGAAGCGTGTAATCACATAAGCTGTCTCTGAGGGAGAGAGCTGGGTTGCAGACCTCAGAAGCCAGAACCCTCCCTGCAAACCTGATTAGAAGTTGATAGCATGCACAAAAGAGGGAGCAGGAATGAGATCACTAATTTGGGCCAGAGAGTGGATTACTGGAAAGCACAGAGCAAGGAGGCTGAGACAGCTTTGTCTAGAGATCAAGGCATATAGGATTAGGCAGGTTACATTCAGAATGGCTTAATCTACTTTCTGTGTAAGAAACCTCTGGTGTTTGTTTTTTAACCAGAGCTCTGCTCAGTTCTGGTTTATGGTGGCACCGGGGAAACTGAAGCAGGGAACTCCTAGTCTCAGGTATAAAAGTCTACTGTATAAATCACCATGCTATCTTCCAAACCCCCACCCCAGAAGCTCTCTATTAATACTGTCTCATCCCAGGATGGTAAAATAGCTTATTTGTATAGTGTATCTACTTTGCCATGTGCACAGTCCAAGGGAGGTCACTTCACAGGTGGTAGAAGGTCTGCAGGTGTCTATCGTTCTCTTTCCCTCTCTATCCTCTCCTCTCTCAATTTCTCTCTGTCCTATCCAATAAAATGGAAAAAATGACCTCTAGGACCAGTGGATTTCTAGTGCCAGCACCAAGCCCCAGCAATAATCCTGGAAGCAAATAAATAAATAAATGAATAAATAAATAAATATTTGTACACAGCATTCATTTTTAAAATTAATTTAGAGACAGAGATGGGAGGAGAGAGAGAGAGGGATCACAGTACTGTAGCTTCCTTCAATGAAGTAGAGACAGGGCTTGATCCTGGCTTGTGAATATGGCAAAGCACGCACACTATCCAAGTGGGCTATTTTTCCAGCCCAGTCTTGCATTTTCTCTTCTTTTCTTTCCTTTTCTCTTCTTTTTTCTTTTCTCTTATTGTCTCTTCTCCTTCTCCTCTTTCTCCTTCTTCTCCTCTACCACCACCACCTTCTCCTCCTGTCCCTCCTCCTCCTTCTTCTTAAAGAGCTATTTATTTATTTTTATAAGAGGGACAGAGAGAGAGACCAGAGTGCCAGTAAGGCCTAGCACATGGTGATGCCGGGGATCAAACCTGGTATCAGGGAGAAAACAGAGCAGTAATGCAAAAGACATTCAGGCCCAAGGCTTTAGGGTAGCAGGTTCGCTACCTGGTACCACCACATGGCAGATGAGCAGTGCTCTGAGTAAATAAATAAATATCTGGGACATCAGAAATGCAAATCCTGAATTATTAATGCTGAGATCTCGCTCTTCCGTTTTTAAATGTGGTATCAGAGATTGTTGGTATCACACATGCAACATAAGCAGTGAGCCCCTTCCCTGAGCTAGGTTTTTCCCCCTGATTTTGAATGAGACACAAAGAGAAAGGGAGAGAATGAGAGAGAGAGAGAGAGAGAGAGAGAGAGAGCGCAAGAGAGTGTAAAGCATTGCTCCACCACCTGTGGACTTTTCCTTGCTGCTTCCATGCAGTGCTGGTGACTGAACCCTAAGCCTTATGCATGTCAGTCCCGCAGTCTACTAATGAACTACTATGCCCTCATGCCTTTTCTTGCTAACACTACTAGGCTACAAGGTTTAAAGATAATTATGAGGGGGCTAGGTGGTAGTGCATCCAGCAGAGTAACCTGTTACCATGTGCAAGGGCCTGGGGGCTTGAGCCCCCACTCTCCACTGGCAGGTGAAGCTTCACAACTGAGGTAGGTGTGTGTGTGTGTGTGTGTCTCTGTGTGTGTGTGTCTCTGTGTGTGTGTGTGTGTGTGTGTGTGTGTGTCTTTCTCCCTCTCTATCACCCCCTCCCCTCTCAATTTCTCTCTGGTCTACCAAATAAATTAGAAAGAAAAAGAGGGAAAAAATGGCCTAGAAGTGGTGCATTTGTATGTCAGCACTGAGCCCCAGTGATACTTCTGGTGGCAATAAAATAAAATTTATTGCCAGAGGGAACTTCCGGTCTTTTCTCTTTCTTGCAAATAAATATATCTTTTGAAACAAAGTAGAAATAAAATTTATGACACCTCAAAAAAATCATAGAGGCATATCTCCTCAATCTGAAACACTTGAGCCAAGATTGTTTTAGCATTCGGAATTTACTAGACTTAAGAAAGGCGAGACAGCATATGTATAATGACAGTGTCTATTTTTGAGAGGTATTTGATAGATAATACATTAATGTGACAGCAATGGTTATGAATGTCCACATGAAATGAGGTTTTAAAAAGACCATAATCATCCTCCTGACAGTCCTGGCTCAGTTTTGCTAACAAGTACTCTTGGCAAGGACATAATTTATTTATTGTAAATTATTTATTTATTGCGTAGACACAGACATGAGAGAAAAAAATAGAAAGGGAGAGAAGAGAGGGAGAAAGACATATGTAGCACTGCTTCACTGATTGTGACGCTTCGGCCTGTAGATGGGGACGGGAGGCTTGAACCTGGGTCCTTGCACATTGTAACATCTGCACTGTACCAGATGCACCACTGCCAATCCCCTATTTATCTTTTTTAAATTTATTTTATGAGAGAGATAAGAGAAGTGGGAGAAAGAAAACCAATCATCACTCTGGTTCATGTGCTACCAGGGATTGAACTCAGGACCTCATGCTTGAGAGTCCGACATTTTATCCACTAAGTCACCTCCCTGACCACAACAATATTACTATTAAAATTTTTTTCTTTATTTTTTTAATATTTATTTATATATTCCATTTTTGTTGCCCTTGTTTTATTGTTGTAGTTATTGTTGTTGTTATTGATGTCATTGTTGTTGGATAGGACAGAGAAAAATGGAGAGAGGAGGGGAAGACAGAGAGGGGGAGAGAAAGATAGACACCTGCAGACCTGCTTCACCACCTGTGAAGAGACTCTCCGGCAGGTGGGGAGCCGGGGGCTCGAACCGGGATCCTTTCGCCCGTTTCTGCACTTTGCACCACCTGTGCTCAATCTGCTGTGCTACCACCCGACTCCTGTCAATATTATTTTTTAAAAGGTAACAAAAAAACTTTTGGTTTTCAGAGCATTTGAGGGATTTGAATTATAGGCAAAGTAGGAGAATATCCCACTGTAGAATAAGTCACCTTTGCTTTCCAGAAATGTTTGTCTTGGCTAGATATTTTAAGATGTGTCTGAAAGTACTATTATAGAGTTAAATTAGTATCAACAGACAAAATATAGATGCTGTTAAATTTGAATTTTAAATGAACAATGAAGGTTTTCTGTAAGCACATGTCACGTAGTTTGTTGAATTTGCCAACTCTAATCCAATGGTATTATGTCTTTAAGCCTTTTGGCATGTTTTTCCAGCTTCTTTTTTTCTTGAAAGATCCTACCCAGTTATATATATTTTGGCAGGGTTTTAGGTGTGATTTATTCATCATTTAATGTCAAAGAGGAGAAAAAAAAAAACCCAGCTTTGCTGACTTCACAGGGAAATTATTTCTTTTTCTCATGTTTGCAACTCCATTGTGGAGTGTGAAAGCTGAACATGCCCGATTCCGTTATCAACATTTTAAGTATGTTCTCCAGTCTGTAGACCTCACCTCTGCCTAAGAAACAGCATTCTCTACATATACATGGTCCCCCCACATCTCTTAGTTTGTGTAAATGGAAAAAAAAAATAGCTTAAACATAGATCTAATAATTCCCCACATGACCAGATCTTGAGTCTTTGGGTCAGCCTTCCCTCCCACAGCCTACACTCACTTTGCTGTTTTGTTCTATTAGGAGTGGTGTGATGTGGAGGGTTGCATGTATTTAAGTGATCTTTCCTTAGCCCTTTATATGTGACATTGTGTCTCTTTTCTTTTTTTTTTTTAAGTGCCTGAAGGATATTGGCAGCATAACTACTTAGTTATACTACTAATTAACCTTCAGCTATTTGTGTCTTTTTTTAGATTGATATTTATTTATTTATTTATAGAGAGCCTCCAGGGTAGTACTCTGGAATTTACAATGCTGAGGACTGAATCAGTATTTCATAGGCTTTTGTGTCCAACACTTTATCTACTATGCTGCTTCCCAGCCTGCATTGACACTTTCTCCCTCCATCCCTCCTTTCCTTGTTCCCTACCTCCCTCCCTTCCTCCCTCCCTCTTTTTCTTCCTCCCTCACTTCCTTCTTTCTTCCTTTTTTTTTTCTCTTATATTTTCACTTGATAAGACAGAGGTAAATGGGGTGAGGAGAGTAGAAAGAAAGACACCTGCAGCCCTGCTTCAACACTTGTGAACCTCTCCCCCTGTAAGTGGGGACTGAGGGCTTGAAACTTGTAGATGGTGATGTGTGTGCCCAACTGAGTGTGCTACTGCCTGACTCTTTCCTTTTTTTTTTTTTTTATGTAGTACTGGATATTGAAGCAAAGACCACAGATGCACGATATTGCCAAGTGGCATCCCCAGTCATATCTATATAATCATAGAGAGGACTGTACCAATACAGGCTATTTTTCTCAGAGAAAGACAATGAGAGCAAGTTATGAGGGCATAGAAACTTCCTCCACTGCCTTGACAGCCAGGCTTAAGCCTGGGTCACATGCATAGCAAAGAAGGTTCATTATTCAGGTGGACTATTTTGCTGACTCACTATGTTGGTTTTTTAAATTTTTTAATATGTTTTTATTTATGAAATGGAGATATTGTGGTTCGAGTCCCCGGCTCCCCACCTGCAGGGGGGGTCCCTTCACAGGCGGTGAAGCAGGTCTGCAGGTATCTGTCTTTCTCTCCCCCTCTCAGTCTCCCCCTCTTCTCTCCATTTCTCTCTGTCCTATCCAGCAACAATGACACCAGTAAGAACAACAATAATAACTACAACAATAAAAAAGGGCAACAAAAGGGAATAAATAAATAAAATAAAATAAATTACTTTTTTTAAAAAAAAATGGAGATATTGACAAGACCATAGGATAAGGGGGGTAAAATTGCACACAAGTCCCACCATCAGAAGTCTGTATCCCACCCCCTCCCCTCATAGCTTTCCTGTTCTTTATCCCTCTGGGAGTATGGACCCAGGGACATTATGAGGTACAGAAGGTGGAAGGTCTGGCTTCTGTAATTGCTTCTCCACTAAACATGGGCATTGACAGGTCAATCCATACTCCCAGTCTGTCTCTCTTTTTCCCTAGTGGGGCAGAGATCTGGGGAGGTGGGGTTCCAGGATATGTTGGTGGGGTCATCTGCCCAGGGAAGACAGGTTGGCATCATGGTATCATCTGGAGCCTGGTGGCTGAAAAAGAGTTAAGATAGAGAGTCGGGGTAGATAGCATAATGGTTATGTAAACAAACTGTTAAGCCTGAGGCTCCAAAGTCCCAGGTTCATTCCCCTGCACCACCATAAGCCAAAACTGAGCAGTGCTCTAGTTAATTTAAAAAAAAAAAGATTTAAGATATAAAGCAGAACAAGTTGTTGACTAATCATGAACCTAAAGCCAAGAATATAACAGATGAAGATTTGGGGGTCTCCATTTTGTAAAAAGAAAAAACTAGTAGGTCTATTTTAGGTATATTTCTTTTTTTTTTTTTTTTTTGCCTCCAGGGTTATTGCTGGGGCATAGTGCCTGCACCATTAATCCTCTGCTCCTGGAGGCCATTTTTCCCCCTTTTGTTGCCCTTGTTGTTGTAGCCTTATTGTGGTTATTATTGTTGTTATCGTTCGTTGTTGGCTAGGACAGAGAGAAATGGAGAGAGGAGGGGAAGACAGAGAGGGGGAGAGAAAAGTAGACACCTGCAGACTTGTTTCACTGCCTGTGAAGCGACTCCCCTGCAGGTGGGGAGCCAGGGGCTCGAACTGGGATCCTTAAGCCAGTCCTTGCGTTTTGTGCCACCTGCGCTTAACCAGCTGTGTTACTGCCCAACCCCCCCTTTTTTAAAGAATTTATTTATTTATTCATGAGAATGATAAGAGGAGAGAAAGAACCAGATATTACTCTGGTACATGTGCTGCTGGGGATCGAACTCAAGACTTCATGGTTTAGAATTCAATGCTTAATCCACTGCTCCACCTCCCGGGTCACTATTTTAGGTATATTCCAAGGGGCCCATGACTTTACTAGTTTTGGGACCCAAAGGAAGAGAGAAACCTTTGGAGTTTTTTGCTGCTGTTTATGATTCTCGCAGAGATCAAACTCAGGGCCTCCCTTACAGTAATACACTGAGTTTTGCCTGCTGAGCCATCTTCAGGACCCTCCCCCCTTTTTTAAGTTTGTTAATGGTACTTTTTGAGACATAAAATTTTAAAGGATCCTAATTATTAATCTTTACTGTTTGTTTTTTTTTCCTTGTCTTTCACCTTTAGAAAGACTTGTCTCAATCTCAGATCAAATAATATTCGTCTACATTTTCTCCTAATTTGGTATATTGTTTAATTGTTTTCTTGTGTCAGCTCAGTTTTGTCTGTGGTATTTCCTTTTTTTTTTTTTAACCTCCAGGGTTATTGCTGGGGCTCAGTGCCTGCACCACAAATCCACTGCTCCTGGAGACTATTTTTCCCATTTTGTTGCCCTTGTTGTTGCCCTTGTAGTTGTTATAGTTGTTGTTGGATAGAACAGAGAGAAATGGAGAGAGGAGGGGGAGACAGAGAGGGGGAGAGAAAGATAGACTCCTGCAGACCTGCTTCACTACCTGTGAAGCGACTCCCCTGCAAGGGGGGAGCCAGGGGCTGAAACCGGATCCTTATGCAGGTCCTTGCGTTTTGTGCCATATGTGCTCAACCCGCTGCACTACCTCCCAGCCCCCATCCTTTTTCTTTTAAATATTTATTACTCGTAGGAGGCAAAGAGAATTTCACATGAGAAAGAGAAAGATAAGTTAGAGCCCCACTTCAGTACATGCGGTACTGGGGATCGAACTAGGTACTTAAGGCTAGCAAAACCAGAGCTCTACCAGCTGAGCCATTTCTGCAACCACCTCATGCTTTTCACTGTGTACTGTCATGTGAAATACAGATATGACTTTAATAACTTACGAATAGGGAGCCTTAAAACATATATATTTTAATCTAAAGGCAGTTTACACAGCTATTGGTTTCTGCTAGAAGCTTTGTGAAAAGCAGCTTGCTTTCAGATTTACAGGTCATTTTTCCCCCCGTGGGTTTGGGTGAATGCCTTCCTCTGGAAAGAAGCTTTTCCTTAAAGTTGCTGCAGCTATAAATCTTAGAGAGTAACTATGGCCACCAGCAAACTATGAATGGTACACATTATGGGGTCAGAAGTTCGTATAAACACTCTACGATCTGGGGCTGGCGGTTGTTTTGATTCTGCACAGAGACATCCTGTCTGTGGTTTAGGCCTCACAGACCCGAAATCATTTCAAAGTCTGCATTTGTGCATTTGTGCATTTATGTACACATTTCCATCCACAGAAAGTTTTTTTTTTTCCTATGTGGAAATAGAATCCAAAGTAGGGAGCTAACTTACAGGTAATTTTATTTTTAATTTTTAGCTTGATTTTTTATTTCTATTTTTTTAGTTAAAAGGCCTTGCTATTCAAATCCTAGTCTAGAGATCCCTGGAGCTTGGGCATCCCTGGGGTGGATTGTAAAAAGAATTGCTTGTAAAAAGAATCGGGCTGCCTGGATCCTTCACCTGAATAGCGCACCTGTTTAGTCCCTCAGGAGTCAGCCCGGCTCTGGTCCAGCCGGGTCCCCAGTATTCTGCAGGAAGCATGGGCTCTACTGGGAGTGGCAGTTGGTCAGCAAGAAATCTGGCCAAACATTCAAGCTCCAATAGAGGCTCTACTACTGGTAGGCTCAGCCCCTGCCTTGCTGAGTCTTGGTTTTCTGGTGTCCAGTGTGGAGGCAGGATAGGGCCATCTCAGTTGCCTCAAGTCAGGCCTCAAAGGAGGTTGACACCCCAGGAAGACTCATTGAATGGGGGTGTCTTACCCCTGTGTAAATTGAGACCTCATGAATGTGCTCCTAGGCCACGTTTCCATTCAGATAGACAGAAAAGGAGATGCACCACAGCCTTACTGGCTCCCCCTAGTGGTGCTAGTGTTTGAAACTGGGTTGTGTACGTGGCAAGGTGTGGGCTCTACACTGTGGGCTATCACTCCAGCCCTGAAGGGATGCCTTTAATGGGCTCGGTGAGCTAGGAGTTGAGTCCACATCTAGGCTGTATGCTTATCTCTCATGCCCTGCTGGGCAGTTCAAGTGCTCACAGTTATTGATTTGATTTGATTGATTGATTGATTTACCAGAGCACTGCTCAGCTCTGGCATATGGTGGTGCTGGAGACTGAACCTGGGACCTCAAAGCCTCAGGCACGGAAGGCTCTTTGCATAGCCATTATGCTCTCCCCTCAGTCTGGCCTCAGTTACCTTTATAACAGGTCTCCCAAAAAGCAAAGGGACCTGGGTCTGGAGTGGGCACTGCCACGCCCCCCAGAGGCAGCGGAACCGCTTTGCCAGAGGGTGGCTTCTTGAGCTAATAGCTACTCAGACCTGACAAAACCAAGGTCTCAGCATACAACTTTTCATTCTGTCCAAAGGAGTCAACTTGTTTGCCATATTAAGCAGCCAGACGAGTTACCAAAGAAGTTGGCTAGGAAAGTGGCTTTATGAATTATAAACAGTGATGGATCTCTGTAGCTCCATTTTCCTCCCAGAGCCTGGAACAAAAGACTGGCCAGTGACCACTGAAACAACTCGCTTGGATACTGTGTTGCTTTGCCGTGTCTGCAGCCGAGATTTGAGCCCGACCCCCACCCCCACCCCCATCTCTCTGAAGAAAGCCTTAGTGCTGGGGTCTCTCTCTCTCTCTCTCTCTCTATCAATATGTCTCTGTCTTTGTGTGTTGACCAGTCTCATTTTTAAAAAGTTACAAGAGTTTTTCACTGGAAAATCTGCATCTTAAAGGGGGGGAAGGAGAAATTTGGTGCTTTTTTTTTGATGAAAAGGACATAGAGCCTAACATAAACCAATTACTAGTGTGTGTTTCTTGCCCTCCCGAGTGTGGGTGTGAACTTAACAGTCAAGAAAGGCAACGTCATAGGTGCCAGTACTGTTTTTTTCTGTGCTGCTTTCTCCCAGGTTCTCCAGCTCAAGGAGTGTTGGTGTGCTGGCTAAGTGGGGGGGGGGGGGCAGCATGTGGCTTGCTATACTGAATACACCCTCTAGGTGGCAGCCAGGGACAAGGGCTGGAAAGGCTAATTAGTTTCCTATGAGGAAAATAATCTCTCTCTCTCTCTCTCCCTCCCTCCCCCTTCCCTTCCCTTCCTCCCTCCCTCTCCCTCTCCCCTTCCTCTATCTTTTCCTTCCTCCCTTCCTTCCTAGAAAGTTGACATAAGCACCTCTCGTTAGGACAGCGAGTGATTTATACAACAAAAGTTCTTTCCTACTTTCCTAGGAACCCAGTGGTCAGAGACCTGGAAACCCTGTGTTGTTGGGAGTCGGGTGTGGGGTGATGGTTGGAGAACTGGTCCTGGGATCACAGCCCAGACTTTCCATCTTTTGGAGAAAACCTCACCAAATCTCTTAGTCCAAGTGCCTTTTGCTGGGGCACTCCCAGGAGACATTTCCTCACTCTGCATCTGCCAGAGCCACTCTAGAGCAGTCTCCTGTACCTTGAGGGTTTTGAATGCAGCATCACTGCAGATTCAGCAGTTTTAATTTTCTTGGCTTCTGACTTCCCTCCAGTGCTCAAAGTAAAGTGTACCATACTAAATTCCTTTCTGACCTGACTTGGGGCACTCTCAGTCCCTAAGAACCAATGTTTATAAATGACCAAGAATGTGCAAACACTGGTGAAAGAGCAAATAAACCCTTCCTCCTGAAATTTCCTGCTTCAGCCCCAGGAGATCTGGAGGGGGATGTTGCCAGGTTAGCGTAACTTGAGGTCTGAGAACGTAGACACTCACCCACCCTCCAGCGGAAAAGGCCTGTGAGAGTCACGCCACTAGGGACCTCCTGCCCTTTTAGCTGCCCACGGGCAGGTAGCAGACAGACTCTGGAGGATTCATACTTCCAGGCAGATTTGCACAGTACCTGGTGCTTCAGCAAACTTCTGAAGTGAGTTTCATAACCTCTTATTACTCCGCACAGCACTGAGACCTACAGTGTGAGCCTCACCTGTTAGTGATGTACATTCTCAGTTCTCAGTTCCCAAGCTGCTGGGTCAGTATCTGCATTTTCTTTACTTTTCTTTCCTATTATTATTATTATTATTTTTAATGTGGTGCTGGCATTTGAACCTGGGTCTTCACACATGGTAAGGTACATGCCCTACTGGATGAGCTACCTCCAGCCCTAAATTTGGTTTCAAAAACCAAGACTGTTTTTTACTTTCTTTTTTAAATAAGTTTCTTTTTCTTTAATTTTTTTTAAAATGTAACTTTATTTATTTACTGGATAGAGATAGCAAGGAGTTGAGAGGGATAGAGACAGAGGCACCTACAACGTTTCACCACTCGCCAAGCTTTCCCTCTGTAGTTGGGGACTGGGGGTTCGAACCCAGGTCCCTATGCATTGTAACGTGCACTCAACAAGGCATACCACCACCTGCACCCTTTAATTTTCTTCTCTTTCTCTCTCTCTTTTTAAAGCTTACTTGAGAGAGAGAGAGAGAGAGAGAGAGAGGGAATGAACCAAAACAGTACTCTGGCATACTCTCACCAGGAACCAAACTCACTTTTGAGAATCTAACACTTTATTCACTGTACCACCTCAGGCTGCAAGAATCTGCATTTGCTTAAGAACTTCCTCTAGACTCCTAGGTGGGAATGGCCTCATCCTAACCTAGTGCTCAGCAAACTGCTGCCTGATTTGACCTACTGCCTATGTCTCTTCCTTGAAATTGATGTTTCTACTTATTACTTTTCGGATTTATGGATTTGTTATATAAGAGAGAGAGAGAGACTAGAAAAAGAAAGCTTGAACCCAAGGCCTCAGCATAAAAGTCCTTCATTCTGCTCTCCACCTCTCCCTCCCCACACACATACACATGACACACAGACACATGATACACAGACACACAGACATACCTCTACCTGTTGCCTCTTTCTTATGCTCTAAAAGTTAAAGGTGATTTTTCTTTTCACTGATTGGAATCACAAGAATATCAAGTGATTTGAAAATGATGTACACTTCCCATTTTCAGTGCCCAGCCAGCAGTCAAGTGTTAGCTGGAACACAGCCACACTCATCAGTCTGCGTGTTGGCTGTGGCTACATGTTGGCTGGTTTGTATTATGAATGGTCATTTGAGTATTCAAACACTTGCTACGGGCCCTTTCAAGAGAAAGCCTGCTGACCCTTGCCTTCACCCATTAGGATGTGAGTTTTCCTAATTGTACGACATAGACAGACACTCAGGCTGCTGTTTGGCCAACAGGAGCAGTGTCCTTGGGTTGCCCTCTCCTTCCTCCCCAGCTCAGTCCCATAGTGTAGCACACCTGCCCTTGAAGACAAGCCCGTATTTGGCTGAGGGAACTGGGTGATGTCTGCCCTGGCACCTGGCATCACGGCCTGAAGGCTAAGGCACAGTTCTGAGATGGAGCACAGGTTGCAGGCAGTACGGGTGACCCAAGAGAGCTCTATCAGCTCACCGTTTTGTCCAGCTAAATGCAGCTGATCCAGTAGGAGGAGCAAAACCCAGGACCCCCTCTCCCCATTCCAGTCTTTCCCTTAGACCTGGAGCTCCCTCCTGAGAGGTGTCACTCTTGGGAAGGGCAAGAGGACCAGCTACCAGTTCCCTAAGTCCAGCCACCTGAGCCTCCCTCGCAGCTGTGCTTGTGCAAAGGGAGTCTGCTGCCCTTTGCCCTCAGCTGGATGCCTCAGGCTTCAGTCAGAAACGAGTTGTCTGGTGGCTGCCAGGGAGTTGATTTGGGAAATCCCTGTGGGCTGTTGGGGTCGGTCACTGCAATGACCCCATTGTGTGTATTACTTGTGATTTTTCTCTTCAGCGGTGGGCCCTGATTATCCCTGAGACTTTACCTCATAGGGGTCATGTAAAGGAATCAGGAAATCCACCACTCTGCTCAGTGAACCCCCCCTCTCCCAAGACAAACTGAACCTTTCAGAATAACTGCTTAGGTCCAATAGAACGCAGAAGGCTCCTTTTCTTATCTTTGGGGAGTCATGGATCCTACTGATGATCAGATCAAAGTCCCCTTTCAGAAAATACCAGTTGACACCTATAAAAGAATACCTTCTGTACATTTTATGAACATATTCCAGGGCCCATCTGACCCCTCAGCCCCAGTTCCTTTGTGAGGCCCCCCCTGGCTGGGATGGCATCCTGAGGGAGGTGGTGGCTGGTTGGTGTGATAGCAAGTACAGTGCCCAGAACAAGCTGCCCTCATCCAAGGGGAGCAGGGGCCTGGATGGACTCTGCCAGCCTCTCCCAGCCCAACAGTTAAATGAGTTTCCTTACTTCTTCTCTGGAGCCTCAAAAACACCTTGGTCACACACCAGGTGACAATTTTATTTACCCAGGTCAGGAGGTTGGCTTCACTTTTGCCTTGGGTGCTGGGCAAATGTGTGTTGACTGAGTCAATTCTCCATTTGACATTGCCAGGCTTTTAGACAAAAATCAAAACAAACAAGCAAACAACCACCAAGCACAGGTCTGCTACCTGTCCCTGCAACCTTAGAGACGCTCCTCATAACATGCTATCAGAGTGTTCTGGACAAGGAACCTTGCTAGGCTGGCTCCCAGGCCTCCCCAGCAAATTGGGTCAGAAGTGAGCAGCAGGGTCTGGAGCCCAGCTTATGGGCCTCAGAGGTTACTTTTCCTTTCTGGCCTCTGATCTGGGTGTGTCTCCTGGAATTTATTCCTCCTCTCTGCCAGCTGCTGGCCCCAGTGCCCCTCCCACTGCCTCTGATCTCTGGGCGGGGCCAGCCTGTGCAGACTTTGCTGCCCCACTTGTTCTGCTCTGTCTTCCCAGCGCAGTTCTGAACTGCATGAATGTTGACACCTGGCCTGCCAACACCCATGAGAGTCTTCTCTCTGGGCGGAGGGTTTCATGGAGCCCCATGGTGCCCTCCGCGTGGGCACCAGCAAGGCTCACACAGCCGTAAGATGTGAGTCTGCTAGTCATTTATGGCAGCAGAGCATAGGGCCCTTGCATGTAACCACAGTGCCCGCAGCAACCACATCAAAGCCAGCTCTCATAACCAGTCATAGCCAAAGGCCGCCTGTGAAGGGTTGGGCAGAGGAGAAAGGCTGTTTTCTAGGGGTGCTCTCAAAGGAGATGGGTGCATGAGGAGGTGGAGGGCAGCATCTGGGGTGTGCTAGCAAATTAGCATGTGACCTGCCCCTTGGACAAAGGAGCAACCACTGCCTCACTGTAGCACGTGCTCTTCCTGACTCTCATGGACAGCCACGTGAAGTGGCCTCACCTTTCTTTCTCCCCGTCCTGGCATGTGAAGCGGCTAGTCAGAAATGGGGGGGGTCAGCAAGTGGGTGACTTGAAAGTGTCAGCAGGCTGGGCACTTGAAAGAAGTCGCCAGTCCCCTCTCTGGGGAGGATGTGGACCTCTGGAGCCCCTGCAGAAGTGGTTGGCATCAGCTCCCTCCAGACTCCCCCAGCAGGAGCAGCAGAGGGCTCTGAGATCTCTGCATTTCATGCCACCAGCGCCAACGACAGCAAACACCCCGGCCGGGCTAAGAACCCAGGCTGGAGCTGGTTCTGAATTGGTTCTGTTTTGGAAACTTTCCTCAGGGCACAGCCCGTGGCCCGCCTGGAAAAAGGGGTAGGCGTGGGCTTTGGGCGGAGGGTCTGGCTGTGTGTGGGAACCAGCAGCTCCTCCAAGAGCGCCACTTATTTTTAGTCTTCTCCCCAGTCCCAAATAAACTGAGAACAGCTGGGAGCCAGTGGGTAAATGCAGAGCGAAGCTGAGACAGGAAATCGGGGTCTCTTGGTAATGAGTTCCAGCCACTCCAGTAAGGGGAAGCCAGACAAGGAATTCTCTACAGGACGGTTCCCCTCTGGCAGGCTCTGGTAACACAGGAAAGAGAGAGAGAGAGAGAGAGTGAGTGAGTGTGTGTGTGTGTGTGTGTGTGTGTGTGTGTGTGTGTGTTTATAACTCCTGTCCAAGTCTTTCTCCCCCTACCTCTGAGTGAGGGCTGATTTCTCGGCAGGCAGGCACTGGATCAAGTGTGTGTGTGGAGGCGGTGGGGGAGGATTCTGGTGCAGCACAATCTGGTCTGGCCTGAGCCCTTGTGTATCTGAAACTGTTTAGGAAAGACCGAAGGACACGGGGCCAGGAAAGTGGGGAAATCTGAACACAGCTTGACATTCCTGTGGGGGGAAGGGGCAGAGGAAAGAGCTTGGTCTCAGGCCAGTAAGAGGACTTTTTCAACCAAGGAGTCTAACTGCTGACATGGGTGCCCAGCATGGATGGGGACATTGATGTTTACAAACATTTTGCGTGGCTGAAGAGGGTAAGTGATGGGAGGCTGTCTCTGAGTCTCTGTGAAGAGGAGTGAAGGGAGAGATCCTTGGGGGGAGGGTGTTTTAGTTCTATATGTGTGTCTGTGTGTTTCGTGGGCGGGGGGGGGGGAGTGTTTGTCCGACAAAACCCCGTTGTGACCAAGTTCTCCATGAGAATCTAATTATAGGCAGGCACGAGGGGAGAAAATAGTCAGCTGTCTTTGTTTCTCCTCTGACATTCTGGTGAATGAGTCTCTGTACAGAAAGACGGGAGCAGAGTGAGGGCAGCTAGGGCTTTTAACTTTGGCATTTAAACAGTGGGAGTCTTCAAACACTGGGAACAGAAAAAGGTGCTCACTGCTCTGAGGTTTGAGGACACAGAGGAAGCTGCTGCCTTTCAAACCTACTGAATGGGAAGTTGTTGAACTTATTGTCTGCTCTGATGTTATCTGGTGTGGAGAGATAGTCTGTCATCAGCCAAAAGAGCTTCTGTGCTTCTGGAGGGAGGTTCTCAGGGAGTTCTCTTCTGAATGTTCTGAAGCCTAAGGTGTGAGTGGATAGGGCCCTTACTTTAGAAAAGTGTGAGCGTGTTGTGTGAAGATGGAATGAAAGAATGTGTGTGTGTGTGTGTGTGTGTGTGTGTGTGTGTGCGTGCACGTGAGAGACAGACAGAGAGAGAGAGAGAGAGAGAGAGAGAGAGAGAGGAAGAGAGGGAGTTGAGATAGCATCCCTTATCACAGAACTTTCCTCTTTGGTGATCATCTTTGCTTTCACACTGAGGTGTTACAGGTAGAATGCTGTTCAGAGGCAGGAAGGCCTTTAGCAGCTGACTGATAAGAGATTTGACTTTGCAGCTAGGACAGAGAAGGAGGGACAGGAACAGTCTGGCTCTAAAGACTCCCTAACTCCAGAATCCAGAATCCTAACACTCATTCAGCAATATAAATATCCAGAGTTCCAGGTGCTGGTTGTACAGTAGTGAGCAAAGCAGACTGTGTCTGCTTTCATGAACCCTCACCCTTGGCAGAAGGTGGCAGTCAGGCATGCCCAGTAAGCAATACCCAAAAAACAGATTGATAAATAGAGT
This sequence comes from Erinaceus europaeus, assembly GCF_950295315.1. NCBI lineage: Eukaryota > Metazoa > Chordata > Mammalia > Eulipotyphla > Erinaceidae > Erinaceus > Erinaceus europaeus. The sequence goes on from NC_080178.1 coordinate 68,544,351, forward strand.
GAGGTAGACCAGAAGGTCCAGAGGGACTAATGTGCCTGGGAAAGGAGAGGATTGGGAGCCCTCTTGGGGGAAGTAGCACTTGACTGAAACTTGAGAGAGAAGTAGGAGTGAGTGGGATAAGAAAGGCCTAAAGAGCATTTCAGGCAAAAGGAGTGTTTGCTTAAAGGCCTTCATTCAAGAGGGAGTCTGACAAGTTTCTGGAGAGAAAGCCAGTGTGACCCCCCTGCTCAGTGGCAGAGGGGAGAAGCAGGCAGCCCTCAGATCCCAAGGCACAAACAGCAAAGGCTTTGGTGAGGGAGGCGGGTTGACAATGGGGACTGACTGCAGGCCAAGTGATGGGACACACTGAGGGATACAATTTGTATCTTTGGAAGGTGGTTCTGCCTGTGATGTGGTGTATGAAAAGTTGTGCTGTGAAAAGCGAGGCAGCCGGACAAAATTAGAGAGTATTCAGGCTTGTCAGGATCGACTGGCACAAACCCCTCATTTTACCAACCCGAGGAGAGACCGAGAGCCACAGGGTTATTTGTGTGAGAGACATTTAGCGGTGCAGCCTGATCTTGAACTCTAGTCTTTATCTCTGGGTTCAATGTTCTTTCCTCAGCTCTCCTGCCAAATATGTAGAAAATTGTTGGGTTGGAATCCAGCAGAAATCCCGCCTGTGCCCTGCCCTGCCCCGGCTTTGGGATTTGCATGTGGCTGCCACCAGACAGCAAGCTGAGGTGGCCAGACATTTTGGCAAAGGTTTGCATCCATCGTCTGTGGTGTCTTAAAAGCCTCGTTTGTGAAGATAATGGAGGGAAATGGGTAAAAGGCACACTTCGTGTCACTAGTCATGCAGTCATTATTTGTCTACATCTAAAGTGAAACTTAAAAAAAAAATTTTTTTTTAAATTAGCTTTACTTACTGAGGAGAGACAGCCAGAAATGGAGAGGAATGGGAGTGATAGAGAGGGGGGAGAGACAGAGAGACACCTCCAGCACTGCCTCACCATTCACAAAACTTTCCCCTGCAGGTGGAGACCAGGGGCTTGAACCCGGGTCCTTGCACATTGTAACATGTGCGCTCAACCAGGTGTGCCACCCCATGGCCCTTTAAAGTGAAACTTTTTAAGAGGGACTCTTTCAGCCACCCAGTGTCTGGGGTTTTTCTTGCCATGTCCCATCCACTAGAGCAGATGTTTGTAACTCTCAACCTTGTGCAGCGGTTCTGGGGGGAAACCCATCCTGCTCACGATGTAGCCTGAGTCCCTTCCTGTCCTGAGATGCCCTTCTGACTTTATCTGTCTGTTGTTTGCTAAGCAAGGAAACTTCAGGAGCATCCTCTCCCTGTGAATCATTGCAAAACATTTTATTTCTACTTCTGTTGTTTTAATGTGTTTGTTAAAAAGCAAAATATCTGAAGTATACTGGCTATATCATAGGATAACTAGAGTATCTTTGCTTGTCTCTACCCTAAATACTACTGTTAGATTCTTCTTTTTATAATCCCCATTTAAAAATATAATTTCTCGGGGGTCAGGCAGTAGCACACCTGGTTAAGTACACATAGTGCTAATCTCAAGGACCCACACAAGGATCCCTAATCAAGCCCCCAGCTCCTACCTGAAGAGTGTGTGGGTGGGGGGGGGAGGGCATTTGCTTGATAATCAGTGAAGCATGTCTCCAGCTGTCTATCTTACCCCCTGTCCTCTGTCTTCCTCTCCTCTCAACTTTTCTCTGTCCTATCCAATAACAGCAACAACAGTAACAACAATGGGAAAAAACATGGCTGCCAGGAGCAGTGGATTTGTAGTGCAGGCACTGAGCCCCAGTGATAACCCTAGAGGCAAAATGAAAATAAATAAATAAATATATCATTTCTCAGTCTGGTGGTAGTGCACCTGACTGAATGCACATGTGTTAGTGTGCGAAAACCTGGGTTCAACCCCCTGGTTCCCACTTGCAGAGGGAGAGCTTCTCAAATCATGCAGCATTGTTGTAGGCTTCTCTCTCTCTCTCTCTCTCTTTCTGTCTCCTCTCTCAACTTCTCTCTTCTGTCCAATAAATACAATTAACAGAGCATCACTTTTTATATGATGGCAACTGTCTTATAAATCATTATTTTACTTACCCAATAATGTGATTTGGGAAAAAAATTAAAAATAGCACTTGTAAAAAGATGTTTTTATCTTTATTTATTAAATAGAGACAGTCAGAAATTGAGAGGGTAGCAAGAGGGAGAGAGACAGGGAGACACCTGCAGCACTGCTTTTCCTCTCACAAAGCTTTCCCCCTGTAGGTGGGGACTGGGAGCTTGAACCTGGGTCCTTGCATATTGTAACATGTGCTCAACCAGGTGCACCACCACCTGGCCCCTAAAAATAGCACCTTTTATCTAGTGGCTCTAATCATAAGCTTCCAAGACTTGCTTCTCTTCTGGAAGAGAAACCCAGTCTCTGCCACTTGTTGGTTTCTTGAGACCTTTTTTTTTTTTTTTTAAAGATTTTATTTATTTATGAGAAAGATAGGAGGAGAGAGAAAAAAACCAGACATCACTCTGGCACATGTGCTACCGGGGATTGAACTTGAACTTGGGACCTCATGCTTGAGCTTTATCATTGTGCCACCTCCCAGACCACCCGTTTTAGCTTTACCTTTTACTTTTACCCTGTTAAGCTCTCAAGCATAACTTCTCCCTTTTCTGAGTTTGCATACCACTGCCTCCCTCCTCTCTAATGCCCTAATTTCCAGGGCCTTCACAGGACACCATCAAGGGCTCCTTTTTCCATCAGCCCTTGCTGGTCTCACCTTTAGAGTGGGCCGCTCCAGCCTGTCTCCTCTGCCCACTCTTATTCGTTCTGGGTTCTGGTTCCTCCTTGAGCTGAGATGACCTGGAGGGCAAACTCCTCCTAGCCCAAGGATTTGAAAATGGAGACACTGCCTCCTTCATTGTCCAATGTAGAGAGGGTAATAGAAGAGGGGGTGGCTGGGTGAGGTGTGACGTTGTCCTTCGACTGGTCCAAGAGGGCCGAGTACTGGAGTATGACTGTGCCTTTGAGTTTGGGAGCAGCAAGAGGAGACATTCTTGGTCAGAAGAAGCATTTATTTGGGGAAAAAGAAATGATAGCTCTGTGGCTTTCATCCATGGGTTACAGGACACAATTTTCTGAGAGTAGTGCATTCCTTCCTGTTTGGTATAATTTGGTAAGTTGTTTTGGCGATAGATAAATGCCATCACCATTGGTTTACATAATTTTGAGTGTTGCCAGACCCCACCCCACCCCCACCTGCTTATTAAATCATACCAAGTAGGAATTTTTTACTTCTGGGTAGCAGGGTAAGTATTCACTGTGTATGGTTATAGTTAAGAACATGCGGGGGGTGGGGGATGACAGCAGAGCAGCAGGTTAAGCACATATAACACGAGGCACAAGGACCTGCCTAAGGATCCTGGTTCAAGCCCCCAGTTCCCCACCTGCAGGGGTGGGGGTTGCTTCACAAGCAATGAAGCATGTCTGCAGGTCTCTCTCTCTCTCTCTCTCTCTTTCTCTCTCTCTCTCTATCTCCCCTTCCCCTCTCAATTTCTCTCTGTCCTATCCAATAAAACATGAAAAAATGGCCTTCAGGAGTAGTGGATTCATAGTGTAGGCACCCAGCCCCAGCGATTACCCTGGAGGAAAAAATAAATAAATAAATAAATAAAGCAGTAGTTTAAAGATCATTTCTGGGAGTCAGCTGGGGGTGTACCTAGTTAAAAGTACATGTTACAATGTGCGTGGTCCCAGGCTCAAAACCCCGGTCCCCACCTGCAGGGGAAAAGCTTCACAAGTGGTGAAGTAGTGTCACAGGTGTCTCTCTGTCTCCTCCTTCTTCTCAATTACTGGCTGTCTTTATCCAGTAAATAAAGATATTAAAAAATAATAAAGATAATTTCTGACTGGAGTCTTGGCTTTGCCACACCTACCAATTCTATGTTGTTTAGGTCTACCACTTCAGATTCATGGATTTCTTTACTTATAAAAAAAGATAACAACCCAGTTTTGTGATCAAGTAAGAAAATGTATATAAAATCCTTAGCATAGTATCTTGCACATAATAAAAGTTAAACTGTCGTTGGCCATCACAAGGAAGGAGGAACAGGTGTGATTAGCTCGTTTCTCTCTTAGCAGTGTATCAGAGTCCCCTCATCACTTTGGCAATGCAATTTATGGTTGATGGCATAACTGACAGACTCTGCTTGCTCCAGAGCCAAGTGATATAGCTTAGCTTTGGGAAGAGAGGTTTCTCAAGACCAGAAAGAGATTGATAGTTAACGGGTTTTCAAGGGTCCATTTCTACATACCAATCCAAGGTCTTTAAAGCAAAACATGCCACAAGCCTAAAAGAGGCAACTACAACAGAGACTGCTCTGTGTAAGCAGAGAATCCACAGGGCTTCTGATGTATGGTTGTTGTTTGAGTCACTAACAGCTCACACCTGCCCAGCACTGAGATCAATGATTTGATGATTTGGAGATTTATCTCACATAGTAATGAAAGAGCCCCATAGCCCTTAAAATGAGCTCCAAACAGATTCTGTTCCTGCCTCTGCCAAATTTCTTTCTTTCTCTCTTTTTCCCTTCTTTCTTCTTCAGATTTTCTATTAGTGATTTAATGTTGATTTGCAAACAACAGGATTCAGACACAGAATTCACTGTCTCTATTCCCTCCACTGGAAACTGCAGTACTTCTCTCAAAGTTACAGACATGGATTGACTAATATATATATATATATATATATATATATTTCCCATTGTTTTCTGTGGTCCTGTCTTCCCTTCCTTTCTAAGTCACACCTATACCTGTTGCTACTTCTGTTTTTCCTCTTCTCTCTCCAGGTCTTGGGGTCTTGATGGATTGGAATTCAGAGCTCTCTGGTCATTTGCCCGAACAGTGCTCCCCCTCTGGGTTTATGGACCAGAATTCTTTTGGGGGTGGAGCAGGTGGGAGTTCTGACTTCTGTAATTGCAGAGGCTAGACATGGGCCATACCCCCCAACCTGTTTCTGGTTTTCCCTACTATGGAAGGGCTCTGGAGAGGTGAGGTTCCAGATGACGTTGGTGAGGTCATCTTCCCAGTGAAGTCAGGATGGAATCATGATAGTATCTGCAACTTGGTGGCTGAAAGGCAGCAAGATACTAAGCAAGACAAAACAATAAAATTGAACAGAAAACAGGAATCAAAAAGTAAGAACAGAGTAGATGAGAATAGGGATCTTAGGATGGAGAGAAGCTAGGAAGACCATCATTTTAGGTATATTCCTAAGGGCTCATGACTTTAATAATTTTTGTTTGAGCTTGATAGCTAGAATGCAGATGAACTAAAAATATTGTCTGGGAAGATGGTGTCAGAACTGAGACTAGGGCTAGAAAACTGGATTAGAGCGGAGAGTAGCTCCCAAACTTGAAGAAAGTATTTAAGTACAACTAACTGTTTACCTCATCCACCTGATCCGGGGCCCATGTTTACTCCTATTTAGCACAGGAGCCTGTGTGACCGCTAAGTCCCAGTCAGTCTGAGCTCATGGTCCATGGCCAGAGCTGGGAACATTCTAGGCTGCTGTCATTTCAGGACCCATCTTCCTCGAGTAGCAGAGCAGGCTGACCCTTCTGAGAGTGAGCAATCCTTACCATTGCTGCTCTACAGCGAGAACAAGGTCCTGGAGAAGCCCACAAGAGGACCTTTAAGCCAAATTTCAACCCAAAGTCGTAAAACAAGGGGATCCCTATGCAACTGGCTTGGGTATTGTAATTGAATGTGGCTGAATTCAGGCTGCTAGTGAGTCTGTGTCATCCATCTGGTGCTCACATAGTTGACTGACTAGTCTGGCCACTTGGGCCAAAGGAACAGCAAAGACAAACTGACATATAGGCATCAGATCCTGACTTTTCGAGCTTCACTGCAGTGAAAAAGGGTTGCTTGGGGGCCAGGTGGTGGCGCACCTGGTTCAGTGCATACACTACAATGCTCAAGGTCTCGGGTTCAAGCCCCTGGTCCCTACCTTCAGGGGAAAAGCTTCAGGAGTGGTGAAGCCGGGTTGCAGTGTCTTTCTGTTTCTCTCCTTCTCTATCACTCCCCCACCTCTCAATTTCTTTCCATCTCTATCCAATAACAAGTGAAACTGAATAAAAAGGGCTGCTCCTAATGCCTAAGAGTATAGATACTGAATTTAGCTCTTTGGGTTCAGCTCCAGATAGTTGATTTAGACTCCCTAGAACCTAATTTCCTTGACTGTAAAATAAAGAGAAATATTGCAGTATGTGTGAAGCACTGAGGTGGCATATCCTAAGTGTTAGTTATGGTTGATGTCATTATCACCTTAACTGACAGCCTCTGGTTGCCCCAGAGCCATGTGCTCAACCTTAGTTTTGGACGGAGAGGCTTCTCAACGCCATAAAGAGAAAGATAGTTGCAGTGTCTTGAGGGTTCTAGTTGCCCCTTATTTCTTTTAGGTACGTTGTCTTAGCCAAGACACCCAGCATTCCACTCATTATAATCCCCAGTCTAGTTCAGGAAGTACAGTTCTCCCCTGAATGACTCTAGTCTGCCAGCTTCTGAGAGAGGCCTTCAGGCATCTTCCCATCAGGTCTAACAGCCAGATCACACCAGAGACATTCTCTCATTGCATAGGGGCAACTCCAGAGCGGCAGAGCCCTTGCGAGTTCTGTGTGGGCCGCAGTGTTTGGCTAGTCATGCTCGGTTTCCTCTCTCCAATCATCTGTGGTAGCCTTTTCACACTTCCCCTTTTGTCCCCAACTTGATGCTTCCTTCTAAAGTGGTGTTGGGCCAGGCAGTGGCTCACTCTGTAAAGCACACATAGTAACATGTGCAAGGACCTGGATTTGAGGCCCTGCTCCCCACCTGCAGGGGGGACACTTCATGAGCACTGAAGCAGTTCTGCAGGTGTCTTTCTCTCTCCCTTTCTGTCTCCCCCTTCTCTCTCATTCTCTGTCCTAATGAAAAAAAAATAGCAAAAAAGGGGGTGTCACCATTGATTAATTTTTTAAAAAAAAGGCTGCTCATAGATGAATCTCTCATACCCCTTTCTACACTGTAAGATGTAACTATGTTTACAGTTATCATTTCCCAACTTCCGTCTCTTTGTGGGCTGAGTCCCTTTTCTCAGCCAAGGCTATCCAAGGCCAGTGCCCAGCTGATCTAGTAGTGTGTTACCTCCTCTTGTTCTTTTGATTGCTTTCTGTCTTCTTGCAAGCTGTCCCTTGCCCTTGGCAGAAAACATCTTCTTGCATCTTAGGGAGAAACAAATCAAAACTATTTTTGATCCTTTATTCCTTTTCCCTTGATAACTTACAATCTAAGCCTTCCTTTTATCATCAGGATTCTTTAAAAAGCAGATTAGAAACTCACTGTTTTTACTTGTTCCTAGTCACTGGCTTTTCCTAGAAAAGTATCTTTCAACTTCCTTCTATGGCATATTGGGAAATAGCTCAGCAGACAGAGCACAGGAGTTGCATGCCTTAGACTCCTTGTTGAATCCCCAGTGCTACAATACCAGACTGGCATGCACTCCTTCCTTCTCTCTCTGTGTGTGTGTCCTTTATGAAATAATGTAAATCATTTTAAACAGTCCTTTTATAATGTTTTTATCTCTAGTTTCCATGCAACTTTACCTATCCATTTTCCTGTAAATTCAGCTTCATTTGGGAAGCTTATAGTTAATAATATTCTTGTGGCCAAAGGACAAAGTCATTACTTTGACCCTTACCCAGTCCCATATTTTCCACTTATGGACCTCTCTCTCTCTAATGTCTGTCTTTAATCTTTAAATTTTTTTTATTATCTTTATTTATTAGATAAATAAATAAGCTGTCCAGGGAACAGATTTAGCATAAGAGAAACACATCTGACTTGCTAGTCTTCCCCTGCCCCCCCCCCTCCAAATTATAATTATGGATAGCTTGGTTTCTGCCAAATTCTCTTTATTAGGTGTAGAGATCAAGGTTACCTGTAAGGAACCTGTAGCACCAGGCCACAGAACTAGCATTTACAGGAGCTGGGCGGTAGCACAGTGGGTTAAGCGCACATGTTGCAAAGCACAAGGAGTAGTGTTAGGAGAGAGACAGAGAGATATTGCAGAACTGCTTCAGCACTCACAAAGCTTTCCCCCTGCAGGTGGGGGCTGGGGGGCTTGAACCCAGTATTTTGTGCATTGTAACATGTGTGCTCAACCAGATGTGTTACCACCTGGCCCCTGTTTTTAATTTTGGCTCCTTGGACAGAAGGTCTAGGCAGTCCAGGAATGTAATGTCTCCAGTGAGCTGAAGCCATGACCGTGTACCCTCTCCATCACAGTACCCGCTGCTGCCCTTCTGGCTCTGCAGGTCTTTGTAGCACTAGTGAGTCATGTGTCAGGTGGAGTTGGCAAGATGAGGAGAGAGCTTCACTCCAAGAGCCTCCGATGTTCATTGTCCTCCTGGCTTTATTCTTCTTCCATCACAAAACACCACTGCACTTATAAATGCTATTTCTTTTTTTAATTTATGTATATATATTTTTTTAAGATTTTTTTTTTTGCCTCCAAGGTTATTGCTGGGGCTTGGTGCCTACACTATGAATCCACTGTTCCTGGAGGCCATTTTCTCCATTTTGTTGTTGTTGTTGGATAGGACAGTGAGAAATCAAGAGAGAAGGGGAAGACAGAGAGGGGGACAGAAAGAAAGGCACCTGCACACCTGCTTAACTACTTGTGAAGCGGACCCCCCTGCAGGTGGAGAGCCCAGGGATTGAACCAGGATCCTTAACACTACTCCTTGTGCTTTGCAACATGTGCGCTTAACCCACTGTGCTACCGCCCAGTTCCAGTAAATGCTACTTCTGTGGCCTGGTGCTATAGGTTCCTTACATGTAACCTTGATCTCTGCACCTAATAAAGAGAATTTGGCAGAAACCAAGCTATCCATAATTATAATTTGGAGAGGGGGGGCAGGGGAAGACTAGCAAGTCAGATGTGTTTCTCTTATGCTAAATCTGTTCCCTGGACAATCAGCTGGGAGCGTTCTTGTGTATCACACCACCTTCTTGGTTGAAGAGCTTCAGGGTATCCTTTGTGTGCTCTTAGTTCTAGGAAACCATAGTGGCTGAGGGAGAGTGATCACCATGGCTTCACAGATAACCTCTCTGTGTTTGGAAGACTTTGCACAGATGCTGTTCTGTTACTTACAGGAATGCCTTCAGGTCTTCTAAAACCTCAGTCACACCGGTGGTTACTCCACTATAAAGTCTCTATTCTCATGAAAGTATAATTGCTTTGCTCCTGCCCTGTGCCACTGGTGCTGGCTTACAGAACACTCTGATTGTACTTATCTCACTGCCAGAATGCAGCGCTGTTATGGGCAGAGACTGAATCAGTTACTCCTCACAGAGACCTGTGCCTAGTAGGTGTTCAAGAATATTTGAGTTCTTAATAGGTTTTTTTTTTTTAGTTTTTAATAGAATCCATTCAGATGGAACAGTGTGTATACCATGACCAGGATTCCAAAGCAACTGGAATCCATAGCTTTTACTGGAAGCATCAAAGAAAATGCGATTCTGTGGTGAAGGCCGCAGACCTTGATATTGACAAAAGAAAGATGTATTTTGAGGACCTCAGGCAGGAGCTCTGAGAAGTAGCTCTTGGCTCTGACTATTGGCATGATAGTTGAAGCCGTCACACTTGGGAGCTGGCTGCCTTAGGATTTTCCCACACTCCATACTCACATACCAAATGACACCCTGCGTGACCTCTTGCCTGCCTCCCTTGACTGTTCTGGAAGCAGCTCTTTCCCCATGTCCGGTGAAGTTCAGGGCTGACAGAAGGCCTCTGAGGACATGCAAGCCAAGGATCGCTGTAGTCCTGCTCTCCCCCAGCATTGCTAAGAGTGCCATTACTCAGAGGTGGAGGGTGACCCCTCCCACCCCAGGTCAGGCGGGCAGTGGAGAACCATGCTCTTGGGGATCCTGGTAACCCCCAGCCCTGGCATCAAGCACTCACCCTTTCCAGGACCTTGTGGAGAGCCTAGCATGGAGATCTCTTAACCATGCTGCAGGGGAGCCCCCAGGTCAAGAGTGAGCAAGCATCATGGAATCTCACGAGCCACTGGAGTCAAGGGTGATGTCTCTGAAGAGGCTGCTGGGACTTATTTGGCTGGGAAGGCCATTTCTAACCTAAATTTGGCCTGCCTTGCAGATTGGAACAGAAATGACTATTGCAGTCTTTATGATTGGTCTTCACTAGATGAATTCTCAAGATGTACATTATCAACTTGTCTGTAGCACACAACACTCGCAGTACGTCATAAAGCAGAATGGGGAAATCATGGTCATATAAACATGACTCCAAGTATGAGTGTCACTGCAGGGACAATGGAGCAGTGAACACATCCTCAGCTGTTTGTGCCACAGGCATGACTGTTCGGTTCTCAGCTCACAGTAGCTTCTGAGTTGCCACTTAGTCTTTTTTTTTTTTTAATTTCTCAGCCTGAGAGTATTCTGCCTATTGTTCCCGTGGGTGGCTTGTACAGATCTTTACAGATTCTTTATAGGCGTCCTGATCAGAAACATTACCCCTTTTTGTTCTTTTACACAAAAAAAGGATGAGTTCATTAAAACTAAAACTGGCTTTGAACTGTACATTGGTCTTGGAGCCTAAAACAAAGTGCTTTAAATGATTTCCACATTTCCAAGATCACTCACAAATGGTCTATGTTGCATCAAGGGATTATCAGATCCTGCTGCACTGTTCTTCTCCACTTCTGTGTATGGGTGAGGTATGCCTTTCTCTCTCTCTCTCTCTCTCTTTTTTTTTGATTCAATATTTTATTTATTCATTAAAAAGAGGATGAGAGAGAGAAAGAACCAGACATCACTCTGGTACCTGTGCTGCTGGGGATTGAATTCGGGAACGCACACTTGAGAGTTCAAAGCTTTATCCACTGCGCAACCCCCCTGACCACAGCGTTCTCTCTCTCTTTTTTTAATTATATATATATATATTTATTTATTTTCCCCTTTGTGGCACTTGTTGTTTTTTATTGTTGTTGTAGTTATTATTGTTGTTGACATTGATGTTATCATTGTTGGATAGGACAGAGAGAAATGAGAGAGGAGGGGAAGACAAGAGAGTGGGGAGAAAGAGAGACACCTGCAGACCTGCTTCACTGCCTGTGAAGTGACTTCCTGCAGGTGGGGAGCCGGGGGCTCGAATCAGGATCCTTATGCCAGTCCATGCGCTTCGTGCTACGTGCATTTAACTGCCGCTTTCTCTTTCTAAAGAATGGGAAGCCTGACATAAGGTGGTGCGTCTGAGATTACAGATGGTTAGTGCAGTCCCGCGCCCCCACCCCAACCCCACCCCCGCAAAGAAGGCCATGGTTTATAGAGGAAGAGGCTGGAGGAATTCTGTACACATGCTCATCAAAGCTCCCAGGGATTCCCTGGCTTGAAGTCAACTAGACAAAGGGTGGAAACTCAGAGTATGTAGCTCCCTGTCCCCCAGCTCCCAGACATGGCACTCACACAGGTGTGTTTAGCATGTCCTGCCAACTTATAGTCTTTAAAAAATAATAATCATTTATTTTAGGAGGCCGGGCAGTGGTGCACTGGGTTAAGCGTACATAGTACAAAGTGCAAGGACCTGCACAAGGATCCAGGTTTGAGCCCCAGCTCCCCACTTGCAGGGGGGACGCTTCACAAGCAGTGAAGCTGGTCTGCATTTGTCTGTCTTTCTCTCCTCTTCTCTGTCTTCTCCTCCTCTCTCGAGTTCTCTATGTCCTCTCCAATAAAATGGAAAAAATGGCCACCATTAGCAGTGGATTCGTAGTGCCAGCATCAAGCCCCAACAATAACCCTAGAGGCAAAATAAATAAATAAATAAACACATTTATTTTATGAGAAGGAGAGAGATCAGAGCACTGTATCATCATCTGCTGGGGGTCAGACCCAGGAAATGTACTTTACTTGTTAATCCATTCTGTTTAAGGATTTACTTTGTTAATGAGGAAGAATACACTCTGTGGTGTATGCATCACCAAAGATCAAATTCAGGACCTCATAAAAAGCTAAAAGCCCATTGCTGTGCTCCTCTGGTCACTCAACATAAATTCTTAAATGGTTGTCCAGTACTTTTGGGTTCTTATCATCATCTTTCATTTATTTATTTTCCCTTTCACCTTTAGATCTTTTAGCCCTGCTTTAAATTCCTGTTTCTTGATTGTTTGCTCGGACTTATTTTTATTCTACCTTATTCCTCCACTCTCCCCTCCTAATGCCCATTGGTCTACTGAATCTTGTCTCGTTCTCTGTCTTTACATGAGGAGAGAATAGAGACAACAGTGGAGGCCAAAAGGCCATCCCACTCCATACACCAAGGACTCTGTGTGCCAGCGTTCCCTGCACATCCCACATAGACATACCCTGTGCCCCACAGGGCTTCCCAACCATCCTTGCTTGATAGTCATGGCTTTACCTTCTCTGGATTCAGATCTGACAATCTATCATAAAAATTGCCAGTTCGGGGGGTCGGGCGGTGGCGCAGTGGGTTAAGCGCACGTGGCGCAAAGCACAGGAACCGGCGTAAGGATCCCGGTTCGAGCCCCCGGCTCCCCACCTGCAGGGGAGTCACTTCACGGGCGGTGAAGCAGGTCTGCAGGTGTCTATCTTTCTCTCCCCCTCTCTCTCTCTGTCTTCCCCTCCTTTCTCCATTTCTCTCTGTCCTATCCAACAACAAAGCAACGTCAACAATGGCAATAATAACCGCAACGAGGCTGCAACAACTAGGGCAACAAAAAGGGGGAAAAATGGCCTCCAGGAGCGGTGGATTCATGGTGCAGGCACCGAGCCCAGCAATAACCCTAGAGGAAAAAAAAAATTGCCAGTTCGAGTAAATCATTTAGCAGCAGGCAGAATTCCTTTGTAATGTAATACTGTATTCAAATAGCATGAATTATTTCTTATAAGTCTGTGTCCAAAGTAATAAATTTCAGTCATTTGATCACCCCGAGATAAATGCATAAACCAGGACTTCTGATTGCAAGGAGCACTCAGTTTTATGCAGCGAAGGTCAAGATAAGACCAACAGACAGGAAGTATCTTTGCCTTTCAACAGCTGGCAAGGCATGGGAGTGATATCCCTCCCTCCCCTTACCCCTTCCTTTCTCTTTCTTTCTTTTCCTTTTTTTTTTTGCCTCCAGGGTTATTGCTGGGGCTCAGTGCCTGCACTATGAATCCACTGATCCTGAAGGCTTTTTTTTCCCCCTTTTGTTGCCCTTTTTTTTTTTTTAATCTTTGTTGTGGTTATTATTATTGCTGTTATTGATGTTGTTATTGGATAGGACAGAGAGAAATGGAGAGAGGAGGGGAAGACAGAGAGGGGGAAAGAAAGATAGACACCTGCAAACCTGCATCACTGCCTGTGAAGCAACTCCCCAACAGGTGGGGAACTGGGAGCTCGAACCATGATCCTTATGCTGGTCCTTGTGCTTGACACCACGTGTGCTTAACCCACTGCGCGACTGCTGCTGACCCACTCTTTCTTTCTTTTCATTAGAGTTATTGCTAAGATTCAGTGTCTTCACAACGAAGCTACTGCTTCTGGTGGCCTTTTTTTTTTTGCTTTCTTTCTTTAAAAAAGAAACAGAAATTGAGAGAGGGGGATAGGGAGGGAGAGACAGAGAGACATCTGTAACAATGCTTCATCGTTCATGGTGAACCATTTGAACCCCAGTCATTCCACATGAAAGAAATCATGGCCATTGACAATCTCAGTCCCATTTAACTCTTTCTTTCTTTCTTTCTTTCTTTCTTTCTTTCTTTCTTTCTTTCTTTCTTTCTCTTTTCTTTCTTTCTTTCTTTCTTTCTTTCTTTCTTTCTTTCTTTCTTTCTTTCTTTTCTACCAGAGCATTGCTCAACCTTAGCTTAGGATGGTGTGAAAGACTGAATCTGGGACTTTGGAGTCTGAAGCATGAGAGCCTCTCTGTATAACCATTATGCTATCTCCCCCACCCAACCACTACTACCAACCTTTCTTTGTTCCCAAGTTTAAAAAAAAAAAAAAAAAAAAAAAACCCTCAGGTGAAGGATTCCTACAAGCTGAGCTTGGATCTTAGGCAAGAGATGGCAGCCCTCATTTGTACCACGTGGTTACAACAGAAGTGATGACTCCAGTCTATTTTGAATAAATAGACAACAGAAGCCATTAAGGCAGGGTGAGATGAATTGCCCATTGTGTTTGTTTTTTTTTTCATTCCTTTCTCTTAGCAAGAGAACAAAGGAGGAAATTAATAGTCTGGAGTTTTCTTCACTTGATGATTAAGTTACTTCTGGGGGTCTTTGTAATCTCACCCCTAGTTAAAATTCAGTGTCTTCTAAGATGTAGAGATCTACTTCATTTCTTGAGTCTGTTAATGTTCAGTTCTTGGTTCAGATTTACTTTTCTCAAGAGTAAATTTCTTTATTTTTATTTTTTATTCTATTTTTTAATTGGAAAGGACAGAGAGGATTTCAGAGGGGAGGGTGAGACAGAGAGGGAGAGAGAAAGAGAGAAACCTGCAGACCTGCTTCACCAATAGCGAAGTGTCCCCCCTGCAGGTGGGGAGCAGAGGCTCGAACCTCGGTTCTTGCTCTTAGTAATGTATGTGCTTAACCAGGTGTGCCACCTCTGAGCCCCAAGAGCAAATTTCTTACACACTGATCTGTGGGAGATGGGAGTGAGATAGCAGTCAGATTAGACTTTTGAAGACTTTTATGTCACAAACTGTGTCCAGGATAAATTGTCTTTGGTCAGTCCTAGCCTCCTAAGACATACACAGCCCACTACCCTTCTTCTCCTTGTTCTGAGGCTGATTAACTATCATGATTAATTCCATGACCCCCAACCATAAAGCATCTACTTAGCTGTAACATCATCTTGAAACGTGGCCCTTTCACTTCTTCTAGCGTTTGCCCTTCTTCCGTAGCCAGTCAACAGTGTCAGGTTGAGCCTGATGTAAAGTTTCGAGACCTCCTTTGAATCTGGAGAGGTGGCAGTCGTTGACTATGTGGGTCATAGTCTGTCTGTAGCCGCAGGGGCAGTTCGGGTCGTCTATGGCTCCCCAGCGATGGAACATAGCGGCGCACTGGCCACGGCCTGTTCGATAGCGATTGAGGAGGGCCCAATCATAACGTGCTAGGTCAGAGCTGGGTTGACGCTTGCAGGGGTCTGTGATGAGGTGTTTGTTCTTGACCTCAGCTGACTGCCAACTCTGTTTCCAAGAGTCTGGAACAGAGAAGTTCATTGTAGGCGTAGGGGACCAGATTGGGTGACGAGACGTCAAGCGTTGGACAGGGTGGGCGAAGATATCCGCGTATATTGGCAGGTCTGGTCGAGCGTAGACGTGGGAAATGAACTTAGATGATGCCGCATCCCGACGAATATCTGGCGGGGCGATGTTGCTAAGAACTGGCAGCCATGGAACCGGGGTGGAACGGATGGTTCCAGAAATGATCCTCATGGAGGAATATAATTTGGAATCGACCAAGTGGACATGGGGGCTACGGAACCATACTGGGGCACAGTATTCTGCAGTGGAATAGCATAATGCCAGAGATGATGATCGTAGTGTGGAAGCGCTCGCACCCCATGCGGAGCTGGCCAGTCTTGCAATGATGTTATTCCTGGCGCCCACCTTTGCTGCAGTTTTTATGAGATGTTCGTGAAATGACAGGGTGCGATCGAGAGTAACGCCAAGATAGACTGGCTGGGCTTCATGCCGGATTCTCGTATTGTCAAGCTGCACATTAAGCTCACGCGAGGCCGAGGCATGGTGTAGATGGAAAACAGATGATACCGTTTTTGCAGTGCTAGGGATTAGTCGCCATTTTTTACAGTAATCAGATATCAGAGATACTAATGATGTCTTAGAGACTATCTCCATCTGAGGCTGCTAATTGCTGATACTTGCACGATACCTGCATAGCCCCCAGCTTGTTGGAATCTTTCATCTGAGTTCTTTTTTTTTTTCCTTTAACTTGGGGACAAAGGTTGATAATGGTGGTTTGGTGGAGGAGGTAGGATAATGGTTATATAGAATCTCTGATGCCTGAGACTCCGTTGATAGCATTTTGGGTCTTATAGAAACAAACCCGTAGCTTCTAAGAGTCAAGCTACTTTGTTGTCTGTGTTCCCAAGGACAGAGCCTGGAAAATGATGATCTGACAATTTGGGACTGTGTTTGCTTTTTGTTTCCAACAGATAGGAGTTTTAGAGAATAGACTCCTTGTATTCAAGACTTTGCTCAGCATCTTTACAACAAAGCTTTGTTAAAAATAAAGATACTTTTGCTTCAGGAATCTTGCTTGGCTAAAGTTTGAGTTTTTAAGGATATACATATTTCCTGTCCTGGTTCAGTTCTGAGATGGGACAACACTTTCATTATGAAATTCTTTTCTTTCTTTCTTTCTTTCTTTCTTTCTTTCTTTCTTTCTTTCTTATTGGATAAAGACAAAGAGAAATTGAGAGGGGAAGAGGGAGATAGGGAGAGAAACAGAGATACCTGCAGGCCTGCTTCACTGCTCTTGACGCTTTCCCCCTGCAGCTGGGGAGCCAGGGCCTTGAACCTGGGCCTATGTACACTGTAATGTGTGCATTTAACCAGGTGTGCCACCACCTGGCCCTTCAGTAGGGATTTCTTTAATCAGTATACAAGAGGGCATGGGAATGCCAGTTTGTAGCTGCTATTTAACCTTCTTAGATTGCACAAATCTCTTCAAGTAATGAGCCTAAATTATTGAATCAGAAATAGCTCTGATTTCGGTAAGTTTGGATTCGAAGATTAATTTTCTGTTTGTCACATTCATAGAAATAACCATCAAAATAGATGAGAGAAGTTTGATCAGATACATTTATTTCACATCTTAGTACTTCTGTTCATTGGACTGGTTTAGCCTAGGGGCTGCTATCACTGATTGAGTAAAAATTACCTTGTTATCCCAGAGGGATGAGAAATAGGCATTTAACATGTAGCATTCTTCTAAGTTTGATTTTACTTTCTTCCTCCTAGTGTGATGCCAACATGGTGATCTCAGTCTGACTTCAGTCACGGAGAACTAGGAAATTGATTGATCACTGAGTTACATAATAGAGAAAATAGACTTTCACAGATTCCCAAATCTGGAATCACTGAGAGACTCAGATGTGTGGTCTCAGTATTAATGCAGGCCCAACACCAGTTATTTTTCAAGTAAGGTGGAACAGATCTGTGTTAAAAACCCATCTTTTAAATGTGTCTCTGAACGATCGTAGTGGCATTTTCATGACCACGTGCCTTTCTGTGCCTTTCTGGTAAAGTCATTTTAGAATCCAAGAATGACGTCAGCAAGTGTTTGGCACTGTTGCTCAGTTACTGGAATAAAGAGCATATATTAAACTTAAATCCTTGCCTTTGGCTGATGAGCATTGGCATTCAACAGGGTGATACTAATACGGTCTTCTTCTTGGCTATGTTTTCAGATGCTTTCCAGGTTCTTCTCCAAGTAGAGGTGGCATTTTGTGTTGGCCCGTGTCTTCCTTCCTCTCTCCCTTCCCTCCTCGCCCATCCCACTTTTGGATTAAAAATATTTATTTATTATTGGGTAGAGACAGGAATTGAGATGGAAGGGTGAAATAGGGGAGAGACAGAGCTGCTTGATTGCTTATAAAACTTCCCCCCTGCATGTGGGGACCAGTGGCTTGAATTTGCATCCTTGTATTTTGTGACATGTGTGTTCAACCAGGTGCACCACTCCTAGCTTTCTATCTCCCTCTCCCTCTTCCTCTCCCTTTCCCCCTTCCTTCCTTCTCTTGCTTCCTTTCTCTTTCTTTCTTTCTTTCTTTCTTTCTTTCTTTCTTTCTTTCTTTCTTTCTTTCTTTCTTTTTCCCTTCCTTCCTTTCTTTCTTTCTTTCTTAATTAGTTATTTTAGAGACAGAAATTGAGAGAGGAGGAAGGGAGGGAGGGGGAGAGAGAGAGAGAGAGAAGAGGCGCCAACTGTATTGCTTCATCACTTACAAAGCTTCTCCCTGCAGGTGGGAAGGTGTAATATGTGCAGTCAACCCGGTGTGCCACCACCTGGCCCTGGTCTGTGTCTTTCTAAATGTTTGCAGTTTTATTTTAACTTTTAGTTGATTTATGAATTTATGAATGGTTCACAGTACTATTACATCTATATGTGTGTACGACTCAAGCTCTCTCACTAACACTTAGAATCTTGATCCTATTTAGATTGTGAAAGCATGACACTGAACTTCACCAAAAGCATGTACCATAGTATTCTGGCAGTACCACAGAATTCTGTTTGAGAAATTTTCATTTCAATGCGGTTTAGTACCTTTTAAAAAGCTGTAAGAGCACGGGGGCCCAGCGGTGGCACACCTGGTTAAATGAACCTAGTACTGTGTGCAAGGATCCAGGTTCAAGCTTCCCGATTCCCCATGTGCAGGGAATCCAAGCAGTGAAGATAGTATGCAGGCAGGTGTCTCTCTCTTTCTCTCTCCCTCTCTATCTCCCCCTGTCCTATTAAATAAAATAAGGAGGAAAGATAAAAAAAAAAAAAGATTGCCAGGAGTGGTGGATTCCTAGTGCTAGTGACAGCCCCAGCACTAACCCTGGAGGCAAAATAATAAAAATAAATCAGAACTTGCAAAAGTGATTTTGGTAGACTGTGTGAGGGGCAGATGCATTGCTGCTCCAGAGCAGTGATTTCAGGTGGGAAGGGGTCTTTCTGCCCTGGGCATCACTATTTGTGAGCCACTTCAACTTCTGGAGTCTTTATGTCTATTATAAGTGGCAAAAAACCAAGACCCTTTATTATTCCTTTTGACCAGAGCACTGCTCAGCTCTGGTTTATGATAGTATAGGTGACTAAACCTGGGACTTCAGACAGCCTCAGGCATGAGAGTCTCTTTACATAACCATATGTATCTACCCCCGCCCAATACCAATCTGTGTTTCGGATTGTGTGTGTGTGTGTGTGTGTGTGTGTGTACACACCTTTTTTTTTCTTTTCTTTTTAACCAGAACACTACTCACTTCTGGTTTATAGTGATGCTAGGGATTGAACATGGGACCTTAGAGCCTCAGGTATGAAAGTCTTTTTGCATAACCATTGTGCCTTCTCCCTGCCCTAAGTCTATATTTTAATTAGCCAAGAAAAATTAAAAAACAAAAAGTAAGCTACTCCAACATTGTAAAGGTGGAAGTAGCAGTCCAGCTTGACCAAACTTCTCATACAGAACCTTTTATAGCCCAAATACTTACCCAGAAGAGCCGGGGCACTGTTAGGACTTTACAGATACCTGATCTCTCTAGTTTCAGTTCCTGTGGAGTTGTATAATGTTGTTTGCCAGTGAGATATTGCCAGTCTGATTCTTTGGGGCTTGCGTTTTGGCTGTTCATAATGTCTTAGATTTCTGTAATGGGTCTATTGTGACGGATGCTACAAATTTTTCACAAGGCACATGAACTCTAGTCTATTAGCTACACCCTACTAAGGGACAGTTAGACTCAGACTCTTTGCAAATGTTACGTGAACTGGATCTTTATATAATCACAACATGGAAGCAATGTGTTATTTGATTTTCTCAAGCTATTGCAACAGGAAATTTATCACATTATCATTTGAAAATGATCCATTTGTTCATACACTTGGTACCTACTTTCTTTTTTTCTTTATTTCTTTCATTTTCCTCTCTCTCTCTCCCTCTTTCTTTCTTTCTTTCTTTTAATTATTGCCAACAGGGTTATAGCCGGAGCTTGGTGCTGGCACTACAAAACCACCTTGTGGTTTTTTTTTTCCCTTATTTTATTCCACTTTTTCATTCTATTTTATTTTATTTTTTATTTTAACTTCTTTATTGTGGGATTAATAGTTTACAGTTGACAGCAAAACCCAATAGTTTGGGGAGTCGGGTGGTAGCACAGCGGGTTAGGTGCATGTGGAACAAAGAGCAAGGACAGGCCTAAGAATCTTGGTTCTGGCCCCGGCTCCCCACCTGCAGGGGAGTTGCTTCAAAGGCGGTGAAACAGGTCTGCAGGTGTCTCTCTTTCTCTCCCCTCTCTCTGTCTTCCCCTCCTCTCTCCATTTCTCTCTGTCCTATCTCACAAGGACGACATCAGTAACTACAACAACAATAAAAAAACAAGGGCAACAAAAGGGAAAATAAATAAATATTTTTTTTAATTTAAAAAACCCAATAGTTTGTACTGCATAATATTTCCAGTTTTCCACATAACAGTTCTACCCCCAGTAGGTCCTCCTCTGCCATCATGTTCCAGGACCTGACCCCTCCCCACCCCCACCCACCCCAGTGTCTTTTCCTTTGATGCAGTACACCAACTATTTTATTTTCAATTGACAGGACAGAAAGAAATTGAGAAGGGAGGGGAAATAGAGAGGGAGAGAGAATGATAGACAGCTACAGACCTGCTTCACTGCTTCTGAAATGTTCTTGTTGCAGGCAGGGAGCGGGGCTTGAACCCAGATCCTTACACATGGTGATATGTGTCTATTTTCTTTATCTATAAATTGGAAATAGCTATAAGACCCATCACAAGGCCTGTGGAAAGATTAAGTAAGTTAATGCATATAAAGTACTCTCAATACAGAGCTACGTAAGTGTTTCCTATGTATTCACAGCTCATTGTTTGGACCAAGTTGTATTGGTCTGTGTAAGATTGCTCTGGCAATCCATTCACTTTTTTTTTTTTAAATAATTGCCATCTTTTTAAAAAAAAAAAAAATTATTCCGTAGAGACAGCCAGAAATCAAGAGGGAAGGGGGAGATAGAGAGGGAGAGAGACAGAGACACCTGCAGCCCTGCTTCACCACTCCTGAAGCTTTCTCCCTAAAGATGAGGACCAGAGGCTAGAACCCAGGTCCTTGTACACTCTAACATATGTGCTCAATAAGGTGTGCCACCACCCAGCCCCTACAATCTATTCACTTTTAATGTTTTGTTTTGTTTTGTTTTGTTTTGTTTTAAAGGGGAGATGGAGGAGGAAAATAGTGAATTCTACTGGGCTCTGTTTACTGTGAGGCCGTCATAGATGTTGTTTGTCCCATTATAGAGC
Organism: Erinaceus europaeus; assembly: GCF_950295315.1. Classification (NCBI taxonomy): domain Eukaryota; kingdom Metazoa; phylum Chordata; class Mammalia; order Eulipotyphla; family Erinaceidae; genus Erinaceus; species Erinaceus europaeus. The sequence continues at coordinate 68,565,448 of NC_080178.1, forward strand.
CTCTCTGAGGAAACGAGAAATATCTCCCTTTCTCAGGAATAGTTAAGCTTCTCCCACACATTTGATTTGCTTTAACCATTCTGTGGCTCTTAAAAAGTTCATTATCTTTCCTTTATTTTTCCTACTACCTTCTACAATGGGTACCTATATATTTTTTTTATCTGCCTCTCACATGTTTTATGAACACTGTGGTAAACATTTTAACAGTGTTTTAACAGAACCTATGACATCATTGTACTTCTTACTGTCCTGCTTTTCTTTTTGTCAGCTTATAAAATGAGCTGCCACTCTGAGTAATCATTTGAGTAGACATTCAGTTATAATGAGAAGCTTACGGACTTCGTGTGAGTCAGTTAGTGTGTGATTTGTTGGAGTCTGGTGGAAGGAATCTTCTGTTTGTCTTCTCTCTCTCACCTCATACCCAGGAAATGTCAGCTGTCACCCGTGCTGGGGTAGGGGGGTGGGGAGGCTCACACACTGACTTTAGCACTGGCTTTGGGGACAAATAGCCTCACTTCAGTGCTTGCATCCTTTTCTATCCTCTCCGGGCCCTGGAAATTGCCATCACGTGAGTCCTTTTACAGAAAAGCATTTGAACTGCTCTTAAAAAATTCTCTCTATCTCTCTTTGCATCAGTATCAGACAAAATGTAAGTTATACTTAGATCCTTGGATTCTAGACAGTGACTGTGTGAGGACATTAATTATTGCTACAACAATAAACTGCCGTTGCAACAGAGAAGCCGTTTGAGATGTGAAGGCTCTTTGTCTAAGGGTATGAAAGAGCTTCCATAGCAAGGAGCAAGATGTAGATTGCAGGGGCTGGTGTAAAAGGCGGTGGGTGGGGTGGCAGTGGGTGCTGCATCCCATCTCCCTGTGCCTGGTACAGCTGCCCCAGGAAATGGCCTCGGGGCTCTCCCCTCCACCGTGTCCTCCAGAAACACTTCACACTTCTCTCCCAAATGAAACTAAAGGCCTGAATGCAGAATGCTCAGCTCCAGGACTGGGCTTGCCTCCACTGCCTGCCTTCACTTAGGCGGAGCCTGACTGAGGGGTGGGGGACAAGGTCCCCTTTCCTTATGGAAAGAGGTGAGAAAGCCTATTCTGAGGGTTGGAATGAGGGGGCATGGGCATGAATGTTCCGGACTAATTAGATTGTGATTGTTGTCCAGCCCCAGATGTCCTGTGATGGACTTCTCTCTTGCTGACCTTTCTTTGGTATGGAAGAAGGGAGTGTTGGTGGCCTTGGGCCAACTCAGTTTCATTAGAGGCTACTTCTCCCTGCCTGCACCCAGTCTAGACACACCCAGAAAGTGACTGTAGCTCCTGGCTCTAGCTCAGGGCATTTTATGAAGTTCTACTTCTCAATTATTATTTAAAATTCCCCGTGCCTCCACTTCCCATGGTTTCTGGTTATTTTCTACTTCCTGCACTTTTCCTCTGCTTAGCTGCTCTGTCAGATCCTCCCAACTCTTATTTGGATTCACCTTAGGATACTTTGTCTTCGCTCATTCCTCTCAGCCTTAGAATCAGTGCTGCAGACTGACTGGCCAGCTATTGTGAAAGGGTGAGATTTGCCACTTCTGGGAGGACCTCATGAATAGATGAAGGGCCTTGCAGGTGGCACCCCCATCTCCCTGGCTCACATAGAAATTCAGGACAACCTTCCATACTCTAAGGTGAACATCGGCTCTTAAAAAAACAAACAAACAAACAAACAAAAAAACTCTGGTGCACACTATGTAGCTTTAGCTAGTAACCTGCCATCAACTCTTGTATAAAGATATTGCATTTTAGGGAGTCAGGCGGTAGCACAGTGGGTTAAGCACATGTGGCGCCAAGCACAAGGACCGGCGTAAGGATCCCGGTTGGAGCCCCCAGCTCTCCACCTGCAGGGGAGTCGCTTCACAGGCGGTGAAGCAGGTCTGCAGGTGTCTATCTTTCTCTCCTCCTCTCTGTCTTCCTCTCCTCTCTCCATTTCTCTCTGTCCTATCTAACAGTGATGACATCAATAACAACAACAATAAAACAATAAGGGCAACAAAAGGGAATAAATAAATATCTAAAAAATTAAAAAATAAAAAAGCATTGCCTTTTAAAATTTAAAAAAAAAGAAAAGAAAAATGGGGAGAAGACATTAGAACTCAATACATCATCATCATCATCTTGGTGTTAGAGCTGAGAGATACCAAGATGTGTATGTGAACTGTCCCCCGTAGTTCCTTGGTGAATACTAGCAGTTCCCTATTCTGCTTAAAGAGTAGATGGACCCTTATTGCACTTGTGTCTCCAGCTAAGCCGGATCCAACATGTCTAGTCAGGCAGCTCTGCTGAATCTGGAGCTCCACGGAGGCCTCCCTGGCCAAGGGTGAGGTCACCCAGGAGGAAGGTCTTGCCAGCTTTTAAGTCACACCTATCAGTGGCATCTGGTCGCTCCTCCATTTTGAAATCCTGTGGTTTCCTGTTTTGGTGGAGTTGTTTTTTTTTCCCCTTTATTTATTTATTTTTATACATATGATCACTGAAACCATCTTCACAATTGCATACTTCAGTTAAAAATGAGTAAGATGTTTTTTCCAATCTGTCAAGTGTCTTCATCTTTATTTATTTATTTTTTCTCATCTATTTGCTTTTCCCTTTTAGTCCCAGGTAAATCACCAAGGTGCTGCTAGTAATGAAACCTACCAAGAACGGTTGGCACGTCTAGAAGGAGATAAAGAATCCCTCATATTGCAGGTGGGTGTTTTTTGATGGAAACTGGCTTATCCTGTAGCTGCTGTTGGGAAGACAGCACAGGGGATCTTGTCTGCTGGACTTTACCCTCCTCCCAAAATGTACGTTTCTTACAGCCTTTTCCTGTAGAAAGGAACAAGGTAGCAGGAGCTGATGAAATAGCTCACGTGGCTAGTGAGCTGCTTTTTCCAGGTGCACAGCCCAGATTCAAGCCTGGCCCCCTGGTACTGTAGTCTGTAGTCTCTTTTACAAATCTCTCTCTCTCTCTCTCTCTCTCTCTCTCTCTCTCTGGTTCTTTGCCTCTTTGTCTCCAGAAAGAAAAAAAAAGGGGGGGAGTAGCAAGGTAGGATTTAAACCTGACCTTTGCTTTGAGGCGCTGAGAAAGCACTCATTTATTTATCCTGTATAATTTAGCACCTGTCTGTCTCTGTACAGTGGTAGCTTGGTGGCTAAACTGGTTAATGAGACTGTTCTCCAGGAGGTTGGGAGTCTTGCAAGGAAGATTAAAGAAAAAAAAGTGTCCTCATGTCACTTGTGAAACAGCCACAAGTTTTACAGGGTGAATGCTAACAGGATCGAACTCAAATCATCTGGATTTTATTCTAGACTTATTACTTTGAGGCCAGATCCCTTCTGAAATATGGGCTAAATAACCTTTGATGACTCTCTTGCTTGGAAAAGAGAAACTGTATAACATTTTATGGAAAAAGATAGTCAACAGATTATTTTCATCTCTGGAAATTTAATATCCTTGGTAAAAAAAAAAAGAAAAAAAAAAGACCAGCATTCTTGTTCTCATCTGTTGATGAGGTGGGGGCTTTGGCTGTGTTAATTTTCAAATGACATAATGGTTTTGTATGTATCAGGCACCATGATGGACAATCTGTGGGACATGGAGATTAATTTTCTTTTTAATATTTCTCACTTATTTACTATTACATAGAGACCGAGAGAAGTTGAGAGGGAAGGAGGAGACAGGGAGAGAGAGACACACCTGCAGCTCTGCTTTACCCCTTGTGGAGCTTTCCCCATGCAGGTGGGGACCAGAGGCTTGAACCTGGGTTCTCATGCATTTTAGTGTGTGCACTTAACTAGGTGCACCACTGCCTGGCTTCCCATAAAGATTAATTTTCTAACCTGAAGCAATTTAAGTTTGCTGGACAAAAATACATCAGTAATGCAGGGACAAGGGAACTCTGAGGGTCCACCCTAGACTGTGCCATTAGAATTGGGCCATTAGAATTAAAAGGCCACTGTGTCTTTGGTTTTTTTTTTTCTTCTATTATATTTTATCTGATGTTTCCATTTCACTTCCTTTAATGAATATAAATGCAACAAATAATTATTTTAGAAACTTTAGGAAGCCAAAAGTTTTAAGGAATCAGGTCAACACTTTTATTTTTTCCATATTTCTTTTGTCCCATTTCTGTTTTAAGTATTGAACTCAGACCAGATACACAGCTATATCAATTCCAGTATTGGTTTTTATTTTATTTTATTTTTGTAGGGAGGATGGTTAATGGTTTACAGTGCTGTTGTTGGCACATGGGTACAATTTCCCATCTCACCATAATGGGTGTCTACAAAACACTCTTAACCCCAGCTTAGGGGTTACCGGGACATGAATCCCCTACCCACCACCCCCAGCACCACTCCCTGTCTTCCTCACCCACAGTCCTTTGCTTTAGCGCGATACACTAAAGCCAATCCAAGTTTTACTCTGTGGTTCCTCTTTTTGTTCTTGTTTCTGAAGTTCAGCCCATGACTGAGATCATCCCATTTTTGTCCTTCTCTTTCTGGCTTATCTCATTTAACATGATTTCTTCAAGTTCTATTCAAGACATGTGGCTGGAGTTAATGACTGTGAAGAAGTTTGGGGCTGGAGGATAGCATAATGATTATGAAAAAGGACTTTCATGCTTGAGGCTCCAAAGTCAAAGGTTCAGCCCCCCACACCACTGTAAGCCAGAGCTGAGCAATACTACTTAAGAAAAAAAAAAAAAGTTTGGGTGGAACTTAGCTGAGAAGTAGCAAGAGCCAGATTTTTTTTTTTATTAGTCACTTAATGATTGACAAGACTGTGGGATAAGAGGGGTACAATTCCATACAATTCCAACCACCAGAGTTCTGTATCCCATTCCCTCTACTGGAATCTTCCGTTTTCTTTATTCCTTTGAGGGTATGGACCAAAGATCTTTATGGGGTGCAGAAGGTGGGAGGTCTGGCTTCTGTAATTGCTTCTCTGTTGGACATGGGCATTGGCAGGTCGATCCATACTCTCAGCCTGTCTCTATCTTTCCCTAGTGGGGCAGAGCTCTGGAAGGGTGGGGTTCCAGGACACAGTGGTGAGGTTGTCTGCCTAGGGAAGTCAGGTTGGTGTCATGGCAGCATCGGCAACTTAGTGAGCCAGGTGTTTTTTTTTGTTTTGTTTTGTTTTGTTTTTTAGCACATTAGAGTACAGATGTTTTGATGTATGTGTAATTTGAAACTCTTTCTCACTGATATGATTAAGGAAAGCATGTCCAATTTGAGATGTTGCAGTAAATAATATGAAATTGCAGACTTTTGAACTGGGACACAGTGTGGAGCTCAAAAATGTTTTAGCTGAATAAATGTTTTGTTTTAATGTCTTTATATATTTAGTCCACAACTGTCACCAGCTATCTATGTATAATACCTAGAGTGAGTAGGTGTGTGAGGACCTGCACCTTGGACCTTACACTATAGAATAATGGGGAGCAGGAGTCGGGCAGTAGCGCAGCAAGAGGGTTAAGTGCACGTGGCATGAAGTGCATGGGCCAGCATAAGGATCCTGGCTCAAGCCCCCGGCTCCCCACCTATAGGGGAGTCACTACACAGGCGGTGAAGCAGGTCTGCAGGTGTCTCTCTTTCTCTCCCTCTCTCTGTCTTCCCCTCCTCTCTCCATTTCTCTCTGTCCTAATGACAACAACAACAATAATAACTACAACAACAATAAAAAAACAAGACCAACAGAAGGGAAATATATATATTTATATATATAAATATAAAATAAACATAAATATATATTATATATATGTTATATATATAAAAAGAGTGCTGGGGATCACAGACTGTTCCTCTAGGTAGTACAGGCAAATGGGCCTCAAGGTGTGGTACAGACCGTGCTAGTGTTAATCCTCATAAGGAGATTAACTCTAATACAACCTCCCTGGGGCCAGCAAATACAGCAGTTAGCTCACCTGGATAGCATGCTGCTTTGTTATTGTGACAGCCCAGGTTTGAGTTCAGCCCTCAGTAACCCAAATCTTATTGAGGGTCTCTCTTTGTCTGTGGTCTCTCTGTCTCTCTCCCTCCCCCTCCCCCTCTTCCTTTTATTTTTAATTTTTTTTTTTTTTTACCAGCTCTTGGTTGTGCTAGTACAGGGGATTAAACCTGGGACCTCAGAGCCTCAGGTATGAGAGTCTTTTTGCATAACTATTATGCTCTCTCTCCCACTGCCCCACCCCTCAAAAAGTTGGCTGGACTGGTGAAGCCTAGGAAATGAATGAACACATACACAACTCTCTCTCTCTCTCTCTCTCCCCCTCCCTCCCTCCCTTCCTCCCTGCCTGGATTAGAAACTCTGGAGCCCCGGAAGCAAAGGCATCCCTTTGGGATCCCACCCACTTGAAAATCAAATTAGTTGTTGTAAAAAAGGGGAAAACTGGGGCCTGGTGGTGGTGCACCTGGTTGAGTGCACACATTACAGTGTGCAAGGTCCCAGGTAAGAGCTTCCGGTCCCCACCTGCAAGGGGAAAGCTTTGAGAGTGGTGAATCAGTGTTGCACGTTCCCTTCCCCCCCTCCATATATATACCACCCCCTTCCCTCTTGATTTCTGGCTGCCTCTATCCAGTAAATAATTAAAGATATACATATATATATATAAAGAAAACTGATAGTGATGGGCAGCAAGGATTAAAGTACAAGGAACCACAAAGGTTCATGTTAAAGATGGGCCTGTTGACAGCAGACATCCACATGTGCATTTTAATTGAAATGGTCACACATGGTGCATGAGTTCCAATGAGCATAGTTCAGTGATTCATTGCTTGGACATGTACAAACAGAAAGCGTATAAAGGAGCTTTATAGAGTGTATTTGCATCCTGCGTGAATTCAGGTTAACTTCCAGGTTCCAACAGTCACTCCTGCAGACTGAGAAGTAATTTAGGATCATCTATATGTAAATGACAAGGGCTTAGCCATTGTTAAACACTCAAAGAGTCAAACGATGCCAATTTACCGTCATTGTGTTCTTAATTTGGAGGAGCCTCACTATTCTCCTTGTCTTTGAGTCACCCTACCATAAACAATTAGAAAAAGGAACCCTGGGGAGTTTGCTAATAGAGAAGCCTTCTCTCTGTAAATAGTTTGGACATACTTTTAAGCCACTTATTGTAATTCTTCTATTAGTAATTCCAATGTTCTGATTCTTCTATTAGTAATTCTAATGTTCTTCAGAAGATGACTTTTTTTTTCTCCTGCCACTGTGTGTACAGTATGGCTTGTGTGTATTTATGACTTAGTCATATTTTCACCTGTGAAGCACAATATCTTTCTGTGCCAAGTTCTGTCAGTGCTAATGCATGCCCTTTATGTCCCACATTCTTTAATTGCTTCAGAACATGCACCTGATAGGTGAGCAGCCCTCACACCCTCATGAGAGAGGAAAGGTCATTGGTTCCTTTCCACACAAGTTTGCATTACTCTTCTCCACACGGTGGCAGAGCACTGGCAAGCCAGCTGAGTGAAGCTTTAAGGTCTGGGCTGCTTTGCGAACTCTTTAAAAGGAGCAAGGAGCAAGAGTCCAGCCTGGGGAAGCTCTACTGGGCGTTCTCTCTCCCTCTCCCTCTCCCTCTCTCTCTCTCTCTCTCTCTCTCTCTCTCTCTCTCTCTCTCCCCCACCCCATTTCCCTCCCTCCCTCCCTCTCTCTCTCTCCCTCCCTCTCTCTCTTTCTCTTGAGTCTGTCACAAGTGAAGGGGGGAAAGAGTCATTCAGGAAGTGGTGGAGACTCCCTGGCCAGGTAAGCAAATAAATGGATAACTGGAGTCTTTATCTTGGACACTTTCCTGCCTGTGACCCTCCAAAGAAAAGTGCCGTTCTTTTCTTACGTGAGAATGACTGGTGGGATTTCAGTCGTCACCTACAGTGGGGAACCTCTCCTGTCCTATGTAGAACTGCTTTTTCCCCCACCATTGCTTTCCCTCCTGGGCAGTGAGCGTCCTCACAGACCAAGTGGAAGCCCAAGGAGAGAAGATTCGGGACCTAGAGGTGTGTCTGGAAGGACACCAAGTGAAGCTCAATGCTGCAGAAGAATGCTTCAACAGTAAGGGGCTGAGGGTCTTTGCACTCCAGTTTCCCAGCTGCAGCCCTGGCCACTCATTTTCCCATCCTGCCTGGAGGTGGGATTGGCCGCACAGTGTGTAGTGTTTATACAGCAGGTGAAACCAGCCTGCACATTGAGAGTGGCAGAGGGGAGGGAAGGGCTCCCCTGAGCAGAATAACCTGTCTGGCTGGTTAGACTATTCCTTGGCAGTCCTTGTTCTCTGCCTGGTTGGTAAAGGAGTGCCCTGCTGACAGTGTCACCCTCCTCATACCATATAAACCATTGTTTTCAGGTGGCATCTTAGGATTTTAGAGAGTCAGTTAGCCGGATGTATGCCTCTTTCCCACTCTCATTCATCTGCCTCTCATGCTGTAATTTTCCTTCGTGGAAGTCTATTACACAAATGTTTTAATAGATATCAAAAATGGGGGGGGGGAGCTCTCCTATCTCTCCAGTAAATCTCTTAAATGTCTTTTCCCTTAGTTCTT